>NC_137208.1:11182517-11332517 GCF_960531495.2 Zeus faber | reverse complement strand
TGTCCCAGTTGGTTCTGGTGTATAAGGTCGGTATTAAGTCGTGGCGCCTCCAAGCAGCGGAAAGGGCCCCGAGCACCCTGCCCTGCAGCCACAGAAGACGCCCGGGGGCCCCCAGAGAAGCCTGCTGTTAGTGCCTGTGTCCTGTCTGTAATTAAATCATTAGGCCGCCCCTGGTCTGGAGGGTGCGCGTTCCCTGATTGGCCAAAGGGAATCTGTTAGTGCACACATGCATATCGGAATAAAAGGTAGCTAGCTCGGTAAGTTGGTCGGCGCTTCGGTCGGTCGGTCCTCCAGCCGGTTATTCGATCCTTCCGCCTGTACTTCGGTGAGTACTTTGGTTGGGTTGGTCGGACGGGTGGTCGCTCCTTTGGTCGGTGCTCGGGTCAATCGGACGGCCAGTCGGATCGTACGGGCAGCTTTACGAAAACAGATGCATGTGCCTAATGATGAACTTCTCGGAGACGAGAGACGGATACCGGAACTGAGCGTCTTACAAAGTGAGCCTTCAAGGCACCGTCCTCAGATGCCGACAGGCTTTCTTCTGCCGGCTGGCGTGGGACAAAAAAAAAAAAAAAAGATACAGAATAAATGTAAAATATAATTCAATATGGAGTTCAAAGAGTTGACAAACTTTTAGCTGGTAAAGCAGCAAGAAGTAGTTTACCATTAAACACGGTGGTGACGTGACGGTGCGATAACGGCGGGAATGCGATGCTTGAAAAACGTGGAGGTGAGTGACGGAAAGAGACGAAGAAAATAACACAAAGGGAGAAAAACGGACAGAGAGGGAGAGACCGTGACGGATGAGAGGAGGCCCGGCGGAGATGAAGCGGGGGGAGCGGGAGAGAATGGAATCGGCTTCGTTCAGATTCTTCGTCGGCTTTGTTATTTCCCCCCAGCCGAACGTGCACGGGTCGGTAGACGCACATGTGACAACGTGATACAGTCTCACCATTATCATGTAACAGCACCTGCATTTTGTCATAAACTCCTTGAACGCGATGCATAATTAGTTTCGGCCGCATTTTGCAATAACCCGTTATGTACTATGTAATGACACGCCACCATTGCTTTCTTCATTTAGATCAAATGTCACACGCTATCCTGCCCGTCGCATTCATCTGCTTTTGTTTCTACGTCTGTGCAAGCACCCTCGTAAAGTAATAACAAGTCAAGTGCAGTTCAGGGCCTTATTACATAATGCGTTGAATTGGTACATAGTTGTCAGCCCTGCAAGGCGTAATAACCGCTTTGTAATGTAATAGGTTGTTAAAAAAATAGAGCAAAGCTCAATAGATACGTTGTTCGAGGACATTATGACAATATTTGGGTGTTATTAGGATAAGATAGTACCTTAATAACATTTTTATCTTATCAACATCCTCATCATCAGAACTTATTATTACATAACAAAGGTCAAATGCATTACATTTTGACAAGTTACCATAAAATGTGCGCGTTATGCATATAAGGCAAGATACTCATATAAGGAAGATTCTATCTCTGGGGTCGGGAACCTTTATGGCTGGGAGAGCCATAAAAGCCAAATATTTCTAAATGTAAATTAAATTGAATGCAACTTAATGCTTGCATTTTTCATGTAAGGCATACATTTTTAACGTATAACGCATCTCTGAGTACTTAAAAAGCGCTATATATAATACATTTCTCTTTATTCTTCTTAATAATATTGTTTTTATACTGTAGCTAACCAATAATAAATGAAATACTTTTTACCATTAATGTGACTTGTTGTGCTGCATGGTTTTGCTGATGGCCTCGTAGTCTGCTTCACACGTAGTGAGGTTAAGCTTCATGCTGCGTTGAGGCTTCCATCAGTTAAATGTGAGCGTAGGTTGCTCTTAATGTTTCTCAGATGCCAGAAATTCTGCTCACATGCGTATGTAGAGCCAAACATATTCAACACGGCAATACTCACACGCTGCATTGTGTGGTATGTGACGGGAAGCTCGTTCCAAGTTTTAAGAATCAGGTTCAAGTTCAAGAGATTATTTGTCACATACATATTGAAGTTTTTTCCATTTCCGTCCACTTGTGCTCAGCTGATTGGTCCGACTGGAGGCAGGGAGTTTTCTAAATGTTTGTCTGTCTTACAGAGGGGATCGGCGCACGGCCTCGTCAGCAGCCCAGCAGTGGACCGCCATCCCTCCTGTGCCCAAGAGGAACATTATCATCCACAATGATTATAATAATCCTCAGTGATATATATAGAAGAAAGAAGAAAGAAGAAACAGTCTTTAATCATCACACGACACTCCACAACACATGCTTGCACACACACACACACACACATGCTTTGATGGTGGCCGGTGAAATGGCTCCTCTGCTTTTGACCCATCCTGGCTTGTCCTTCCTCCGGGGGCACAGCCAGGAGCAGTGGGCAGCATACGTGGAATTGAAATGAACAATATAACTCTCGCCATGTCGGCGCACCACGGCCAGAAAGACTCCATCTCCCTCCATAAACCGTTACCTGTGGGCAGAGACTCCCACAAGTGGCCCCTGAGCAGGGACCCGGGAGGGGCAGGGCGCCGAGTGAAAGGCGCCCCGGAGTCTTTCTGTGGTCCGCAGCCGGTGCTTGACTGCGCCCCTTTGTCCGCCACGTTTATATTTTGAATTTTATTTTCAAAATCCTAATCTCTCTTCCCTGTTTTACTTTAAAATGACATGGAATAATTATTTATTACTTGTTAATTGTGATGAAAAATCTTTGCTCAAAATTGTCTGCGAGCCATATGCCGTCATCGAAAGAGCCATAATTGGCCATAGGTTCCCGACCCCTGTTCTATCTCATCATATGTTTTCTTCCATCATTATCTTCAGAAACATCTTGATAATGCCTTATTATGGCATTTTGCCAAGTTATTTAAAAATGGGGCATTATCACATTACAGCACATTTTACTGCTCAACGAGTTTATGGAGTGTGTGTGTGTGTGTGTGTGTGCGTGTGTGCCTGTCTGTCTGTCCCCATACTAACTACGGACTCCACAGCTCATTTAACCCCGATAGGGACTTGTGGAGTTTGCCGGAGCCGACGAGGAGCTACAGGAGGGAATAGAAAGGGGGGGAAAGGAGAGGCAGAGAAAGAAAACTGACCCAGACACAAAGCCAGACATGCCCCCGCAGGTTGATAACACAACCGTGGCACCCCACAGAGAACACTGTCAGTACACCCAGGCCAAGTGGAATGTCTGCATTTTAAAGGAGGGATGTTTGCTTTCCACATCTGCATCTTGGGTTTTCACCAATTCAACTCAATATCTGAGATATTCATAATATAATGTATATCATCATACATTGACAGTGACATCCAACCGTTTTTCTTAATGTTGCTCGAAGTGGCAATCAATCCATTAGATGGTCCGTCGCCGCTCTTGCACCGTTCACTTGATTCATTAATGTTCTGGTCACTTGAGGTTGGTGGGGATGATTTGTCATTTGTGGAATATTTTATGTGGACGTGCATCCATATCGACAGTTCACCGACCACGCCGCTTTATCAAATTCACCGCGGCTGCCTTTCACTACTTGCACATGGGCGATCTTGCCGGTAAAGGCGGACCCCGCCACCAACATGGAAACGTAGATACATCGAACGGCCACGTCTTACAAAGCGCGATCTAATAAGGTTTCAATCCGACAGATTTCCACTTTAAACACTCGCCTGCTTAGTTTCACTTTGGTGGTGAATTTACAGATTTACTTCCCACAGCCTATGCACAGCAGACACCGGGACGGGATAACACAAGTGACAGCAAAACTTTGCAGGGGTTTCGATGTTTTTATCCTTAAAAATAAGTTTTTCTGTTTTTATTTTTCAATGTACAGAGCGTGTACCCTGATGTCGCGTCTCCAATCCCAATCGTTACGGGGTAGGATTTAAGGAATGAGTTGCCTGGTAGGGAGTGAAAGGGATGGCTAAAAATGTAATCAGAGTTGGTTGCGAGATTGTGTGTGTGTGTGTGTGTGTGTGTGTGTGTGTCGGGTAGTATCGAAGACGGCCTTGTTCCAGTATGAAGCGATGTGTTCAACTACGAATAAGGAGCCTATCCTCGCATGCACTGTGCTTTTTTTTAATTTAATTTTTTTTATCGGTGTGACTGTGTACAGCTCATCCCTAGGGCTCCATGCGCAATCCTTTACCCTCCAGGCAGTTAAACACAGACGCACCGATGACGAAGGTACGGTGTCACGCGAGAGCGGGAAGAAGTGTCAGCTCGGCGGCGGTCTGGTGAATTATGCCGCGAACAAGATTAAAGCGCTTCGCAGCCCGCGGTCGCTGTGACGCATAGGCATATGAGTATGGTGATTTCTGTCGCCTGTCGACGACGGTTTCCGCCGCTCAGTTGACTTCGGAACCCGTCGGACTCCTCGCGGACACCCTTCGGGGAAACATTCCCAAAAACGCTGCGCTATTGACCCATCTAAACTGATTGTTGGAGGGAAGTGTTATTTAATTTGGTGTGTTTCAGAGAGCTTGTGAAATAACATAGGAGCTTAAATTCCTTCAAGCGGGGCGAAACGAAACGGAAACGCCGTCATGGCTCCCTTAAATCCCCCTTTCCACGGCTGCGGCAATCCAAGGATCCCAAAAAGAAAGAAACAAACAAACAGACGTCATGTATCAGGGCGGCCAGGTATGCATTGTGAGACGATGAAAGAAGAATGACTTTAATAATGTTGGCGTAGCGGAACACAGTGACAAAGAATCAAATCCAAACCTCAATGGTCTTTTGAGAGGTGTCGTTTGGGTGCAGCATAACTATGATCCATATCAAAATATTCTCACTCGTGTCAGAGCAAAATCTATGCACCGTGAAAACAAACTTTCCCCGGGTGGACGTTTCGAACAACTCCGGGTATATATATATTTATTTTTCCGCGTGAAAAGTGGTTGACAACGAGGTGGCCGGACCGCACAAGGCGGTTGAGACGACGGCCCCAAATCTGGTTGTTTACAGGAACTGGGCGTCTGTAACTTTGGGGCCCCGGGGGGACCTCCGAAACGCGGGAGGATACGTTTCTCCCCCGTTGTTGCCGCTTGTTTGAGTCGCTTCGGGCTCCGACACGTGCAGCTGTTATCTCGTCGGGCGTGCTTTGAAAGGGGCGGCTGTAAACGGGGTCAGACGGGGCTCTCTCGCTCGCTCACTCGCTCACTCGCTCCCTCTCTCTCTCTCTCTCTCTCTCTCTCTCTCTGTACTCAACTTATTGACTCCCGTCTTATCCAAAAACTTTGCATCAGCGGGAGAGAGAGAGAGAGAGAGAGAGAGAGAGAGAGAGGGGGAGATCGACGGGCCGGAAAAGCCGATATATCTCCAGTACGAGGAAATGACATCAGCGGTGTGAGTGAGAGTGATGGAAAAAGAGAGGGATGTGGAAGAATGCCAGGAGAGAGAGAGAGAGAGAGAAAGAGGGGGGGGGTGTTACCGAAAGAAACAAAGGAGAGAGAGAGAGAGAGACAGAGAGAGAGAGAGAGAGAGAGAGAGCCGAAAAAGAGTGAATGAGACAAAAAAGTTGGAGGGAGAGATACAGCAGGGCGTAAAAAGGCAACATAAAGCATGAGATCAGACAGAAAGAGAGAGCGAATGAGGAGGGAGGGTGGGAGGGAGAGAGCGATAAAAACAAAGCGAGTGGCAGGGATGAATTATGCATGGCCTCAACCAGAGGGTGTGCGTGTGTGTGTGTGTGAGTGTGTGTGGGGTGGCAGACTCATACAAGCTCCACTTATCTCCACACTGACCTTCCCCTCCATCATCCCCCCATCAGAGAGAGAGAGAGAGAGAGAGAGAGCGAGAGAGAGAGAGAGAGAGAGAGATTTTATAACTCTCTCTAACCTCAGAGACTCGGAGGGAGAAAGATAGCGGGGGTAAGGGAGGAGAAGAGAGGAGAAGGGAGGAGAGACCAGTGGGGGGAAAAAGCGTCTGTTGAATTGCGAACGAGCAGAGCGGGGAAAAACGAATCGGCGGCGGAGAGGAGGTTGACGGTTAGACGAGGTGAAGAAGAGAGAAAGGGAGCAGGGCGGAGGAGGAGGACTGCTTTTGAGTTGGAGCGGCTGGAGGTGAGGGGCTGATTGCCTTCAGTTCTGCCTGACGAGAGAGTGCGAGAGAGGATAGTTTTTAGTTTTTTTTTTCCCCCTCAATATCGATGATTTGGTGATACTTTGGTGCTTTCATAACATATTCACACACAAAATAAAATATTTGAGAAACAATCATCAGTGATGTAGATACTACGACCGAGTGTCACGGTGCTGTCCGGCGAACCCAAGTGCAGGACTCGCAGAGACTCAGGCAGGAATGCTCAAACAGAGGTATATTTACTGAGGAACTGGAAATACTCACCGGACACTCAGGTGACACTCACTAACAGGGAATTTACAGTGCGACAAAGACTGACTGGGGAAGAAAAACAAAATAAACTGGGGTAATGAATAGACGGGACACAGCGGACAGGAAAAGACACTAGGATGCATGTGGGGAACACACTGAGAACATCTGCCGGGCAAACAAGGACCTTGAGGGAGGGAGGGTGGGGCAGAGACTTTTTCTTAAACTTTATTTACACTAGGTCATCTAATAATAGCAGAACCTAGCCCATGAACGAGATAAAAAAAAAAAAATAGAGATAAAAACCACAGGAAAATCACAGGTTAAGAACGAGGGAATCCTCCTGGTCAGAGCACAGCACCCGCCAACACCCCAAACACATTTGAAAGTGTCCTATTTTCCAGTCAGTTTGTAAAACTCACAGTGCACCCTGAGACGGGCTGAGAGCAGACCAATCATAATCTGGGCCGGATCCACTGACCCCTTTTTGTTTGACACAGTGTAAACAGAACCGAAAATAAAAAAGTTTAAAAGAGGCACTTTCCCCCCAGACCCCTGAACCAAAATGTACAGTCTGTCAATAATATTAGTCTCTGTATATCAACATCGGTGTTTCATTTAATATATTAATGTGCGTATTCCAAATATCTTAAAAGCTGTTGGAGTAAATATGTGGGCTTACCCCAACCCTACCCCAGCTACACCCTGAGAGCTTGTTTGGGGCTGCCTCTTCTGACTGGTGGTGCTGGGCAGGTGATGTCCTGGGCATCGTCGTCACAGAACTCTCTGATCTTGTGGAAGAGGTAGCTCTGTCTGGCTCTGTCCAGTCCAGGTGGCGGCATAACAGGAAGTGCATCTATGGGGGGCAGGGCATGGAAGTCACGGAGCAGCTTGAATCTGGTCTCCTCGCCTCCAGAAGACACCTTGGCCGCCACCACACCAGGATCCTTGAACAACTGCTGTAATTTTAGCAAGAGTGTTCACCCTCGTCTTTCAGAAATGCTGCTTGATAAGTCCAAAGCACCAGTCTGGTGAAAAATTGGTGTGTGTAGATTCATGCGGTGGTGCAGCTTATGCAGTGTACGCCAAGCACAGTACCACAGCATAAACTTGTTTTTGTTCTGGCCACTGCAGTTGTCACAGTGAAGGTCTACCTCGGTCTCCCAAAGACCCTCGTCTTGGAAGAAGTGGTGCAGGTAACTTATCACGGCGTTGCTGCCCTTGCTTGATGACATACCTTCCTCCACCAAGTAGTTGTCTTGTTGTGGTATTCCCTCACAGCCGACACCAAAAAGGCCACACTTTCAAGGAGTCAAGAAGTGCATTGGGCCTGGCTGAAATGGATCTGATGGATAATGAACCTGAAAAGAAAAATAAAGGCCTTAGGAAAAAATGTGAGGAGCAGAAAATGTGCAAACGCAGTGTTTGATCTGGGAGGTTCTGGAATGTGGTGGGCACGTGGGGTAGTTAGCACCATTGACTGCCTTTCGCCTAGGAATGTTAATTGTTGACCAATCCATATTTAGTTTCTACTGTAGCCAACCCCTTGAACCCCCTGTTGAGCGAAGTCAAAACTGTAATGCATCTTGATGTGGTTGCTCGCAGGTTGAAAACGACGACCCCAAGAGAGGTTGAGGTGCTCAAATGTTCTTGATCATGGAGTCGTAGACCACAGGCTGCAGATGTTGCTCCTGTTTCCTCAGCTTGGCACATTTCACAGCCTCTGGCAGATTGGCACTTCTGTAGACCTTGAAAAGAACAGTAAAAGTTACTATTATAAAATATTAAAAAAGCTCTTCTACACCTTCCTTCCCAGCAGAGGAAAAGCAGCATTTTGATGGGAGAAAACAAAATGCAGTTTTAGATCGAGAACAAAATCCATACCAGTTAGTTGTTTTTCTGACACTGTCAACATAGATCGGACATGGGTTTGCAGCTTGTGATGTGAGGCAGCATTTTTGCCCAGATGTCTCTGAATGAATCTATCTATCTATCTATCTATCCATCTATCTATCTATCTATCTATCTATCTATCTATCTATCTATCTATCTATCTATCTATCTATCTATCTATCTATCTATCTATCTATCTATCTATCTATCTATCTATCTATCTATCTATCTATCTATCTATCTATCTATCTATCTATCTATCTATCTATCTATCTATATATCTATCTATCTACTGAAACTGATACTGATATCTATCTACCAGTAGGGTAGATAGATATCAGTTTCACTTTCCTGTATTGGCGCCACACAGTTGCCTCTTTCATGTGTCGGTGGATCTCACAGAGGCGGTCATTGCCTATTCTGTTAATAAACTTGCGGAAACACATCACATTTTACAGGAATGCACATCAAAATGTTCGCTAAGAGATTTAGGCTTATGGCCTATAACAGAATGGCACCGTTGTGATAAAATGGTAATTACCTGTGAATGAAGAGAAACAAAGTTCTGCAGATTTGTACGCCATCCACTGAGCACTGGGCAAACTGCCTCTTTCTTTTGGTTGGCGTTTTATCGTTGTCCGAAGTCAATTCACTGCGTCTCGCATTGCAGAATAGGTGTCGCATGATAAACATGTCTGTTTCCTGCTCTGTCAAGGCTGCTATCATGTAGCGTGATCTATAGATAAAATCAGGATCCAGCTTCTTTGTACATGATTCCCGGTCAAGCCTGCCATTTTCTTTTTCGCCCCCGGCCCCATTTGCAGGTAAACTTGAGAATCTTGTCCATTGTCCAAAATATAGTCCAGTACAAGGTCAAGGATCTATCGCACTGGTCAGATTAAGGTCCGCGATATGATTCAGAGCTTCCGCCACCTGCTTCTTATAATCCATAACAACACGGGGATGAAGGTTTCGCAGACAAGTTAAACCGAAGGCTCCTCGTCGTGCGCTTTAGCCATCTGTTTACAGAGGTGAAGTCCGCTTTTCTTCTTCGTTAATATACGCAGCCTACACAATAATGCCTTCAGGTGTGTGTAAAACTAGTGCGATTTAAAGGTTGAACTCTATCAAAACGGTTTCACATTGTGACTTCACATCACATGGAATATGGCATACAGTTCGCACTGTTCAGCGTCTCTGTTAGTAAAAACTGTGCTTCCCCTCCCGCCCGACCACTGCTTCTTCCTGTCAGCACCAGGCGTTAACAAAGTGTGAGAGAAAAATGCAGATGATCAATTCTTTGAATGTTTCACATGTTTTATATGGGACAGTAGCCTTTTTGTATGTTACTTAGCTTTTAAAACAATGCCTTGGGGCTTTAATGTGACTCTCTCAGAGGCTCACATGAAGAGGCTTTTCTTTCAGGTAATGCTATACTTTATTGTAAAGACCAGATCACATTCCATCTTCACTCAACCTTGTGTGGAGGTAAGGATAACCCCAGGGGGCTTGACAGAGCGTTGTGGTTTGTTTTATAGCACAGTAAGATTGTACTGGAGTTTGGTTGTTAAATCATTGTATGAGAGCAACACCCGCGGATATGATTGAGGGGCACAGTCCTGTAACTGGCAAGCTGACCAATGGTATACAAGCTCTCATCGGTATAAAACCTTCTTCAACAGAAGCAAGGGCAGACTGAACAGATCACTGTTGTGAAGTTTTCCGTATCTTTCTCTTTTTTTCTGCAGAATAAATATCTTTTATACTCTCAGTTTGTTTTCCTGTAGCGGGCAGATTAACCTCACCGACCACGCAGTGAGAATTCTCCAACACAAAGCAAGACCTTATGAATTGCACATCCCACGCCCACAGAAAGTGTCGACACAACTTTGATCTAAAATTCACTACATACAGTAATTTGGCGTCTTACCTTCTCTGGCAATCCTGACAACCCAATCAGAATGGAGGATATCATTCATGTCTCCTTCCGACTAGCCAGAACTCAAACAAACAGCAACATCGTCTTCAAATCCTGTCGGGAATTTTCACATTAAAAATAAGCTCCTAGGCAATGCCAATTTAAATTTAAATTACCGGTTCCACTTTTCACAATACAGGTTCCAACGCCACACTCACACAGACATGCAGTTTGCCCACCAGAAACATTATTATTATTATTATATACAACATTTATTAGCTATTTTCTCTAAATATCAAGATATCACCATGGCACTTGGTGGACATGTTTACCCTCATGTTTCCAGGCCCCCTCGCTAATTTCAAGTGGATTTTTTTTTAACTGTGTCATGATTTTACAGCAAATTTAATGTTTTTGCAGAATATTTTGAATTAATTGCCGAATAACAATCCCTTAGCTTTTCTCAAACTATGTTCCTGCATATCCCGTGAACCTGCCCCACAAGTTTTGTACCGGTGGTCATCTGTTTGTCACAAGAAATAGAGAGGACGCTGGGGAGTTGAAAAGTACTTCTCGAGAGCAATTGCGCATTAGTTTGGGTTCGCTTGTTGCAGAACCAGCAAAGCAACCCTCCGTATCTTAGCTCATCTGATCTTAACATTTTTAAACACGCCACCAACCGCCATGTAAGTGAATGGGACCAGAGACTGATTTCTGAGTATTGGCCTGATATTTTACCAGAATTATTCATATAATTATTTTCCCCTGTGTGGTTTTCTTTGTCAGATGAATTAACTTCAGAAAATAAATGACAAAAACACGCAATTTATTAGAGTTTTAAGTCGAGTCAGGGTTTCAATTTTTGAGTGTATTTTTTTTTTTTCATGATTTTGTCTCTAAATCTCAAAAAAAGGCTCTTTCTGCTGATTAAACAACTGGACATCACGGCATTTCTTATTTCTTCACTGAAACTGTGAAGAAATGCGCTTTCTTCACCGAAACTGAGGAACCAACTGATGTTTTCCTCAACTGAAAGGAACTGGTCCTGAATATCCACAATGTCTCCCACTGTGATCAGACAGCCCTGAGTGGGCATATTTCCCCAAAATTGACTCCAACAGAGGAGGTGCACATGCAAATGAGACAGACTCATAGCATCCAGACAGACAAATAGGCAAACGGTCAAAATAAGGGACTTTCACACATATGCAAACAAGTTATGATTGTTATTTTACGAAACCCAATTGCCATTTCCAATGAATCAGCAATAGCATCGGGGGTGATTATGATTCACACAAACACAAAGACTGCAGTGATTGAGGAATATCTCTAAACCGAACAATAAGCCCCGGTAAGAGATCGCCAGTTAGATGATGAGTCAGTACAGGAAGACATTCAGAGTTGATTGAGTTATTTCGCCTTAACCAAGCAGCGTCAGGTAGACAATCACCCGGTCGACACACTAACGACTCCACAAAACAAAAAAAAGTGACTGAATTATTCAGCCGGCCGTTTTTTCATCTTTGTATTTTTTTTTCTTTCCCCCTATTCCGTCGGAGCGTCGGAGTCATTGCGACGGAATCGCTGCAGAGAGAAAGCAATTTGCCGGTGCCGCATCGCGTCAGGACAAGGCGGAAAGGATGGAATTCGTCAACTTGGGTTGAATGGAACGAGCGAGGACGAGCCGAGCGGGGGGGGAAAAAAACCCAACAATAAAAAAAAATAATAATAATAAAAAAATAATAATAATAATAATAACAACATGAGAAGCGGAACAAAGCAGTGGCACAAAAAATAGATTGGTGTGTTCACAAGACCATCGCACGCCTTACACACATGTTCAGTGTGTGTTCGAACCTGACGTCCACCATGGGTATGGGCACACACGCACGCACACGCACACACGCACACACACACACACACACACACACACACGTTCATAAACAAACGTTCTCACACCCTCATACTTCATTCGTCGCTTTGAGCGTTTAAAAACACATTTACTAAAGGCCTCTGCGCTTTCAGTTTGTTTCGACACATCAAGACGTGTCGCAGTGTAGATTTTCGCACAATGTTTAATTAATTTCATTTAACCTTTATCTTACCAGCATAGTCTCGTTGAGATTCACAATCTCTTTTACAACGGGAGACCGAGAGCCAAATAAGGCAGCGGTGGAACAATGTTGCCGTGTAAAAACACACCAACGGGAGGGAAATACAATATGAAGCAACATTTACGCCAGAGTTTTAAGCCCGTTCAGCGAGAGACAAACTCCTGTCACTGAGAACTGAAAGGCTTTGTTGCCCGACTCAGTTCTTATCTCAGAGGCCTCCAACAAAACGCAGCTTTTTGTAGGCCGAAGATGTTTTGTGACCTTCGAACAGAGCAGCTCCATAGGTAGTTTGGGAGTTGACCTAATATGGCCGCGTGAGTTAAAGTGTAAAAATATGTTGTATTTCACCTAGTAGAACTCGCAGCAGGAACGAGACGCGGCATCAACACTTAAAAAATGCATGATGTAGCCAGTGTGATGCAGCGATTTTTAATTTATGCATAAGAAATTGGATTTTTAATTGCCATCTGCAGGTTTAAAGGCTTGTTAAATAAATTGTTAACAACCCCCACGAGCCGGGAGATCAGATTTGAGTAAATGTGAAGTGCACAGATGCACGATACGGTATCGGGATAATTTGTGCGGTGCAAGCTGTCTGTCTGACTTTTTTCTTTTTCCGACCAACTCCTGGGCCATCTTTGACATTCCTTTTTTTTCCTGCTTTCCTTTTTTACTCGCTCCTCTCTCTCCCTGTGTGCCGTCTTCTTATCCATATGTTTCTCTGCCTTTCATTTTCATTCGTTTTTTTTTTTTTTTCACCGTATTCTCCTCTCCTACCCTGCTGTTCTCTCTCTCTGCCTCTGGCTATCGAACGGTTTGGAAAAAGGACTTTTGACAAATCCATTTGACCTCATTCTTCATTTGATTCCCTCATTCATTTCCATTGTACTGTATATATTGCCAGGGCCCCCTATGGGCTTAGTCTTGTGAACCTTTTTTTACTCACAAGATATATAACATTTGACTGTGTAGTTACTGACCAAGGAAAGAAACCAAACACATTTTTCAAAATAACAAAAGCCCGATCGCTGTTGCTTCAGTAGCTCTCAGCATGGGGTCCAAGGACCCCCAGAGGACCTTCCAGGGGGTCCCCAGCAAAACCGTTAACACTAAAACTTTACATAGTTATTTCATTTGCACGATTGTTTTGATCCTGGTTCCACTACCAAGAAAAATCTCCTCAAATCGGGGTTCCAGAGACTAAATGCAGAGACATCCAACCTGTAAACCTCCGTGAGAAGCAAGTGTTTGGAGCATTTTCAGCAGGTTTCCTTCCCCTTAGTTGAGGTTAGTTTAGTTTACAGCGCAGTGAAAAAAAACCAAAAAACTCCAGCAACTCTTTTTCTGGCACAAACACTGACGGAGTGACATGACACACTCCATCTGCTAATGAGAGAAAAGATGGAGAGAGAGGTAGAGGGGGAGAGAGAAATGCCAGGAGAGGGTCAGAGCGGGGGCAAAGGAAAGGAATGGAATAACTGTAGAAAGGGAGAAATCAGAGACACGTTCCAACAGAGTCAGAAAATCGAGACGGTTGGGGCGTGAGTTTATTCCGCCAGGTGCAGGGAGGTGGGGCGACGGAGAATGGGTCCCAATAGCGCGTGGTGCTTGCTTCGTTCCATAGGGAAACGGAGTAAAATAAAACAACCGCCATCTCGAATGAAAACATACTGTTTTGGCGCACCGATCGCGGGCACACCATCACTGGCGCGCCGTGGGCACAGTTGGTACCGTCGGAAAGGGAGCGATCGGGGTGCAGAGCCCGCCCTGCCCCCTGGAGGCTGAACTCCCGGACGCCCACCCCTAACGACGCCACTGTCGCCGACGTTGTATTACCGTAATACCTGAAGGCTGAAATTATAAAAAAAGAAGAAAAAGTAAATCAAGGTTTAAATTGGTATTCCATACGACCGTCTGTGTGGGGTGGATTATGCCACAAGTCCCACAGCTCCATTTGAAACTGCAGGGTTCACATTTGTCTTGGCTGGCCGTCAAACTCCTTTCTCCAAAGTCCCCAAAACTTCTTGTGATCGATTCAGTTTATTTTATTTTTTTTTCTTGCTCACTTGAGGTGGCGGGGATATTGTTTTTAATCGTATTTGTATCTTGAGGCTGTTCTTTTCTGAGTGAATAATCCTCCATATCGACAGCTTTGTTGGAAAGGCGAAACCCCTCCACCAACAATGGAAACAGCCTACAGTATGGAGGAGCACACGCACAACTGAAATGCATTGACTGCCTGCGGTGACAGGTAAAGTATCAAATATCGCATTTCTCTCCAAAACAATGATACAGATGGCCACGTAACGCAAGAAAAAATATATTCACTAAGTAAGATCTATGAGCAGTATATCCCACACGCAGCACGCACACATAGACTCAAACATACACACTGTACACAGACGTGCGTAAACATTGGTTTCGGAAACGCCGCCATGCTTGAGCTGCCGGTGAACTTGATTCCTTTGTGAAGCATCCTTCGCTGCATTGCAGAGGCTGCGTTGGGAGGAGAAATGAAGTCGTTTACAGGGAGGAGGAAGAGTGAGAGAGCGAGAGAGAGAGAGAGAGAGCGAGAGAGAGAGAGAGAGAGAGAGAGAGAGAGAGAGAGAGAGAGCGAGCGAGAGAGAGAGAGAGAGCGAGCGGGGAAGGTGTGAAGCCTCCTGGCTACGAAATGCACCGGTCACGCTCTGAGGTCAACGCCCGGAAAGAACCGGAGACCGGCAACAAAACCAGACAGAAAACCACCGGAGGAAAGCGGAGCGCACGGGAGCGTCTCGTGGACAGGGGAGGCGGTATTTACAGATATTTGAAACAAAACACGGGAAAGGGTCTGCCGGAAAAGAACGGCGAGGGAGGGGCGGAGGGGGTCAGCGGCGGAGCTGTTGGAAGAAAAATATCAGAATGTCATTTACATTACCGAGAGACGGCATTTGAAGACTGTAAGAGAAGCGAGGTGGATGCCAGCACACATAAAGAGCAGGCATGATCGGAAACGACATAAATGTCAAAATAAATATGATCCAATGTCTGTTCCACTTATTTATTTTTCTCCAATGCAAATGATCCGGCTCATGAACATCAGTTTTTTTGGAATATATGGCCCAAAACCTGTGGGAGGAAAGTGAAGCGGTGCAATTTTTATTTGACTAATTACATGGCCGACCCGCGCAGGTTGAGGTCGTAAAGGCCGCAAAACGTCAACGTCTGAGACTGGTCAATCAACTGAAACTTTATTCGTATTGTCCTTTACGTTTGCATGGAAACACAACAGAAGCGACCGAATAAACTAAACTCGACGGATAAAAAAAAAAAATCCAATTAGAGACGAGAGGAATAAAAACAATGTTGAGTCGATAACGGTCAAAAGTTACCGCCGATGTCAGTGCCGAGCATCATATTCCCGCGCATTTTGACGCCTTCCCCGAAATGTTATGTAGAAAATGAAATTGACGGAAAGATCAAAATATGAAAAGATGAAGCGTAAAGAGACAGGAATCACTGAAGAGTTGCGGAGAACGTTTCACTTCAAACACACACCGAATGACAAATTGGCTGTGTTTTTCCTGTAGCTCCAGGTCATTTGAGGCATCGTTCCGCGTGTTAGTAGAACACCATGGTTCGTATAAGATGTTTGTTTTGGTTTATTTTTCCGACAAAAAACACTTTTGGCAGCACGAGCAGCCCGAGAAACGTGCTCGTTCACACATAATTATGTGAACTGTGAAACGGCTAAATACTTTCCCACCTCTCACCAACCCGCTGCAAGTCACTGCAAGTTCGCAGGTACTCCATGGCTTCTCTTTTTTGGGGGGAACGGCTGCATCCTGCAGGTTTCAGGGCTCGTTTTTTTGGGTTTTTTTTTTTTGTATCACTGAGGATGATTTTACCTTGAGCGTCTAAAAGAAAAAAAGAAATGGTTTGCCTTCCAGCTGTTTTAACTCACGCTTTAGATTTTTCTTTTTGCGCTTTAATATTCCTGTATATTCAAACGCTGCGACGGAGCCTTTGACTCCTTGAGAGGTGATGATGACACGAGGTGTAAGGGAAGGGCGTCGCCCATCCGTGGGCGTTATCTCAGCTTTAACGGTGTCGTCCGGCGAGAAAGGCACGGAAACGTGCGCGATCTAATGACGATAATGCCTGAGCCTACACCTGGGCTGGGAGACGAGACCGGACAACAGAATTGCCTTTTTTTTTTTTAAATACGACAGTATGCAACCCCCGATTGTAACCTTTACCTTTCTTCTTATTGTGCGGAGGGAGTCGTGTCTGTGCGTCTTTGAGGATCAGCTGGGACGCTCTGTCAAGGGGAACCAGGGAGGCCTTGAACAGTTGAACTTTTGCCTTTTTTTGAACAGTGTGACAGATTTTCTTTTTTTTTTTCAACTTTTCTGATTGTTTTTGGAGCTAACGGCATTCATTGTACGGGCTACAATACACATTTAGGCTGAAAAGCAACGGATTGACGCCAATCAAGAATCTCCGTCAAAACTGATCTTGGTCAATGGTCAAAGTGTAGATATTCCACATTGCATATTAAGAAACTGTTGTCATGTGAATTTGAGTACCGGCTACCTCTATTGTATCATAGTGCATGGAGGGCACTCCGAATGGATTCTATAGAAATGACCTATATTTCAAACCTATTTATTTACATTTTAATGAAAAATGTGTCAATCGAATGTCAATGTCAATATCAATGAATGTCTCCTGACCCGACCCCTGTGTGCAAATCAGGTGACCCCAAGTGGAGTGGAGAATCTCAGAGTTAATTGAACTATTAAACGGTGACAATTCGACTTAAAAACAGAAGCTACATTTAATCTCGGCAATTTGGGCAAAATATCTGAAGATTCACTACAATCACTGTTACTCCATAATTATGCAACGTTGTGCAGCTCACACTGTGATTGCTTCCTACAATGCATACTGTGCAGGGGGAAAATAAGGGCGCCTCCCACCGCACCGCTTAGTTCCAAAAGAGAAGAACGGTATCGACAGAAAAGAGAGGATCCCAAGACGAGGGACGGGGAGTAAACAACCCTCTCCAAAACAATACACCCCCAAAAAACTAAGGGTCAAATTGAATTGTTTCAAACAAGCCATTTCTTCTGGAAATTGCTTGTCAGTAAATGACAAACTCAATGGCTGAGGGGCAGCCTGGTGATGGAGAGAACAGAGGGAGGAGAAATAGAGTCAACGAGAGAGAGAGAGAGAGAGAGAGAGAGCAAATGTCTTAAAAGAGAAAAGCGTTCAGAGAATTGGAGAAAAGGGTTTTTGGTTTTTGTTCTTGTTTTTTGGAGGGAGGAGAAAACGCTCGAGAGGAAAAAAAGAAAACACGACAAAAAAAGGGAGAATTAGGAATGAGGGACGGACGACGAGCGAGGGAGGGATAGGACAGAGGCCTCCTCATGGACTCGTCTATGGGTATTTCCGGATACGGATATGGAATTTTTTTTTTTTTCCTAATCGCTAAAAAAGCACGCAAAAACCACGTAAAACAACACTGACATAAGCACGCCGGGCCAGTAGGGGGTGATCATATGTCATAAACCTTGACGTCGAACGGCAGGGAAGAGCACGAGGAGCACGCAGCGTCCGCCGCTCGTAGGTTCCTGGCGCTGGGGCTGAAGTCCCGACGTCGGCGTTCTCTCCGTCCACGCCAATACACAAGAGTTTGCAAAAGTCCCCCACCCTGGAAGACGTTTCCCAAAAGCTTTGTTTTCCGCGACCCGAAAACGACATTATCATGCGGACGGGAAGCCCGAGGGGAAATGCTCCTTTTTTGTAGGCGGGACAGCAAGTGCTGCCGGGGGGGGGGGGTGGCTGAGGAACGCTCCGTGCCAAAAGTCACATTCTCAGTCGGGCTTTTTGGGGACGCGCAGAGTCTCCTCCGCCTCGGGGACCGCCCGGGTGTCGGCGCTCAACGCCGCTGGTAACATCCGACACTTCACATGTTGTGAACGCGTCGATGACATTTTGTTTCATGAGCACACATGTAAAAATGTACACTTAATTTGAAACAACTGTCAATTAAAATGTTTTCTTTTAATTTCTTTCTTTTCTTTCATTCATTTTGGGAGTTCTGTGGCTTAAAGGTCTAAAAATATCCGCCAGTGAGCCGTGTTCTAGGGGGTAAAAAAGGCAGACAAGACTTTATTTATGTTTAGGCTTTTATTTATTTAAATCTTTCAGCTTAATAGATATTTTAATTAATATTTTTAAATTAATATTTTTTTACTAAATAAAAACTATAAATGCATGTATCTCAACTGTGTGTGTGTGTGTGTGTGTGTGTGTGTGTGTGTGTGTGTGTGTGTGTGTGTGTGCTGCATGTGCGTGTGATGATGCAGACAAGGACAGAGGGAAGGTGCTTGGCTGCTTGCCCTATCACGTCGCAGCCTCATGACCGTGTGACATTTGGGACAGGAAAGATTATTAGTGGCTATAGGCCCTACACACACGCACACACACACACACGCACAAACACACACACACACACACACACACACACACACACACACACACACACACACACACACACACACACACACAGCCAGACAGAGACACTCATCGAGACACAATAGCAGCAACACTCACACAAGTATATACATGCACAATTTTACGAAACCAAAACAGGCACACAGACACCCACAGATACACACAACTTCACACGGAGAAGCACACACACACACACACACACACACACACACACACACACACACACACACACACACACACAAAACTCTCCACCTTTCGAAAATATCCACTGGTCCTTGCGGCCATGTTCCAGATACTGTCGTAGTGTGTGTGTGTTTGTGTGTGTGTGTTTGTGTGTGTGTGTGTGTGTGTGTGTGTGTGTGTGTGTGTGTGTGTGTGTTTGCAGAGTATATGGATGGAAATAGTAGACCTTAATGCCACTTAAGGGCACACATCGACAAAAATACACACACACACACACACGCACACACAGACACACACACACACACACACACACACACGCACGCACACACACACACACACAAAGACCACAGTGGCAGTAATGGAGATGAATGGTGAGCACCAATTCTCTGTTGTGGCACGAGCAATGCCCACTGAGTCCTCAGCAACACACACACACACACACACACACTAGTCAATACCAAGTGGTAAGTTTGCTAATGGAGACAAAATGGAGACGCTGCGATGCTGTGCGTGTTTGTGTGTGTGCTTTTTTACACCTAATATGAGGTTCTGTGTCCGCATATGTGTGTGTGTGTGTGTGTGTCTGTGTGTGTGGACAATGAGCTCCCATGCGTGTATTGAATTCGGCCTCCAAGGTGAACCGTCCCAATCCCTCATATGTATTATCATCACTGTACCTCGCTTTTAATGGCGCTTTATCAAACAATGAGATGCTCTACAGAGCTGCGTTACCATCTTCTGCTGTAATCTCTACACATGGCTTTTAATTTAATTTCACTCAGTTTAACTCGGATGTTGACAGTTTTGGGGTAATATAAATGAGCCTATTTTGAACGGCGTTAATCCACTTCATTCATTCAAAGAATAAATAATTAGACACGATAATGTAGATTTGGTGGTTAATACTGATGAATGTCTGGTTCCAAACACAGCAATGAGCAAGGGATTTTCTTTTTCTCGTATTATACTGAGTTCTAAAATGTGAACGTTCCGGAAAGAAATCCGGAACAATCCTTTGAGTTGGGAGCATTGTTTTCTAGTGCAAACTGGAGGTCACTATAAAAACAGTGTACTACAATTGCACAACATGAGGGTGTAAGGAGACATTGACACACACCGTTTTGGTTTGATAAATCCAAATTCCATAGTTCATAGCTACTTTTCGTTTTAGATGTTGTGGAATGAGTGAATTCCACATATTCCATATTCTTCCACCTCTCTGCACTGGTTGAATATAAACCATCCTTTAAATGGGGCGGCCGTTCGAGATTGTTTCCAACACGGGAGTTGTATTTCTTCAACATTGTTACCGATGTAACTCGACTAAATTTTTCATTATTCCGTTCATAAATGATTAGCGCTCCGAGTTATCTGCCGGTGATAAGTCTGGGTGTTATCTGCAAATGACTCCAATAATAGTAGGATGGATCATGTGAATAGTAAAATTGATAGTTATTGGAGAATGGGCTTGGCAATTGCAGTGGCGGTGAATGAAGGCTGGATATCCAGTTCTATTATAGCTAGAACATTATTATTAAGGTCGCAGACGCCGGTGACAGGGTCTTGGCAAAAAAGCAAAAATCGTGCTTTGCTTGAAGATTTGGCGTAAGATGTTTTTCGGCGACGACGGTGTTTTGTTACATTGCATGGATTTTTCTTTTTTCGGAAAGTGATGACTGGCTCATCAGTCAATTCTTTTGTTTTATTTCGTTTTTTTATTTTTATTTTTAGTCAAAGTTCGTTTTTTTGAATTGCTTTTGAACGAGTCTGAAACAAAAGTCAAATTGAGCGGCTGTCCACGTGCATGCCAAAGCGGTCTTTCCACTTTGGGATTTTTGGACACCGACACATTCCGGATCAAATTTGCAGATTCCAGGGGTCACGTATTTAGAAACCAGCCCTCTGCTGCATAATTCTGCCACTGCTCCCTGGAATTATTCCATTCACACCTCAGCGTTTACAGTTCCCAACGGGAACGGGCAGGAGCAAAAAAAAAAAAAAGACGTCCGTAGAGTCTTTAGAGAAGCAGAAATCTGCATCTGCTCGGGGCTCGGAAGTCCTAAAAATGTGTATATAATAAATATAATAAAACATCAGTGAAAAACTTCTAAAAGCTAAATGAACACAACTGTTAACATCCCTCTCTGAGTACATTGCACTTGTTGACTTCTTGCCTCCATGAAATATGTGTGTGCACCATCAATACGCAAACTTAATCTTGTTTATTTATACACTTAAATCAAACCACCCAAATTGCTCTTGGGGGGGCGGAGAATAAAGAAAAATGCAGAGCCCCCCTGCCTTTGCATATACGTGTCATGTTAAAACGCATAATGAGACGTGGTATAAGACATGGCATCAACCAGTTTTATGTCAAGTATCAGATCGATTTTGCATTTCCTAACATCAGAAATATTTGATCGGATGCAGAAAACATATAGAAATATATGAATAAATAAAGTCGGATCAAATGTTTATGCTGAAATTGACGTTCAAATTCGAGACGATTTAATTACTTTTCAGGCCCGATATGCAACACATTGTTAAGGCTCTTCAAGGACCTGCAGACTCCCTGTTCTCTCCCGCCGCCATGGTTAAGAAAACGCTCTCTCTTCGTTTGCAGCCACAGACAGAGTCTCTTCGTCTCTGCAGCGTCCTCCGTGCTGAGAGCGACGCTCCGTGACACTAAATGAAGTTTCCGTACGGCTGGAAAATAGTTCCCCCTTCTCCCCGCTCGTCCTCCTTTCCGCTTTATCTTCAGACTTTCCACCGAGCTTAAATGAGGAGGAAAGTCATTACGAACGAGGGAGTTAAGCTCCCACACGTGGCTGAGACGATCAGAGATGGACTCTGGCTCTCGGTATCTCGCCCGTCTTAATAAGGGAGAGAGAGAGGGCAGAATGTCAATACCACTCAAGATTAAAGTCCATTTGCAACCTGTTGCCATTTATCGGATTTCATCAGCCCCCAGAGTGTCGTGTTGTGTGTGTGAGATTGCTTGATTTTCAGAGTACCATTAATACACACACACACACACACACACACACACACACACACACACACACACACACACACACACACACACACACACACACACACACACACACACACACACACACACACACACACACACATATATATACTGTATATATATAATATTTGTAAGAAAGAAAAAAAAATAACTGGACCATGGAGCAATAAAAGAAGGTGAACTGGTCTGGTGAGTCACGTTTCCTTTTACATCATGTGGATGGGCGGGTGTATGTCCATCGTTTGCCCGGGGAAGAGATGGCACAAGGAAGCACTATGGGAAGAAGGCAAGTCGGCGAAGGCAGTGTGACGCTTTGGGCAATGTTCTACTGGGAAACCCTGGGTGCTGGCATTCATGTGGATGTTACTTAGACAGACCAAGTTAATTGCAATGGTATTCCCTGATGGCAGTGGCCTCTTTTGGCAAGATAATAGGCCCTGCCATTAATTGTTGCAAGAATTGTTCAGGAATGGTTTGAGGAACATGACTGAGTAATCATGGTGACTTGGCCTCCAAATTCTCCAGATCTCAATCCGACGGAGCATCTGTGGGATGTGCTGGAACAACAAGTTCGATCCACGGGGGCCCCACCTCGCAACTTCCAGGAGCTGCTGCTAACGTCTTGGTGCCAGATACCACAGGACACCTTCAGAGGTCTTGTGGAGTCCATGCCTCCAGGGGTCAGAGCTGCTTTGGCGTCACCAGGGGGGGCTACACAATATTAGGCAAGTGGTTTTAATGTTGTAGCTGATCTGTGTGTGTGTGTGTGTGTGTGTGTGTGTGTGTGTGTGTGTGTGTGTGTGTATATCTATATACTCTGTGTATACACTGTGTTTATACTGTATATCAGCCCTTCCACGAAAAGAGCTAGACAGCCAGAAAATGAAGGAAAGGGAAATGACAAGGAAGGAAGGAAGGAAAGAAAGCAAGGAAGGAAAATGACAGACAGGCAAATAACTGAAAGAACAGTATACAAGGAGAAGAAAGTTACACAGAAGCAGCCAGACAAAACCAATAAATCGGGACAAATAATACATCCTTTCCAAAGATAATGCACTCATTCCCCGCTACGGAACAAGAAAACCCCAAAAAAACGGATGCAACAAAATGCAATAAACGAAGGAAAGAGGAAATGGCCAATTGACTTGATTGCCACAGTCCCTCTTATCTGTGTTTACGGCTTCAAAAATAAACTGAAAATATAAATGGGATGCCTTCTTTTTATTATTTTGATACCTTAATGAAAAGATGAGGAATGGTGGTGAATGCTGCGGGATAGCCAGGAGGGAGAGAGAGAGAGAGAGAGAGAGAGAGAGAGAGAGAGAGAGAGAGAGAGAGAGAGAGAGAGAGAGATATAAAGAGAGCGAGAGAGCGTGAATAAAATGAAGAGAAGAGATGGACGGGCTAGATTAGAGGGGAAGGAGAAAGACTCCGAGGATCGGGGATTAAAGAAAAGATCTTGAGAGAAAATAAGTAGAAAAGAAGACTAAGAAGTGAAGCATGGGGTAACATTCTCACCATAACCTAACTCACACGAACACTGGCCCCGCTGCTGTCATATTTGGTCATTCCCATATTTCAGGTAAAAAAAATATCGAAATACAGTGGTACCTCGACTTACGACTGCATCTACTTACGACTCATCCCAGATACGAGCGTGGAAATTTGCAGTTGGCGTGTCGGCGGTCAGTCAGCGGGCGACCTACATCGTGTGTGCACGTAGTTCGTGGCTTATTGATATTTTCATATTTACTGTGTTTGTGCTGTGTATTTTGTTTATTTTCACCCTTCATGATTTCAAAATTTATATGGGAAAAATTGCTTCGACATACGACTGTTTTAACATACGATCGTTCTTATAGAACGAATTACAGTCGTAAGTCAAGGTACCGCTGTATGATCAATTACTGATGACACTTTATGTATATGTATAATCTGTATGTACTTTATAGTGCATCACACAGAGTTACACACACACACACACACACACACACACACACACACACACACGTGTCATGCCCAATTCAAGCTTGGGGGCACGTGCCTCACCAGATTTTTGTTATCGTGCCAATGCACGATCTGTTATCGTGCATTGGCATATCTACATATTCCTAGGCATTTCATCTTCACATCTTGACTTATTTTATTTTTTATTTATTTGTTATCCATGTTATTTATTTATTTTTTCTTTCTGTATAATATGACCAGCAGAGCACAGCACAGATAGAGTGGAGGACAAACCGAGTGGAGGGATGATCTCAGGGGTGTGTATTGATCGCATCAAATCTTCACCATGAAACATGTTCTATTGACAAAGCGTCAGATTAAATGCATCATGTACGAAAACACTTTTCAAATGCTCTCAATGGTGGGTTTTTATCACATGGACGATGTAGGACTAACTACGGAAAACAAATACTTTAAAGTGTGCTTCCTCTGTGTGTGCTGTGTGTGTAAGTGCTGGGAGTCTAGGAGCTATAGGTGTCATCGTATGAGTCAATTCAGAGCTAGGAGACGGTGTCGGAGATAATCTAGGAGGTAGGAGACAGTATAGGAGACAATCTAGGAGCTATAGGTGTCGCCGTATGTGAGTCAGTTTCAGAGCTAGGAGACAGTGTAGGAGACAATCTAGGAGCTAGGAGACGGTATAGGAGACAATCTAGGAGCTATAGGAGTCGTCGTATGAGTCCGTTTCAGAGCTAGGAGACAGTGTAGGAGACAATCTAGGAGCTAGGAGACGGTATAGGAGACAATCTAGGAGCTATAGGAGTCGTCGTATGAGTCCGTTTCAGAGCTAGGAGACGGTGTCGGAGATAATCTAGGAGGTAGGAGACAGTGTAGGAGACAATCTAGGAGCTATAGGTGTCGCCGTATGTGAGTCGGTTTCAGAGCTAGGAGACAGTGTAGGAGACAATCTAGGAGGTAGGAGACAGTATAGGAGACAATCTAGGAGCTATAGGAGTCGTCGTATGAGTCAGTTTCAGAGCTAGGAGACGGATTAGGAGACAATCTAGGAGATAGGAGACGGTATAGGAGACAATCTAGGAGCTATAGGAGTCGTCGTATGAGTCCGTTTCAGAGCTAGGAGACGGTCGTAGGAGACAATCTAGGAGGTAGGAGACAGTATAGGAGACAGTCTCGGACCAAGGAAACGGTCTAGGATTCAGTGTGGGCGCAAGGAGGGAGTCCAGGAGCTATCAGACAACATAGTAGACAACCCAGGAGCTAAAAGACAGCCGAGTAATAAAGACAACTTTATTGATTCCAAAGGAGGGCAATTCATTTGCACGGTACCCGGGACGTACGGGTACCCAGTCCATACGCACAGCTCCAGACTCACAGGGCGAGGCCGTTACATGTCAAAGGCAACAGATCAACGTACGTCGGCTCGATAAACGAGCGGCAGGAAATGCAATAAAACATTTGTTATAGTTCATGTGATTCGTGCGTGCCCGTTTCTAAAATCGACCACCCATCGCATGTGTTGAAACTGCGCCAAACTTGACGCTGCGCACCGCTCGGGGTTCCCCGGCGACAGACCCGCAGACGAACGCTCGTCGGGGTAATCAAAGCACATGCATACTTACAGGGAGACAGGTGGACAGACGGCTGCTTGGGATTTTTTGTCCTCCGCAGACGACCCATTTTTTGAGAATCCCATAAAATTGTGCCACGGACGCGCAAAGCTTCGGCATTGAGTGAATTCCCGCTTTCTTTGTCCACCCTCGACAACCAGCTCTGTGTTCCGCCGAAAATCCGTGATTCATTCCCTCCCTTTTGGTACGTTGAGGTGGAGGAAGTTATCGTCACTCCGTGGCAGGCGGGGCACAGCCATCACCATGACTCCCAGCGCTGAAGGAGAGACAACAGGGCGGCGTCCTCGGAGAATTTCACAAGGCACCTGCCCCCCTGGAGAAGTCCTGCCGCTGCCTGGGTGCAGAATTAAATGCGGTGGGGATAGGACACAACCCCGGGGCAGGACCTCGGTGTCGGACATGATGTCCATTCACAGAAACCTGCTGGATTCTGTCCTTTAAAAATAAATAAATAAATAAATAAATAAAAAATCTGAAAGCAACATCAAAAGACGATCGGGTAATTTAAAATAAGGAGCAAGTCGCTCAATCATTAAGATTGGAATAAGTTAGGAACAAGATAGGAACGAGGAAACGGTCGAGGAGTCTAGGAGTCAGTGTGGGACACAAGCAAGCTGTCTTTGTATTATTCGGTCTAGGAGATAGGAGACAGTCGCCGAGGCAGCGAGGAGACGTTGTAGGACACAGTCCGGGAGCTAAGAGACGGTCTAGGAGCTAGGGGACACTCTTGGAGACGGGCTAGGAGCCAGGGGACACGCTAGGAGACGGTCTAGGAGCTAGGGGACACTCTAGGGGAGAGTCTAGAAGACACTAGAGTGTAGACAATCCAGGAGCTGAAAGGAGACACAGGGGAAAGGAAAGGGACTCGGAGACGGTCTGGTCAGTCAGGATGTCAGATTCCGCCATGTGCGTGCGTGCGTGCGTGTGTGCGTGTGTGTGTGTGCGTGTGTGTGTGTGTGTGTGTGTGTGTGTGTGTGCGTGCGTGCGTGCGTGCGTGCGTGCGTGCGTGCGTGCGTGCGTGCGTGTGTGTGTGTGCAGGTGCGTCAGGCAAGCCATATGCCATGGGGGGCATAATCAGACCGCGGGGGTCCTTCCCTCTACAACTTGCCGTATACATGTACTGTATATTCCAAGACTTTGGGGGAGATTATTTATAAAGTTCCCTGAATCAGTTTTTGCTGCTCAGTAATCCCCCGCTGTATATTAGGGAAAATACTGTGTATTTATTTAGCGATTTTCATGTCAGCTTTTAGTGCTGATATGTTGATTAAAAATGACACCCACTTATTCACTGCCGCCGCGTTTCGTAATACAGAGCTCGATTTGTGGCTTCAGCCAACATTTGAAGGGGCATAAATTCACCACATTCCACAATGTAGTATTCCACAATGCAAATGAGTTTTGAGAACATCGATAATAAAGCCACAGATGAAAGGGACCTGCCCACGTGGCGATAGCTGTGTTTTCTCACACAATGCACAGGCAGCGGCGTGAGTAGAGATTGAGGCCGCGCCGGCGTCACATCGCAGCGTCGGCTCTATTGCCAATAACAGCTCAGACTGAGCAGCGCTAAAACTATTTCCCAAACGGCTCAGCCTCCTTGAAAGATCCATCATCGCCACCAGCCTAAGTAGTTTGCAATGCATCCAAACGCCCTACGGGGAAAAACAAAGAGCCGCATCTGTCGTTTTCTTGTACTCGAACTGTTGGAATTTAATTTATTTATTTATTTTTTTTTTTTTTTGAACCAGGTTTTGTTGAAGCTCTCATGTTTATTTCCAATTAAAGTCTTTGGATAGCTTTCTTCTTCTCCTTGAATGGGCGCTCTCTCCCGGTGTAACCGTCCCTTGCCAGACGCTCACTTGGAATAATAAAAACGGCATCTTCCTCGGAAAAGGAGAAAATGCTCAGTTAAGCAGTTGCGTGTAGAATATAATGTTTACACCGTTTATCAAACAACGTCATAAAGAACCGCCGTGACTCTCCCCTCTGACGTAATTACCTGATTAACGTTTGCGGAGGGACAGAGGGACTCCTCGATGACTTGATGAACTTCTCTTGTCAGTTTGAGAAGTCTGAGAAAAACCTTCATTAAATCATATGAAATTCCTTACCTAATAAATAATAAACCTTTTTTGGAGGGGTGGGATTTCATTTATCAAGCCAATTCATTTTGTTCCCTTACCACCAAATAGGTTAATTGACTGCCTCTTAAACAGTCCTTTGAAAGCATTATTATTATTACTACTACTGTTAGGGGCTGGAACCTTAATAACCCTACAGTAATTGATTTTGTTCGGATTTCTATTTTGTATTATCAGTTTTTCTCCTTGGCGTATGTCTGGCTGAAAGTGCCTGGCGCACAGCAACCGCCCACGGAAGTGAATGAAGTGTCGTTTTATTTGGGGCAGTTCAGACATTTTGTGGTCCAAGTTTGATCCACATCGATCTGTAATTGGAGCAGACATTAGTATTAGTAAATTAGTAACTCTAAACTGCAATTCTGGTCCAACGCGATTAACATGAACCCTGTGCATTGCTACCTGCAGCTATATTTATTATTATAATTATTATGAGTTATTATTATCATCATCATCAGCCTATGTGCATATCATCATTAGGCTATCCACTTATCTTTACCTGCTGCACACAGATCAAAAACTTTTTCTGCCTGAACATCATCATCGTCCCTTGATTGCTCTGAAATTGTCATATGAAAGAGGGAACAAATCTTTCAATTAAATCTGCATACATTTCCATAAAGGAAAAATCACTATAAAATCACCTACCTCTTGCACTATCAACCATCTGAATGAGGGCAGGGCTGGGGCTTTCTGTCATTTTAATTTAAAGAACAACGGGATTTTCCTGCTGTACTGTACTGTTCACACTAGACAACTTTTAGTCTTGTGATCAGGAACCTTGAAGTGGTTGCGGTTTCACGCTACATGACTGATCGGTGACATGGGGTCACATTAAAAGATCTCTCACCAGGAGGAATCCCCGACGAGTCTGTCGGGTCTCCAAACGTCTGTCACGAAAACACACGTGACGGTTCACACCGGAAATGATGCGATACCAGGCGCGGAACAGGGTTATAAATTTTTTTTTATCATATTCTTGATCACTGTGAAAAAAACGTGAAACGTGCTGTGATTCGCCTCCGATCTCGGACTTTGCTCGGCGATCTCCAAAAAACCTGTCGCCAGGTAGAAAATCAGCCCAGAATCACGTAGTCTGAGCTCTGCATAACTGTAACCTGCAATGGTGGTGGTAGCCATAAGATTCACGCAGCTCTCCTCTAACAGTATTAAATAAGATGCTATGTTCTCACAAGTCACGACTAGGGAGTGAGCCAGAAGGCTAAACAACCGGATTGAGGGATGGGATGGGATGGATGCTGAATTTAGATGGTACCAGCCAGAAATATGCCTATATTACTGAAATGCATTTAAGCGTGTACAACTAATTGCATTTCATTTTCACACATCTGAAGACGGGATTGATGCTCTCCTAACCACTTTAGCAGCACAGCGTTTAGCCGCAGCCTACAACTCCCCCTGCACTGATGTGGAACAGAGTGCTGTGTGTGTGCACCGTACCTGCTGCTGCCAACCCACTTTGGAAGAAACCAATACCATGGAGAAAGGGGGTGTGTGACTTTTTGAGGCATGATCTACTGTATGATGTAATCAGAAGAATACGTTTAACTCATAATATAACATGATCATAACTACATATTATAAAAAAAAAATTTAAGTAATAAAATAAAATAGATTAAATACATTAAAAAAAATCCAAATAACAAAAATCTGGTGGGGCACGTGCCCCCAAACTTGAAATGGGCATACATGTGTGTGTGTGTGCGTGTGTGTGTGTGTGTCTGCGTGTGTGGGCGTGCGTGCGTGTGTGTGTGTGTAAATATGCAATATAAATATGAAAAGAAGCTTGTGTGCAGTGAGACAATGAGAGAAAGATAGAGAGCGTGTTCGCTGCCGCGACAACTCCTTCACGTTGTAGACACCTTGGGGAATAAGGAACGAGAAGGTAGATGAGACGATAAATAATGGCACAGCCCAAATTAAAAGGGAAGAAACCGAGGCAGGGGCGATCAGGAAATGAGACAGCGGAGGGAGAGGGAGAGAGAAAAGCTGAGGTAAGCTGCTTTCACACATGAAGCCTTTACACCACCTGGAAATACTCGCAGTTGTATAAGCAGTTGGTGTAGAGTTTGGTCTAGATGAGGGGCGGAGCCTGGGAAGAGCGCGCAAGAGGCAGGGCGTGACGCAATGGCGCAATGATGCTGTGGAGTTTAAGCACTCCCAAAATGGCGGGCGGGGCTACCGACTTATCGTTTTCGTTGATACTCCATGTACTGTATTTGGACGTTACATAAATGAAAGAGAGGAAAGGAATAGAAAGGAAAGCAGAAAGGAGTACGAGGCAGCTACGCTCTGTGCGCATGATGGAGACGTCATCTCGCTCGCTGTGAATGATCCAGACAATTACCTGCTCTGTTCAGACATACCGCTCAATTGGACATTACGCAGACTTTGTACGAGGGTGCTGGCTGGGTAAAGTCCGGGTACAAAATGATTTGCGTTCACACATATGGAGAGAGAGAGAGAGAGAGCGAGAGAGAGAGAGAGAGCGGGAGAGGGAGAGATAACTGGATAGCGGGGCAATTAGGGAATTGCAAATACGAGAAATAATTACTATCCAGAGGAAGAGGGCGAGAGCGTTTGAGAAAGTCAAACTTTCTGGAACAGTGTGATAAAGACAAGAAAGAGTGACTGTGCAGGAGAGAAAGACAGGCGCTCTTTTGTCACATTCCTCGCCCCTTTTCCCATTATGTTTTTTGTTCTTGCTTTAAATGAAAAAAAAAAAAGTCTGAATAAAAAAAAAAAAAGGGATATGCCTGGAAAAAGAGAATGTCATGAAAAGCAATAAACTCTTCTAAATGACAAAGAATACTCTTCTAAATGCATAGAAATCTGTAAAAAAAAATTAACGATAATAATAATAATAATAATAATAATGAAAGAGCTACTCAAAAAAAACAGCAGAGTTTATTTTTTTCGAGAGCACGTTGCGCGTCCCTCGCCGGTGCTGCTGCGGCGGATCTCCACCGGCAGGTGACGCTGTTGTACCTTTGATGCGCCGTGAGCCGGAGCGGCGCCATCGGGGTGATCGAATCCACAGACAAAAGCACACTTACATCTTAAAACACTGTTTATGCAATCGAGACATCAGATGATATAACCGAGACAACCCCACCCTCACTGCCTCACGGCAGAGATATGAGGGTGCTTTTCTGTGTTGGTGTGGGTGTGTGGGTGGTGTGTGTGTGTGTGTGTGTGTGTGTGTGTGTTGTTGAAAAAGCGTGCAATGTAGGAGCAGGGATCACAGGGGTGTGCGCGTGCGTGTGGTTCTCCAAAAAAACTCTCCAGAAGGGAGTGCGGCATGCGCTGCGAACACCAACACGCGCCGCGCCTTCCTCCGCCTGCCACCGTCCCTCCCCCTCTCCCGCCTTCTCGCCTCCTCGTCCTCCTCCCAGCTCCTCCGGTGGAGGACGTTGTGGCGACGCGCCAACGCTCGGGTATCGATCTCGTCATCGATGCTCCCTCTCCCTTTTCTCCCTCTCTCTCTCTCTCTCTCTCTCTCTCCCTCTCCCTCTCTCTCTCCCCATCCCTCCAAATCCCCTGCCCGTCTGGCTCTGCCTTTACCCCCTCCTCCTGCTCTCCGGGTTTACCGCAGAATCTCACCCACCTCCCGCCTCCCTTTCCCGCCGCCCGCGCTGCGTTCAGGTGCCCAGGTTGCTAAAGCATGCACAAAGGTGTGAGCGTACGATGAGGGGCATGTTCTCCATTCGAATTCAATGTGCGGTAATGTACTGTGAATGTTCGAGTGGCTCGTTGCGAGCAACCCTTTCAAACGAGTTGGGAGTCGGGAGTCGTTTGTTCTTTTAGTTTTTTTTCGACCGCAGCCAGACACAGTAATAACCGAGGGGTACATTCATGCGGAGAGAAAGGCATTTGACGTAATTCATTTTGGATGTGGCTTACTTTATGATTTCCATTTTGCACTCCTCCAATCGAAACATGTGAACTTTAGACGGATTTGACCGTGCACAGCCGAGTTGCAACACGCTGATTCGTGGCGAATCGTGGAAATTAGACGCCTCGCCTTTTAACAACTTTTTATCGTCAAGGTCTGTTATATATACGGCCGGAATGGAACGATTCCTGGGAGAGCTCCGTTCTCAACTCGGAGGCCGAGCCGACTCCTTGGGCTCTCTCGGTCGTTTTTCGCGGGAAGTCCTTCCTCGCTACACCAACTGTATCAAACAGACGAATAGCCGGTGAAATCGAACGACTCTTTTTCCGGAGTGACCTGCCCGAACCGAGTCTCAGAAAAGAGCCGAACCGCTCATCACTCGTGGGTTTGGATCAAGTCTAAGGTCTTCCTGCAGGATTAATTGGGCCCAAACCAGATTCCTTCACTGTGATTCAACGCTCTCCAGGAGCCATTCCAATTAAATATAAGTACCTCGACTCTGTATTGACCATTAGCAACTTGATTTTGTACAAGGTGTTTCGGATTGAACGCGATTTCCTTTTCTTTCTCAAGTCGCCAGTGTTCACTTTTTAAGACATGGAGACCTTTCTCCCCCCTCCACCCTTTCCCCGGCACCCGCTGGGCGTTGGGCGGAGTGGGTCGGAGCTGCATGGCATTAGCTGGGTGGACGCAGGTTTACAGCCTCGAGCATTGGGTCTGTAATGGGCTCTTGGAAAGAGAGGGCCTGGGCTTATTTACTCCCCCCCCCCCCCCGCCGACGGGAGGCGACGACAGAGTAGCAGAAATGGTGTATTTGCAGGAAAGAGATGAGATGATGAGAATGAGATTAGAGAGAGAGAGCGAGAGAGAGAGAGAGAGAGAGAGAGTCCTCTCTCTGTTGTTATGCCAGTGTCACAGATTTCCATTGATAAAAGAACTCCGCTGCAGACGCAACCACGCACGCGCACACACACACACACACACACACACACACACACACACACACACACGCACACACTCAGACACACACTACGACTACTACTACCACTACAATTATTAACCCTTGAAGTGCAGTTGTGCCGATGGAGGGTGACAAGGAACAGGGAGTGAGGGAGTGAGGTCACCAAATTGAGAAACTCTCCCCAGAAACAGGAACCCAGCCGCACTGCATGGAAGAGAAAATTACATGTCGTGATCATTACGTCCAGAGTAACTACTGTATTACACTTTTTATTTCCCAGGTTTCTCTCGTTTCCACTCTGTCACTCTGTTTTAATCCCCCTGTTGATCTGTTGCCCTCATGTTATATGTCACTGTGTTTCCTTTGACTTTTATGTATGTGTGTGTGTGTGTGTGTGTGTGTGTGTGTGTGTGTGTGTGTGTGTGTGTGTGTGTGTGTGTCGAATTGCCAGGTGGAGCTGTTAAGGTGGAGAGTCAGGATTGACCAGACTGGCCAGTGGTGAGCAAACTTGCAGCAAGGCTAAGGACCGACATATTGCTGTATTACAGCGAGGACGAGCCCAGGCACAAGACTGGATGATCAGGTCTAATTAATGAATTCCTGAGTGAAAAGCTGAGCTTATGTTTGCCCAGGCACCATAATGAGGAGAGTTGTTGGTTATTCATGTCGAGCAGTTCTTAAAGTATCAAATGTAAAGACAAAAACATGTGTGTTCATCCTAAAATCAGAAATGTCAACATTTATAGTCACTCTTTCCATGGATTCGGCAAATTCCTACCAATAAACCGGAACTGGTCTGCGAATGCACCACTGTGACGCAGCATTCAACCTTCAAATTCACAACACAAGCAACCCTGATTGGCTGTTGTTTCTTTGGCTCCCCCACAACTCAGAGCCACGCCACTGTGGTGCCGTTGAGTCATGTTGCCGTGGAGACGCAGGAGAGCGAGCGTCTACGGCGTTGACGTCAGTTCAGTTGACGAGGGCCGAAACTTCCCAGTTTAAAGTCTCCTTTAAGTTATGTCCATGATCTCTCAGTGGTGTGTGTGTGTGTGTGTGTGTGTGTGTGTGTGTGTGTGAGTGCGCGCGCGCGTGTTTGTGTGTGTGTGTGTGTGTGTCATCATTTCCCCCCCGAGTCTTGAGTTAGAGCCCATTCCACGGTGCCACAGTGAGGTGCGGTGGGGAGTGGTGGTGAGCGGGTGTTTAGGCGGCGCCACTGCACCGCCTCCAAAAGACCTAGCGGCAGACTTTTCCCCTTTTTGCTTTGTTGAGCGTCGTCGTGTATCTCCAGCTGTTCCTCTTCATTCGTGCCTCCGTGAGAATATCCCTCCTTCGCTCCCACCGTCTCCGTCGCTCCCGCCGCCCCCCGCGCACTCGCGCACAAGCAGCTCATTATCGCTGGGAACATAAGTGGGCTTTCGGTCCCCTTATTGCTGCATTTTACCATCCGTTCTCCCTCCTCTATTTCCCTTCTTCTAATTTGAATGGCCTTTCTCTTGCTCATCTTCTGCTTTAAACATAATCGGCTGCACATTTCCGTCCGCCCCCCCCGCCCCTCTTGTCTCGCCGCTCCCATGCCAACATCTCATATCAACCGAATTTCATCTTAACTGCCCATCTTTCTCCTCTTTACCCGTTTTTATTTGTATTTTTTACCTCTGTCTCTTCCGTCATTCCTCTCAGGAGGCCTATGATACTCTCACTCCTGTTTTCCTCTCCTCCTTTCCATTCATAGTCACCCCCTGAGCTCTCGCTCTCTCCGTGGCACGGATAACGTCCAGCACTTTGGGCGAGTGAAGCTTGAGAGAGCGGAGCTCGGCTGAAAGAACTCTGTTCAAATTTGAGGATCTGGTGTCTGCTCCTTCATCGTCTACATATGGCACCATTTTCCCCTCACCTCACGACACTTTCTTGAAGAGCGTATGCTAGGGCCACACCAGCAAACACACCCCCATCGAGACCCCCATATGTACTGGGTAGCAGACGTGCTATGCATAAGGTACTCGCACAGACAGCGGATACACGCGAGCGCACGCACGCACTCCACACACACACACACACACACACACACACACACGCACACAACAGGCAGAAACCAAAAATGTCTCGGGCCCGCACATAGCTTCAACATAATTACAAGCAAGAGCAGATTGCATGTGGAACATGGATAACGATGAGCAGAACAAAGCTTGAGCCTTTTTCATGCCGAGCGCTGAATGCTCAGCGAACACAATGACATGAGAGCCAAACCCTCGGGGGATCCATGTGTCCTCATTCGCTGCACTGAGAAACAAAGGCGAGCCACAGACGATCAAGTAGAAGTTAGGTTGCTGTGCTAACATGTGTCGCCTGCGTGCGCGTCCTCGTGGGGAAAACCCAAAACAAAGCCAACGCGGGGGCCGGGGCGGGGGCGGGGAGGGGGGTGACGCAAGTGTCAGCCACGTTTTTTTTTGGTGTGGTTGAAGCAAAGGGGGGGGGGGTGCAGCGTTTGGAACGTTACGCTAATTTGCGATAACATGTGTTCCTCTCCATGAGGGCTCATGAAGACATTTGCTGTGGAAAATGAAAACCGGCGTGAAACAAAGGTGTTCAAATCCACATCCACATTTAATATATTTGTGAGGTGAGCCAACCGAAGGCAACAATTCTCCAACCTTGGTCATGAGGGCTGCCATTTGAAACAGGCTTATTGTCCACTGAAAAGCAGTTGCAAATATAAATATTTTGAGCTTCGATTTAATAATGGGAAGCATTGAGATCTTCTCCACAGTTATGTTTTATAAACCACACTCAGCCAGTCCTGATACTAGTCCTGAGCTGCTTTCACACATGCACTGCAACTCTGAAATGATCCGGATCCGGACAGCCAGCTCCCTAGTACAAGGTCCGGGTATTTTCTGATTGAGCGGTATGTGTAAGCAGAGCAGGTAATTGTCCGGAGCATTCACAGCGAGCGAGTGGGCGTGTCGCGTGTTGATGACGTCTCCCTCATGTGCCAGTTATTCACCCTTGTGTGGAGCTTCGTAGCTGCCTCGTACTCCTTTCTGCTCTCCTTTATATTCCTTTCCACTCTTTCATTTATATAACGTCCAAATACGTGGAGTATCAACGCCAAAAAAAGACAAGTCGGTACCCTCGTCCGCCATCTTGGGTGTGCTAAAACTCTGCGCCGTGCGTCACTGCGTCACGTCCTGCCTCCTGCACTCTACCCAGGCTTCGCCCCTCGTCTAAACCAACCGGTGTCACGACCAGGGCTAGTGGGACTCAAATGCATGACAGAAAAGTTCAACAAGTGGAGTTTATTGGAGGGTACTGGGTGTGGGGAGTTTGGGCGAGACCCAGTCCGACTTGATTGGGTGGACGGGTACCGGAGGGCAGGATTACCCGACCGGTGGGCAGGTAACCAGACGGGACGAGGCAGGACAGGAACGGCGTGGACGTGGAAGGAAGGATCCAGGTTCCGGACGTGAGGACGGACAGCCAGGCGTGACGAGGCTGGACAGGAATTGGCGTGGACTTGGAAGAGATGGTAAAGTTAGAGTTATGCACTCAAATCAATAACAACTCCGATATATGGAGAAGCCACAAACGATGCTAACCGGGTTGGACAAACTGATGATCTGGCGACGAGGGGATGAAGTTGTTCACCCCGGTCACGACTCTTTACCTGGCACTGCAACGGTGGAACGAGCGGCCACCTCGGGTCAGGACGGCGGAATTGCTTTCCATTTTTCACAGCAAGTTGAAGACCGATCTCTTACCTGCAGTGACCGCCTCCAGAGGACGATTCACACCCTTTAATCCTTGACATAAAAAACGCCGACCATCCCCCCCCAAGAAGAAAAAAAAATAAAATGTTGACCTGACCAATGTCCTTCTTCAAGTCACTTTGGGAAAAAGCATCTGCTAAATCAGTGTTTCTCAAATAGGGTACTTACTTTGGGGGCTACTTTGGGGTACAGCAGGAGGCACTTGCATTTTTAAAAATGTTATAAAATATATATTTGTTATATATTATGTATAAAAAAAAACAACAATCCAAGATGAATAAAATCTGTAGACGAACAGAATGAACAGTAGCCTACATCTTTTCGATACCACATATTTTCAATGCAACTTTTTTTTTAATTATTTTTTTAATTAGCATATCATCAATTGTAAGTATCTGCAGCACTCTTTTAATGTTTGTGTTAACACAGCCCCATACCACGCACATACAGTACATCATTCATGTTCATTTTCTTTTTTTTTCTTTGGTGCCCGTGAAGGGGCACCAATAGCTGAAATATATCTCAGAGAGGGTACACTACTGAAATAAGTTTGAGAACCGCCGTGCTAAATGACACAATGTAATGGGCTTTTCTTTATTGCCAATTTCAGCAAGATCTATGGCACTGACAACGGCTGAAAGTACGACCTCTTATTTCCACACTGTAATTCATCAAGCCAAATTATTTTTTACCTGAAAAGCAGCTGCCTCGTCTGCAGCTGCAGGGACGGCTGGATTCACAGAATAATTTACGCATCAGTACTGACATCTTATGTCGAACAGAGCAGACTGTTATTCCTTTTCTGCAGCACTCGTGCGCGAGATTTGTTCATTTCTTGGCAAGGAAAACCGAAAACGAAACCAAAACCAACATTTATTCTATGAATTTGCAGAAAACTAGTGAAAACATACCCTGTGGACACGAGCGCCGAATTGAGATCACAGGCAAATGTGACTTTGCTTTTAAAAGCATTTCCGCTGCATTATCCAGAGATGCAGAGAGATACTGCATCAACATGCTTCCCTGCCCCGAGACCTCAAAGTGCCCTCTCTTTTTGGCTGCATTTTTGTACGCTTCTCGCGAAAGACTTCCAAGCGTTTAAATTCGTACTAAATACATTGATGTCTATCAGTGATCGTCACATAATTTTAGCACTCATATGTGCACACCTAGATAGACAGAGAAATTATAATGCGTGCCACTGGATAGGAATGTTGCTGTCATGTTTTATTTGGATGCCCCCACATTCTTTGTGTTTTAATCTGTAAAGGTTATCTACTTTTCTCTTTTTTCTCCGGGTTTGTTTCTTTTGTGGCCTTGCACCTGTTGGAATTTTACTTTCAAATAACAAACGGCACTTTGGAGGGCAGCAAAAGGGTATTAAATTACCACACATTATACTCGCGCCCGCCTACTCTCCGCTGGTGCTGGTGGAAAACCTATTGTCAAAGGTTGAGGTACAGTTTTGCGGGAGAACACGTGTCTAGTTGGCCAAAAAAAAAAAAAAAAAGACTACTGAATATGGATGTTTACAATAACCTTTTACCAACCGAACGGCCCCTAGTTCTAACAAATTATCGCAACACTGATAAGCGCAGGAAAGCATTGCGCTGGGTTGTTCCACTGTGAGAGCCACGGGGCGTGCACAGTCGAACGCGTCAACACGGGTAATGGGGCTGTCAGAGTGCAACTGAGGCTCCCTGTGACATGGAATGGCTGTGCCTCCACATACCTTGACCTTGCACATGGGGAGTGATGAAAGAGGTCCCCCCCCGGGTTTTTGTTTGCATGTTTGCTAAAGGTCGATTCGGAAAAGGTCACGTGCTGAACGAACGCCCACTCTCCGTTGTGCATGGGTAAGTGGGTTGTGCGTCCGTGGGCTCGTTGAGAAAACAAGCGCGGCCACATCGAGACCCGTCGCGATCTCAAGGTCAGTTTGCGAGGGAAAAGAGAAAATGAAAAGAGCTTCTATATCAGCAGAGGTTTTGGCTCTTGCTTCTTAGTGTTCTGTTCATCGCCACATGCCCCCCCCGATGACCAAACGGCACTCGTTCACACATTAAGTGAACGTTGGTCGACAACATACGTTGCACGCTCTTTGTCTCTCTCATCCCTTCTGTCCAACACTGCTCAGCCCCCGCCCTGACATGGGGCAAACAATGGAGAAAGACAACAGGCGTAAACATATATAAACACGGTTTTATGAATGAAAGTGAACCTGAAACCGTTACAGACCAGTAACAGGTTCACCCAGAGCACTCAGAAACATGCCAACTACAGCAAAAAATATTGTATGCGCCAGCGTACAAACACAGACCCACGCGGTTACCAAGCCCAACGTCGTTTTTTATGCAGGACACCGAACTTACGTGCACAAAAGGCACCACAGGATCCAACCCGTAACGAGGCAGAAATCTTGCGGTGACGTATTCTCATGACACACAACCCGGGAAATGCGTACGTGATCCAGACTTTAAAGGAGATATTAGGGGCGATTAGAGGCTTATCTGAGAGAACTTCATTTTTAATAATTTAGCGTGGAAGGAAGGACCCGTGCATAATCTTCAGCGTAATTACAGCATCACCCGAGCTCCCCCTGGAGAGATAGGGAGCGATGCAGGTAGAGATTGCAGGAAAGATCGAGGGATATGGCTGATATGGGTATATATACATATGATCAACAGTCAGAAAGCAGCATAATTTGAATCAATCAACATACGGCTGGATAAAACCCAGAAAGATGGAGCAACATCAGTGAACAGATGGAAACATACATATCGCTATAGTGTTTTTGCTGGTTTTTTTCAGCATTTATTATGTAAGACTTTCTAAGACATTACGGAGCCCCGCCCCCCGCCGGCTCGCTGTTCGCTGTTAATTGAAAGTTTAATATCACACGTGTCTCCTGTCCAAATTGCGCCTAATTCGACGCTGCACGTCCTTGGGTGGCCAGCCACACACCCGACAAGTGTGAAGTTGATCAGATGAACGGTTGTCGAGATAATCAAAGGACAGGCAGACAGACAGGTAGACAGAGAGAGACTCCTTCCTTTGCAGTTAGATGTATTGTTATATACGTATGTATTTATGTATTTTTGATATTCTCTGCATTTAACTATTATGAACTACTGTTCAACTACTATAAAAGCAAAACAAACAAACTTGACATTAGGTTCAACACATTGCATCACATCTGGACTCAGGGACAGAGTTAAAACAAGGTCAGAGACCCAATTAAAGAGAACTCAGAATGCATCTTGCCAAGCAGAGCTATTTGTGTCTGACACTATTTGGTTCCGCTGTTTCTGCAGCTTTTTGGGTTTGTTATGTGTTATGCATGTGTGAGAGCGCCTGCGCGTGTATGCGTGTGTGGCTATGCATATTGCATATCTGTGTGTGTGTGTGTGTGTGTGTGTGTTTGTGCATGGGAGAGATGAGACTGATCCTCTCGGCGGCTGACATTAATCTGTGACTACGAGTGGGATGGAAACAGGTCTATTTTTGGGGTCTGGAGGCGATCGCCTTCTATCACTGTAGGGGGGGGGGGGCGGGGGGCGGGGGGAGCACACCGGAGCAGAGAAGACAGATTTTAAAACCCTTTTATTTAACTCATGCAGAATTTACTGTGATTCTAATGGTACAAGCACAAAAATGAATAAATACATAAATAAAGGATAAAAAAAAAAACAATTCAAAAAAAATCTGACTGGAAATGAAACCAACTCTATATTACAAAAAAAAAAAATCAAGCAAATACAGAGGGAGACACAGAGGGAAAGATGTCTGGTGTGGAGTGGCTCCCGACCAGACTCTACCAACAACCGGTGGGGTCGTTAGGGATGAGCACTGGGGGGCTTTATTGGGGGCTGCGCCAAACAGCGCGTTTCCATTTTAGATGTAAGTTACCTATTTTACTCCGTTTCCTTGAACAAAACAAGCACTTTGCGTAATGGGACCCCCTTCCCCCCTCCCCAGGACGCTTATTTTTGATGAAGTCACTGCGACGCATTCATAAATAAATTAACGCCGCAAGTGGACGCGTGTCCGCAGGAACTGAGACGAGTTGCCGAGTCCGGTGGCGGGAAGAGGGCAGTAGGTGGGTTCATCGGTCCCTGTCTTGTCCCGGAAAACGATAAATCGAGCTTATCGCATTCGACTCCGAAACGATGTCGGAGGTGTTTTCGGGTGCAGACTCCAGGACATGGGAGGGACTTGATTTGCCTGTTCAATTAGATGCAGCGCGGCAAGTCAGCGTTTCCACTGGTCAAGGGAGAGAATGGAGCAGACTGGTGAGGAGCAGGCTGTTTGCATATTGCAAGGCTGGACAGTAAATACGGTTTTATGGAAAACTGTTGAATCGGTCCTCTGCAATACATGCATTACCGAGACTTGGCAGCAGGTGTGGTTGTCTGTTCACGGTCAACATTTGGGCTGCGGTCCATAATTAAACGTTGCATAAAGTCCGATAGCTGTGATCGCACCTTAAAATGGACCGACAGCAAAAGATAAAACAACACAACAAAAAAAACCTAAAAAACGGGGGATCGTCATATTCTCGGAGCAGAGAAAAGTTGCCGGAAATCACAGAATAGTTGGCTTCTTTTCAAAGGCTGAAAGGAAACAAGTTGACAACCTCGCTGCAACTCGTCACGGTCGCCGTCTCTAACCAGCAGCCTAATGAAAAATAATGATAATAATAAAAAAAAAGGAAAGAGTCACTGCATTGTTTTGTTAGAATCCTCCCCGCCTCAGATATTACAATCACCGTTTTCCGCTGCCCCAAAGGACGGGCCGCTTCAGTCGGATCAAATTGAGAAACATTAGTTATGTTTTGCTTCGTTCTAGGGCGATCTTTTCAATGGTCCCTTTTCTCTTTGGCCAACGGAGAATAAAGCGCGTGGACCGAAGGCCTTCGGCGCGGGGCTTCAGAGCCGAAAGGAAAAGACGGGGTGAGTGAGTCATGGCCGATTCCATTTTCTTCAATGAAAGAGAAAGAGAAAGAAAGGACGTGACAGCTCAAAGTTCTTGAGTACTGAAAGCAAAGCGCATGAAGTACATTTCCTCTCTGCCTAAAAATCCGGTGGCCTTGCTTCCTCTGCCGTCGGGGGACCTCACACGCCTGCGTGACGCCGACCTTGGGAAGGACCCCCACACCGCCCAGGAAGCGGGCGGGAGTTGTTAGAATTTTTATTTATTTTTTAACAAATATCTTGAACGGCGGAAAGGGTGTGAAAAATATAGATGGCGGGCAGCCCATTAGGCCCCGGATGGCGTTTGACATGTACCGAGTGTTTTCCTCACACTACCCACATGTGACACTAAAGCACGTAAACACGTTGTTTGTATTGTACAAACTGTATCCAAACACAGAGTGAATATTCTATTTCAGTGGAGAGAGAGGTGGTAGCCAAGAAAGAAATGGAGAGAAGGAGGAGGCAAGTGAAAATACCTGCCAGCGCTTGATTGGTACATTTCATTCTGTATTTCACGTGTGCGTGTTTGTGTGTGCGTGTGTGTGTCTGTGTGTGTGTGTGTGTGTGTGTGTGTGTGTGTGTGTGTTGCCACTCAGCCTTCGGCAGCTATCTATTCTAATTATCTCCCTGTCTCCCTCTGCCAATCTTCTTCCTCTCACTATGCCTCGCTTTCTCTCTCTCTCTCCCTCTCTCTCTCTCTCTGTCTGCCAACACTCTCCCTTGACACGAATCCTGAGTGCGTTCATCGCTATGTTTCCCGTCTGTCAGAGGGGAGGAGACTGCAAACAAGAGAATCAGAGAATGTCACTAAAAGAACATCTAAAACATCTAGATAAACAAGGAACGATAGATGCATCGATGCATAGATGGATAGATGGATAGATGGATAGATGGATAGATGGATAGATGGATAGATGGATAGATGGATAGATGGAGAGCAGAAGGGAAAAGGAGAGAATGGGAGAGAGAAAATGAATGAGGCGGTCATGGGAACAGTACCGCTCCCATACATTTGGATGACACAGGCCATCACTGTGTTGTGACATTGCAGAGACATGGGCACACACACACACACACACACACACACGCACGCACGCGAACATATACGCACACACACACACACACACACACACACACACACACACACACACACACACACACACACACACACACACACACACACATACACACATACACACTGTTGCTGCTGTCTACCTGACAGCTCGACATGGTTCTTCCTATCAGCGCCGACAAGGACATCCATCCTCACCCATGGAGGAACCAGACACACACACACACACACACACACACACACACACACACACACACACACACACACACACACACACACACACACACACACACACACACACACACAAACACACACACACACACACACACTAATAGTGAGACATACCCACAGGCGGAAATGTAAGCATATTGCTCACTGACATACAACCACCACACACACCTCCTGTAGACAAACACAGTAGAGCCACGACTCCAAACTGCCTCAAGTAAGCACACACACAAACACACACACACACACACACACACACACACACACACACACACACACACACACACACACACACACACACACACACACACACACACACACACACACACACACACACACACACACACACACACACACACACACACACACACAGATAGGCCATCATTTGTATAGACTGGCCCAAATACACAGCCAGTAGACGCGCTCTCTAAAACACATGCACATCCATGCTATAGCACACACACACACACACACACACACACCCACACACACACACAAAGATGTGCCGCCTCCACAACCAATTTCACCGACGGCCTCGCGGTCCAGGATACACTGTGTGACGGAGTCTTCCCCGACCGTGGCCATAAAAACATCGCCCTGAAAATACAATAAAATATCATCTAAATATAACAGAAGGCCAAATTGTAGACGGACTCTATTTGGCGTCGCAGGCACTTCTCTGAAACTGTGCAGCGCATTTTGGAAAAAGTAGCATCCGCTCATCCGTCTGAATGTGAGGAAACTATTTCTATTCACGGATTCCCAAATGTTCTCCATGCGCCGCGCCTCTATTTTATTTAATTTTTAAATACTTTTCAAGAAAAGAAGGAGCGTGGCCACGGGGGAAAGCAAGGTCTCGTCTTAGTGTCTTAAAGCGGGCATCCGTGCCTATTGAAAAATTATTCCACATAAGAGATCCCCTTATCTCGTTTTCCTCGGCTTATGTTTCCACTCCTCTCTCTCTCTGCTCTCTCTATCTTAATGCTGCGTGCAGATTATTATATTATATTTCACCGCTAACGGATATTACCGCACCACACAGAAATACAGTATCTGTTAGTCGTAGGGACGCAAATCTCTTCTCTCTTCTTATCTCTTTTGGCCCCCGTGCCGCGCCGTAGACTGCTGGTAGCGGCTTTCGAGTCTGCTTTGCGGCATAAACGTTTGGTTTGGTCCAGTTTGGTTTGGTCCGGTTTGGTTTGGTCCGGTTTGGTTTGCGTCGTTGTTTGGAAACGGAGACGCCGGCGTCCCGCCGGATTTTTTTTATCCCGCCGTACGCCGGTTGGCCCTCCGCTGGTTTTTGGTGACTGTACAATAATGAACTCTTTTCTGACGTCCATTTTCTGGCCGAATTAAATCCCAGCCCTGCCCTACCGAAACCGAAACAACCGCACCGTTCGAGTCCCATCCGATCGTCACAGCCTCCCTGTTACGGGGAAGCCAGTGGTGAAAATAAATAAATTAAATAAATAAATAAATAAATAAATAAATAAATAAAGCATCATTGTGTTACTGCGATAACAAGGCTCCAGTTCACTCGGTCAGTAAAGGACGCTCCATCATTAAAAGTTGGCTCACATGGCTGTGCCCCAGAATGACTGAATCTCTCCCACCTTTAAAATTTCCGAAAATCCCCTGAAAATAGCCCGCCGTCTCCCGCTTTGCACGAAGGGGATTTTTTTTTTTAGGTTAAGTCGACGGAGGCCCCCTCCGCCTGCCGACGTCCCCGCCAGCAACCACATGAGGGAAGGTTTAGCTAAAAACAAAAACGCACGATTCCGCCCGGGGATTTTTTTTCCCCCTTGCCACCGCGCTGGCCTCACCTGCACGTCACTGGGCGGTTTTATATCTCCCCGGCACCTATAAAACCTTCCCTAGAACCCCCCGCAAAGTAGAGCATCATTCCATCAAAGTAATGTCAGCCTGGCATCCAATTTTCACCTGCGACGCCGGGACCGTTCGTCCCGCGGTCTCCCGCGGCTACGGGGCCGTAAAACAGTCTCCACATTACACCGAGGATCATTCTGCCCTGGCGCCGGCGAAACCCTGGGAGCCAGTCGATTTGATCGCTTTCCATGGCACCGCTGGATCTCCTACCTTCTGACCATCGGCACGACCTTTGTTTTTAGTCTTTTTCCTCTCGATTTGCCGCTGCCCCTGCCCGCTGCAGGCGGGTTCCCGCACCTAACGCGTGGCATGATCTCACACGATCACGTTCTCGCGCGTTCACATATAATGCGATGCGGCGCTTAAGTCTCGTTTTTTTTTTGTTTTCTTTTCTCCGAAAGGATTCGTGTTCGTCACTCTCGTAATCCTGAACCTCGCCGCTAAGCGCGCCCGTGTTTGCCCAAACGTGGCCACCGGAGGGAAGTAGAACCCGGATGCCGGACTCAAATGAAACATAATGGAGCGGAGCTGATATTTTCACGGCCTTTTAAGAGTCGTGCGGCGGAGATGAAGCATAGCCGGCGGAGAGAGTTCTGGCGGATGACTCGGGTGGTGCTGTACACTCCCATGCTCTAATGAACCGGCTCGCTTTAAGCAGCCAAACTGACCGCCTGCTTTGCTCATTGCTGCGCTGCCTCCACCGCCCCCTGCATCCGACTGTCGGGCTCTACCTATCTATCAATGGAGGAACCACGGTAACACTCCCATATCTCAAAAAACAATGTCAGCTATAACGTATGTAAATCCCCCAAAACACATACATTTCAGTCTTTCCTAATGACATTTTCGGATATTGGAACAGCTCATTTGTGGTGCCTTTGTGGGGGATTTTTTTGCCGTTGAGCCCCTCAGTGGTATATTTTGGTTCACTCCAGCCGAGTACTTTTCGTGGTACGTTCCAACTCGGCTGACGTAGCTTCCCGGCCTTTTTATGCATTCAGGACGCGTTTCTGGCCGGCGCTCACCCTGCTTTATAACACATCTTTTACATAAATTGGATCTCACCAGGCAGGGCAAGGAAATGAACCTCCACAGGGACCGGAGAATTTGACAGTTTACGGAAGATTCTATTTTCACCGTTCCCTTCGAGGTTTTTAAACCAGGGCGGATTCCGTCGGACAATTAGCGGTTCGCTGTCGAGTCGGCGGCGGAGGTGGAAAACAGCCACGGTTATATTAGTAATGCACGGCGGTAGAATGTACACGGCGCTACACAGGACAGAGGAGGGAATATAACGGCTTTGCTCCTTTCAAGCATGGAGCTGTGGTGCTTGACGTAACGGGGTGAGGGTGAGGGGTCAGGAGGGCAATTTTTTGACAGAGTTCTTTCTCCAGTGTACAAACCTGCTTTTCATTTCCTTGTTTGCTCTCCAGGGTTGTCCGGGTTGTCAACTTGGTAGTTCTCTTGTACTTTTGGTAAGGGGAAATAAACACAATTGGAACCCCACCACCCGACCATCATTAAACAGTTAAATCTTGCCTGTGCCCGACAGTGTGACTTGCTCAAGGACACGTGGGCAGATCCCACCGCGCAACAATTCATTACAAGACGTTTCAAGCTGCTTAAATCTGATGCGTGGCTAATGTCGGAAAAATGTGAGTTCAATATAAAAAAACACACACACACACAAACACACACACACACACACACATACACACACAAACGGGTGAATCCGCTAAACAATCCCAGAATTGTTTTGTTGTTGAAAATGTGACTTTTTTTTGTTTATGTGGTGACACAACATTTAGACGGATGGATCGTTTTTTCATCGCCGCGGGGAAGTGCAGTCACATCAGCTCACATCAAAAATAGTCAAGTAAAAAGAATACAAATTGAAAAACATAAAATAGCAATCTGCGATAAAACGTTGAATGAAATGAAAAGTTGCTATCTAAAAATTGACTTAGCGATACAAGACTTTTGAAAATACTCAAACTTGATCATTCGCATTAAACATTAAAATAAACCTAAGAATAATGCTATTACATAATAACAAACAATAAAAAAAACATTTACAATAGACCAAACGACGTATAGACGTATCGTCTCACTGGCTGGAACGATCAGTGTTGGAAAGGTTGAATGAAATTGGAAGTAAGAATTGGCCATATTAGGCGCGTCATAAATATAATACAGTGGTACCCTGACTTACGACTGTAATTCCTTCTATAAGAACGGTCATATGTTAAAACAGTCGTATGTCGAAGCAATTTTTCCCATATACACCACGCTCACATTTTTCTATGATTTCCTTCTTAGTTTCAATGGGAGTCATTGCCTTTTTTCTTTTTCCCCGATCATCCTTCTTCTAAGGACTCATCATGAAGGGTGAAAATAAACAAAACACACAGCGCAAACACAGTAAATATGAAAAAAATATGGATAAGTGCACACGCGATGTAGGTCGCCCGCTGACTGACTGCTGACTGGCCGCCGACGCGCCACCTGCAAATTACCACGCTCGTATCTTGGAGCAGTCGGTCGCAAGTCGATACAAAGTTTTGCGACTATTGCCGCCCGTATCTTGGATTAGTCGTAGCAGATGCAGTCGTACGTCGAGGTACCACTGTATTTACTTGTATTCTGATCGCGAGGACTCTAGTGTCCATGCACCTGGAACAGATTAAAATTTTTCATTGACTTATGTAACGATGCTGCATATGTTCCAGGACCCTGGGTGGAACGCTGTGTGATGTTTCATCCCTATCGTCGTTATTCGTGCACCTGTGCGCTTACCTTATCTTTTCGCATGCGCGGGCGCCAAAGTGCGTGCACGCTGGGGCGTTTTGCGCTCATCACCCCCGTCAGCTCGTCTCGGCTCTGGCCTGGCCTCTGACGACGTGAGCACCAGCGCCGTTTCTGCTGAGTTACGCTTCCAGTTCAGCGTTCAGTTCGGGCGTACGGCTGTCAGAATGGGTCACTTTAGCGCGCGCACGCATGCACGCACGCACACACGCACACACACACACACACTGGAAGGTTGATTGATAGGAAAGTGGACGGTGACTCATGAGTCAGAGCGAAAATCTATTGCTGGATCTAATGTGTGTGTGTGTGTGTGTGTGTGTGTGTGTGTGTGTGTGTGTGTGTGTGTGTGTGTGTGTGTGTGTGCGCGTGTGTGTGTGGGTGGACAGCGGCCGGCTGCCTGACAGACCTCGAACAGACTTGAAGCGAGCATGACGCATAAGAAATCATCAGATAATAGTACAATGACCGTAGACGAGGGGACTCGCGGTTTGAAGGGTCAAATACACGGTGATACGCGGGGCGCGTACGAAAAGCTCTCCTACTTTTCTATCGGAGAACACAGACTCTCCCCCTACTTTCCTATCTGAGAGCGAGGAATCGTTTGTCGCGCAAAGAACTGCACATTTTGTCTTCACCGAGGAAGAAATGCAAACCTCCTAACTCTGCAAATGCTGCTTTGTGTTTAACTTCATAGTGAAGTTTCTCATTATGTAGTATATATAATAGTTCTCTTAATACTCTAGACTGATAGTAGTCTACATTCACAATTAGCAGGGTGTCTGCAGGTCCCTAAATAGTCATAGAATGTCTAAAGTCACTTTTGGTTAGGCCTTAAATCATTAAGAAGTCATTAAATAGTTTTAAAATTTGTTGAAATTTATATTTCAACGTAAAAAATTTTCCTTTTTATTTATTTTATCCGGAGCTTGTCAATTTAAGTCAAGTTCTAGTCATTTCTACAATTATTCTGCTTTCAGGTCGTTCTAGAGGAACCTGATTCACATTTTATAAGTTACCTGTCGAGAAAAATCCAAGCAAACTACCTGGAAATGACCTGTTACTTAGCTGTCTTAAAATCCTGTGGGAAAAATAACACTTCATAGAAGCATCTCGCTCATGACCTCGCCCGGTTTCTACCTTATACTCACCTCTGCCCCGTAACAAATACATAACCCTTACCTGCAATATTTTATTATTAGTCTCACATTTTGTTGACATTTGTCTCAAATCGAACTCTGATACCTGCAGGACACCCTGTTTAATGCCTAAACACCCGCGTGACATTTCAACTCAAATACAAAAAAATCCCGCCCGGCTCGCAGACGCGTGTCCTTCTGACACGAGGCACAAACATGACTCCACTCATCCATAATGTAGAGTCTCTGCAGGTGAAGCGGCGGCTCGGCACTGGAGTGGAGCGACACTCGGCGTTGAACAGCTTCCTGCGGAGAAACACACGCACACACACACACACACATAGACACACACACACACACACACACACACACACACACACACACACACACACATAGACACACACACAGACACACACACACAAACCTGTGGGCTCACCGGTGACTTCATACTAAACAATCAAGGTGGATAGTGCTCTCAATGATATCCTTATGGTTGTTCGCAATTCAGCAAGAAAGTAAAGATGCTTTTGTTTTTATTTTGTCTGTGTCCGTGCCTGTGTATAAATACATATGTATATATATGTATGTTTATATATGTGTGTATATACATATACATATACACACACATATACACACACACACACACATATATATATATATATATATATATATATATATATATATATATATGTGTGTGTGTGTGTATATATGTATGTATGTATGTATGTGTTGGCTCTCGGATGCCACTTATTGTTCGCTCTCGGAGACAACTTGCTTGGGAACAACCCATCACTAGTGTGGACGCGGTGGGGACGGTTTCTTTCCACCGTTCTAAATTCCTTAAACATTGCTGCTTTCCCTGCGAAGAGCCCCTTTGTGAACATAATGACTAAAAAGAGACGGAAGATAAAGGAAGCAAGTGCTGGCATGAACTTGGAAGTGAAGACGTCCCAGTTCGGCTTCCAAAATACTTTTGGAATCCGGCCGCGTTCCGACTGCCGCGAACGCACGGAAACGCTGATATGGTGCGTGGAAGAACTAGACGGAGGAATAGAGGAAAAAAATAAATAACGGCCTAGCAAGAATAAATTAAATATGAGACGAGCGTGCGGCATCTCGCACTTTGTTTACGTGTTGGATCGTACGGACACACTGGTGGCGACTTTCCGTTCGGTTGGGAAAGTTTTCTGAGAGACTCGCGGTGCTCATGAATTTTCAGCCGGGGCACCTTCAGGACTTCAGTGACTCCGCTGCTCATCTGGTCGCTCCGATGAATGATTCATCACCTCCTTCAGGCCATATTCTCTCACTTAGAGGCAGTGGCTTTTATTTTTTTTCGTTTTATTTTTATTTTTATTTGTTTTTGTTTTTTCATCACCAGACTTGGATGGTGGAACCATCAACACACTCTCAACACCATCAACAATTGTTGTTTTTGTTCCCGGATGAACTAGAGGGACATGAAGCACACAGTAAATATATCCGTCTCCTCGTATTATCTTTAACGTAATATATCCCACCGTGCGTGCCGTCGACTTAAATGACGTTCAACTGAGGCACATTTTATTTCCTTAGGTGAGCATTACTTATCTCTCCAGGGTGGCCAAAGCAAAAAAGGAAATGTGGATACAAATATAACAGTAAATATGCGTAAATGTAATAGGGTGTATTTTGAATGAATAATGGTCAAGAATTATTACTTTATTTGTCTCGAATTCTATTTACAGTATATATATATATATATATATATGGCCAATTTGCAATAAGCCTAAACATTACAGATAAAAAATGAAATAGACCTAAAAAACAATAAGTGACTCAAAATAAATCTAAAATGAACAAGAATATTTTGGCAATATACCAAAAAATACAATGAAGATTAAACCTCTGTTTGAACAACTCATATTTTGACAAACATGGGATCTATATAAAGTAAAATCTGTGCAAATACTGTGTGTAAACATGCTTATTACAATAAAATATAGACAGTATTATTTTATATTATATTAAGACAGTGGATATTTACTGTTACTTTTACTGTTACTACTTGTTTGTTGAACATATTACAGAGCAACACTTTCACACTGTGAATTACCCATTTTTACCAGTGTATAATATGAATGTATGCACAACATTTAGGCTGTTATTTGACCACAACAAAGGGGTTCAGTTGGTGTGGCATCTGTGAATCTGGCAGCAGAGCCCTGTGCACCATCATCCAGTCAAACATCATTTATCTTATTCATAATTTGAAAAAAAAAAAAAAAAAAGAAGAAAGAACTACAAAGCATCCTCCATTACCTCAGGCACGACATTTCCAGAATTGCACGGGTCCTTTTTTTACGAGTTCATGCGATGAAGGGTGGTGAGAGTTCCACCACCTTTGAGTGGACTGGTTGATGGTGCACACGACACTGCTGCCAGACATCAGCATGCGCCTGGGTCAGGGCTACCACTGGATTGGCTACCAAAGCCCAAATGTTCTTTGGCCGATGGCGTCCTTCCCTGATCTAACGAGGCGATTTGAACTTAATTTTGCTATTTCGAGTTTGAAGTCAGCAAAAAAAAGAAGAAAAAAAAAAGGACTATAGGTGATGAGAAAGAAGAAGAGGAAGAGAAAAAAGAAAGTCTTTCATGCGAACAGACGCGTGGTCTCGCATCCCCCGTGTGGCGGCTGGCGCCCGCCGTGGAGGTTGGGATTTACAAAACATGGACATTTAGAACAATGGCCAGAACGTAATCGTCCCAATCCTATTAGGTGGTACAACCGTCCACAAAGGCAGATACAGGCACGGAAAGAAAGGAAGGAAAGAGAGAGAGTGTGTGTGTGTGTGTGTGTGTGTGTGTGTGTGTGTGTGTGTGCGTGTGTATTTGTGCCAGAGAGAGAGAGAGGGCGAGAGAGAGAGAGAGAGAGGGAGAGAGAGAGCGGTACCCTGGAGAGGTAACAAGGTAATGAGCGATTTCAACATGAGAAAATGAGACGAAAGCTCTCTCAGGATGCCATTGATTCTGCACAAGCACACAGTGGGGTTGTGTGTTAATGCGGGTTTCAACAAGGTAACATGCAAATGTTGACTTCCATTTCTAAGCGTGTCGATTACGCACATTTGAGTATTTTTCGTTTTTTTCGAGCTTATAGAGCTGATTGTGCGTAATTACCGGGTGTCATGACATTTCACTGCATATACTATGTATGACCGTATGTGTATGTATGTGACAAATAATCTCTTGAACTTGAACTTGAACTTAAATATTGGTCTCTTTATGTTTTTCATTATTATTATTATTATTATTATTATTATTATTATTATTATTATTATTATTATTATCATCAACTCTATTTATAATAACTCTAATTATTTTAACCCTATTGTTTTTGTTTGGATGGTTTTTTCGGGTTAAAAGAGGCTGGAAGACGACAATCGCCGAACCCACGAACATGGTTGAGGTCTCTTTGGAACCGGGGCATTTCAGACATCTTGCGGTGCAAGTTTTATCCACATCGATGGACATTTGTAGCAGGAGTGAGTGAAAATTGGTGGCAATTTAAAGGAAGTTGAGGGAACGTTGGCGTATCCTGATTAGTTTGTGGAGCGGGGCGCTTTGTGACATCACGAGCCGATGTTATGGAAGTCCGGTTTCCGTCTCTGCGTGATCACCCGCATTCGGAGAGTTGTGCTGCGTAGACCTGGTTGCTTCACGTAGTATTTGCGCTTGTTCAGACAACAGACCGCAGAAGACGATGCGGCGTTCAAAGTAAACTCGGAAAATTGTAACTCATGCTGCATCTCAGAGAACCCATAAAACTGTTATACGTACCTAACACGACTAAACTGGACCCGGTGTATATCTGCCTTGGCTATATTTATTATTATTATTATTAGGGGTCCATCCGTTAGGGTCCACTCGATCCACATACGGAGCAAATATTAGACACACAACTTTGACGCGAAATATTCATCTGCTCTTGGTTTACTGACATGGCACACGTCTCGTTCTAAAATGAGCGTAATGAGATTAAGAGTAAGTTTTAAAGTAAGAAGTTTTATGACATCATCATATTATTTACTATAAATGTATATATTCAGATTGAGAATGTCAAGTTGGACCATGTCCAGTGTGCGGTGTAGACTCGGTCACTCTGTAGTGGCTCGACGTTACCGAACTATCGATTTACGTGTGTATTTATATAGCTTCTTAACTGCTAGATGTCAGCTGATCTGTTCGATTGATATCTTGAAACCGTGGTCAACATTACTTTGCCGGATAAATGAAAAATACAAGAAAAGGCAGTCCTTAAAAAGTCGTGACCACATTGAGTCGAAACCACTGTAATGTGCGACTGAGTGATGCGTTCAAGATCCAGCGAGGCGTCGAAAAGATTTAAGCTGTGCAATGGTAATTACTCACAGAAGAACCGCAGCGTTTTTCGTATTTCATGGAAACGTAACTTACTGAAAATGTAATCCAAGGAAAGAAACACGGCACCAAACGGCCACCTGTCACAGAGTGGTTGAGGTCTTGTTGTTCGTGTTTGATCAATATCAATTTACATTTGGAGCAGAAATTTATGAAAAACAGTCGTAACTTCATTAGTTTCAGGAGCGCGCCGCTTTGCGACATCCTCATCTGAAGTTATATAAGTCCAAGCTTTCTCTCTCGGAAGTCTTTCCCCACTTGCACGTACGACATCCAGGCAGGCAACTTGAGCCCTGGCTGCGTTTGAAGGAAACTCGGAAAAGTGTAACTCCTGCTGCGGTTTTCAAAACCATGGAAACCATAATCGTTCAAAGGAGATTTTTTCACACCGCAGGAAGTTCTAAGAACCAATGGAGGAAGCACTTTTCTCTTTTGTGTCCTCACTGCGTCATAGGGGAACGATTGTATTTCTTAAAACACCGTTCTTCAGGGATATTCAAACCGAACGCCGGAAGAGCAACATGCAGTGACGTACTGTAAGTGCACGTTGGTTGGTCCAGACGTAAGTCCAAGGTCTTTGTTACTTTGAAAATTGTGCTGAATTTCACAGAACCCAGAAAACTGTAATACATTCCTATTATATTTAATTATTATTATTATTATTATTATTATTATTATTATTATTATTATTGTTATTATTATTATTATTATTATTATTATTATTATTATTATTATTATTATTATATCACATAAATAACAATAAATGCTTGCTCTCTTTTATGTAAGTGTATCTAATATAAATATTATATATATATACCTATAAAATCAAGTTAATAGGAATCATTACTTAATAATTTGTTATTAAGAATTGGTGAATATAGTAATTAATAATTAGGAATTGAATGAGATCAAGAAAATATTTAAAAGGTTTTCATTCCCGTTCGAGAAAACCGCTGCGTATTTTGCGTGAGCGTGTGATGATTTGAAGCCTCAAATTTGGCTTCACGACGGCCTCCATGTTGGCAGGATGGAGCCAGAGCGCGGGGCAGCAAGGCGGAGTCTTGTTGAGAGGCAAGACACATCCACCTTGCATCAACAACCGGTCAAAGAAGGCGACTATGCCCTCAAATATATGCCTCTACATAAGCCGCATCTTCTTTACGGAATAGACATTTTCAAAATCACGAGACAGCCATTAGGAGACGTTATTGAAACCGCAAAGGTCTTGTGGAAAAAAAACCAAAAAACGCTTTTGACTTGTGACAAATTCTTCTTTTTTCCGCCGCGTCCATCGACTGAAGTTGGTCTGGGCACTCGTGTTGCAATGTCCCCGGTATGAGAGTCGACTGAAGACACAGGGGACCCTAAAGTTGACAGCCGGGTCCGAGCGCAGCACTCGTTCGCAAAATCGACGTAAACCGGTGCGGGACCCTGTCCGTGAAGGGAGTCGAGGCGTGAACGGTTCTGCTGTTGTGCCAGCCCCCCGCTGAGGAAGCAGTTGTGTCTGAATCATCGCCCCACGTCGCCTCGACAGTTTCAAGCCGCTGCGTGCCAAACTATTGACGTGGGAGACTTTTGGAGGATTTTACTGAGTTTTGACCTTGGGCTGATTGGGCTGTTTCCCCCCCACTTTTTTTGCACAAGTGGATCGACCCGCTGAAAGTGCCCAGGCTTATTGGGATTAAACAATGGGCGGACACGGATCTATGTCCCTAACCCCCTTTTTCCTGTGATGCGGGAGGTGTCGGTAACATCAACCGCGGCGTTATACGTATTTTACATAAATAAACTTTTTTTTCCGTCATAGAAAGCATTCGTGATGTCAGTTTTGGAAAAAAAAGCTCCATCTTGTGATTTCAATCCTGTACTCGACTGGGTCGGCGGGGTGGGAGGCGAACCATCGACGGCCTGTGTCCCGTCAGGGATTGAAAAGGCCTGAGTCAGCGGAAGAAAAAGTTTTCTGTTCAAAAGTGAGAACCACTCACAGGGATTAGGGGAACAAACTTGAAGGACGTTCGCTCGTTCAATAACACACAGTTTGCTTTTCATGTAGCTGGATAAACATTCGACTATAATTCCAGATTGGTTCATGTTAAATGATGTGAGGCCCTACTTTAAGTGTCATATGCTGCTATGAAGCCACGTCAGAAGATTGGCAAGGTCTCCATCGTGGTTAAAGTCTCAGTGGATCCTACCTATTTACCGCAATAAAAATGGTGAATGGTACCAAACCGTGACACCGTATAGTGCCGCACCGTGAATTCTGTGAGACGTTTTGGACCAGGAAACCGACGGCAGAGACCAAAAAACCTTTGCTTGTACATTTCCTTCTTTCCCTGCCTGTCAAGAGTGGCAACGGCTCTGCCACGCCATCTTTCTTTTTCTTTCTTCGTATTGCTGTGTTTCACTGTCCCCCGAAGCCTATTCCAAATTCGTGCTTTCAATTGATCCTGCGTACAGTATGTGCACAAACAAATAAGCCAACAACTGGTACGGGGGGGCAATGACTGTATTCACAAGAGCTTGTTCCTTATTTGGAACTGCTGTCTGTAAGAGATATGCATCATAGTTACTGTGTTGCTGTGCCGTACTGTTGTATACTGAACTGTATATCTCCACACACACTACCTCACTTTAATGCCACTTTAATGTACATACAGTACCTGTATATACATAATAGCCTATCCCATATACATACAGTAAGTCTATTCCCTTTATTTCTATTTTGTACCTATTTTGTATCTATGCATTACCTTTGAGTAATTTAATTTAATTTAATTTAATTTAATTTAATTTAATTGTATTTTATTGTATTTTATTTTATTCTTAATAATTCTATTCACTTTTAGGAATCGGTTAGTTTCAGTTAGTTAGTCAAGTAGAAATGAGGTAGCTATTGTGTTCAGTCGAGAACATATTGTGCATAGTCACCGTTGCATTGACATTTCACTGCATGTATGTATGGAAGTATGTATATGTATGTGACGAATAAAACTCTTGAATCATAACGCAGTCGGGTTACGCCATTCATCAACAGGTGCAGGTAGAGAGAAAATATGCCTGTGATTTTTTTTTTACCTTACACACATAACCATGCATTGAAATGTAAGTATTTGGTACATTTGAAACATTCCCATGTATCCCAGGCGTATCTCTATTAGACAGGAGTGTGTAGAGTTGTCAGACGGAGTTTGGTTAACTGGCCATGAAAAGCCACCTTCTTCGGAACAGCTGATATTGTGACTCCCCAGCCCACAGTATACGCAGGGCTGGACTGGGAGAAAAAAAAAATTGGCCCCAGCATTTTTTTTTGTCCAGATGGCCCAAAGTCTGCCCATTAAGAATCACTCGAGCGATACTTTCCCTTTTGGCTGGGGGAAAAAGTGCGTTGCCGCTAAAATATGCTTTCATTCCGTTAATACGCCATTGTAAAACATGATCATGTTCATCGCACTACGGAGCTACGACGCTCTGAGCCACGGCGTCCGACACAAGAAACTGAGGACTGGGGGTGGCTAGTAAGAGCTGTGATTGGGCCAGCCCAGCGTCAGTATAGAAAATGAACCAATGGGCCACTGTCCCTGCTTTAGTGGCCCGCTATGCCTGATTATCCCTCCCTTGTGGGTCAATAAACATCCATATAGGCAGGGGTGGACTAAGTCCCATCATGAGTGTTAGGGTCGGGTTGGGGCTTAGTCAGTGTGTGGCTCTGCATCGTACTCTCAGGATAGAAGAGGTGTACGGTCCTCCCTGAGCTTGGAAAAAGGGTGCAGCCGATGCCGAGTTTAATCACTCATTTAAGGACGGGTGGTTGGAGGCGACGAGCGGCTAAAACCGGGCGGAGCGGACATTGGGGCGGAAGTGATGCTTGTCGGGAACAACGGCGGGAGGACTGCAGGGACCGGAATAGTCCCAAGAGCCCACGAGAGAGAGAGAATATGAGCGTGGCAGAGGAAGCGAAAGCACCTGCCTCCTCTCTCTTTGTTCTTGCATTGCTCGGTATCTTTCCGTTTGTATCATTTCTGTTATTTCCTCCCCCTGACCTGGTATTAACCGCGTTCCCTCTTCTCCTCCGCCCCGCACTAAACAGCGGTGGAGCTGGTACAGAACCCGCCCCCCTCCGCCACCCCAAAAGCCGAGTCCAAACCCAGTGTCGGCTTTAATTGGCAGAATATTCTATAGCCACCTCTCAAAAGCGGAGTTCACCTCCCCTTGCCCCCTGTCTCATTATCCCTTTCATGACTTACTGCCGAGCGTCGAGCCGTACTCTCCGAGTGGTGTGTTTTATTTTAATTAACCTAACTTCCACGGACAACCTCTTCCTAAAAAAGTCGAATACTTAGCCCCCGTTTCATTATGGACAGGATGACGTTCCCTGGCTCCTGCTTCCTGCGTTTCCGGGTTATATATATATATATATATAACCCGGACGTCTTTGAGTCGTCAATGATCCACGTGTGTTATTTAACGTTTAACAGTTATTCCGTATTGCTTTTTATTTGTTTATTTATTTTTTTTGGTAGAAGACGCCTCCTTTAAAACTTTGACCGCTCTTCCCCGCAGCTCTCCTAAGTCGGAGGAAGAGCGTTCCAGGCGGCAGTGTTTTAATCACCATAACTCCGCGGTCCGAACAACTCCGAAACACAGCAACTTTTGCCTCTCCTGTCACTTCTTTCTCATTATTTAGACCGCGCCATTAACATTCCTGCTCCTGTGGCGTATACAGTTGGAGAGAACGAACCTTCGCTTATTCAAATGAACCCGCTCGCTCCGAACGAGGCCGAGAGCCGTTATTATCTTAACTGAAAATAAATAATTAATCTATTTCATAAATTTTGCATCTGTTTTACATATAGTTTTCTTGTGTTAAGTTTAAAGTGCAAAAAAACAACTACAATCTCCATGCCTGTTCTTTGACTAGACGTGGAGAGAATGATCCGTTTGTTGCCTTTCAATTATGTTCATTTCCTCGCAAATGACCGTCTGCAGTGCACAAAACATCCCCAAAACGGTGGTTATTGGCGGCTTTTAACGTTCCTTCTGTGCTATGCAAATTCATTTCTTATTTCCTCGGCATAGACGACTCCGCCAAGTGAGGCCGCCATTGCTGCTGTGCGCAGAGTTGTAGGCGATCACCGAACTAAATGAAGTGGCAGAGCAAAGAGCATATGTGGATGTTAGTCAATTTGAAAAACACTAATTAGAAATTGCTTATGACATCGGCCTTTGGGGGTAAATTTTTTTTCTGAAATAAGACTTGTGAAAATGTATGGTTTTACATATACAATTCAATGCATAATTACATTCCCATTCTGTAAAAACACAGAAGAATTAATTTTATATTGTTTTGTATTCTCCAAGAGTATTTTATCAGTCACTTGGTTGTTTTTGAAAACAAAATTATTTCTGTTCACGTTTTTAATCCACTGATCCACCGAGTGGATTAGTGGAGTAATGGCCAGTAAGTGATGACATCTTGGTTACTTCCGGCTATTGCCTGGATTCGTCTATAAAATCGATGGTTTCGTCCATAGCTCAAGGATTTATTTTGACACTTCAAGGTCAAAATGAGCACATTCAAGTTACACTATTTCTTCAAGCAGTGACCCGGGCCTTTATTAACCTCGATAAATGCAGAGGCCGTTTATTGCAAGCGGGCTTAAATTAGGGCAGGCTTTTACATGTAATTCCCTTTGTTTAATAAGTACTGTATATTTGATCAGATTTGAGTATGAATTTTGAATCAACCTTCCGTCTGGGTGCCATGCCATGCAAACACATGTATGGTGAAACAAGAGAGAGCCAGTACTGTCGCTACCCCTCATTTACCCATATACCCTCATCGCATTTGTGGAGCTAGCCGACGGGGGAATCACAGATCTCCGAGTTGGCCTCTCACATTCCACTCCATTGAAGGCGAGCGAGTAAAACGCTCGCAACGCCGCATTTGCCTCAAGAAGCGATCTTCGATCTGCTACGCAGCCGTTAGGAAATGGAGTAAATGAAATACATCTACAATGAAAACAGTTTTTATTTGCTTTTGGAGCTCCGCAGCCGAACGTCGTTGCGGCTCTGATCAATCTTTCCCCCGGTCTGCATTTGAGGCAGGCTTGTATTCGTGTAAACCGCACCTCCGGCATTGATTAGAGGTCGGGTTTTCATTTGACTGGCGGTTTATAATTGAGGAAATACGGTACATATAAAACTTTTTTTTATCATTTTTATATGGATCTACAGACCACTGTTATTTAATTTATTTATATAAGCATGTTTTTCTTTCTGACAGCAGTATTTCTCCTCATTTGCTTTGTAATGTTTGATATGTCGGTGAGCACAATGCCTCTTTTCTCTGAATTGAATTTGAATGCCGTGTCTGTCAGGCACTACTTAACGGAAGTGTTCATTTGTTCTTTTTGATGGCCTGGACCTAAAAACACGCCATCAAACTTTCTCCAAATTTCTAATTGAATAATTAGAGCTGTGAATGGGAACAATACCGCCTGAGACCCCCATTTCAAAAAAAAGAATATGTATTCATGCCGGATAATTTCCTGCACAGAATTGGAAAACAGCCACTCCTAAGGATTCTAATACCTCTGCAAAAGTAACAATAACTCCGCAGTGAATATCTTCCAGCGGCTTTATTGCGCCGTGGAATTCGGTTACAGCCCTCGCTTTGCATTTGGAAACGGAACCCTTAATGAATCTACGCTGGGATTGTGAAGCATTTTGCGCTTGTTATCGACTGTCTTGGTTGCAGCGCTTCCCCTCTGTGTAGGTATTTAGAGAGAAATTATAGCTTTGGCCTAAAAAAAAAAGAAAAGGCTGCCCTGCCTTCTAATAAAACACCTGACTAGTATCCGCCCCGGTCTCCAGAGGAAACTTTGTCTTCTCCTTGCTCCGGGAAAAGTTGTGTGTGCGCGCGCATGTGTGTGTGTGTATGTGTGTGTGTGTGTGTGTGTGTGTGTATTTACATGTATTTCTGTGTGTGTGTGTGTGTGTGTGTGTGAGTATTTGTGTGTCTGTGTCTGTGTGTGTCAGTAATTATGTGTGTTTCTGTGTGTGTGTGTGTGAGTGAGAATTATGTGTGTGTGTATTAATGTGTATTTCTGTGTGTGTGTGTGTGTGTGTGTGTGTGTGTGTGTATTTGTGTGTGTGTGGGTGTGTGTGTGTGTCTGTGTGTGTGTGTGTGTGTGAGCAAGAATTATGTGTGTGTAGTTATGTGTATTTCTGTGTGTGTGTGTGTGTGTGTGTGTGTGGTGTATGTGTGTGTGTGTGTGTGAGTATTTGTGTGTGTGTGTGTGTGTCTGTCTGTGTGTGTGTATGTGTGTGTGTTTGTGTGTGTGTGTAGGTGTGTGTGTGTGTGTGTGTGTGTGTGTGTGTTTGTGTGTGTGAGTAATACGTGTGTTTCTGTGTGTGTGTGTGTGTGTGTGTGTGTGTGTGTGTGTGAGTATGTATGGGTGTGTGTGTGTGTGTGTGTGTGTGTGTGTATGTGTGTGTGTGTGTGTGTGTGTGTGTGTGTGTGTTCGGGTGTGAGAGAGAGTTCCCCTCTTCTCCCGTGACTGGTGAGTCAGCGGAAACACCAAAGTACGTCTAAGTAGTTGGCGGCTCGTCTTTTTTTCGTCTATTAACCTTTTTTCCCCTCCAGTTATCCGTGTGCGGAACCTTCCCGGCTCCTGCGGTCCCAGCGCGAGTGACGACGTGGATCAAAAAACAAAACCAAAACTCCCGACGTCTTCACTTGGCTCCTACCTGGGCTCACCCCTCCTCCCTGGTCGCTCCCCCGGCGCCGACTACAGTGTAGTTCCCCCAATTCTGCCTCCGACTGTGAATGCACATCTCCATCACATCATCTCTCTCTCTCGCTCTCTCTCCTCTTAATATGATTAATCATTCTGCCCCTTTATCATCTCCCAGAGTTCTCACTTCCTCCTACGAGCCCGCCGTCTCTCCATTTCTCTTTGCTCCTTTACCCCTTACCCGCCCTACCACGCGCACACACACACACACGTACACACACACACACACACACACACACACACGCACACACACACACGCACATAAATACACGCACTGACATAAATACACACACACATAAATACTCACACACACAAACACACACACAGACACACACACACACACACACACAAATACACACACACACACACACACACACAGACACACAGACACCCATAAATACACGCACATAAATACTCACACACACAAACACACACACAGACACACACACACACACACACACAAATACACACACACACACACACACACACACACACACACAGACACACAGACACCCATAAATACACGCACTGACATAAATACACACACATAAATACTCACACACACAAACACACAAACACACACACACACACTCACACACACACACACACACACACACAGACACACATAAATACACGCACTGACATAAATACACACACACATAAATACTCACACACACACAAACACCCACACACACACACACACACACACACACAGACACATAAATACACACTGACATAAATACACACACACATAAATACTCACACACACAAACACACAAACACACACACACACACACACACACACACGCACACGTGCACACGCCGAAAAACAACTTGTTTTTGAATTTGTCCACTCCATTCTTTCTTTCTGTCTTTCTGTGTTTCTCTCCTCTACTACCACTCCTCTCCCCCTCTGTTGGAATGATTGATGAAAAACAAGGTGGAAGCCATTACACAACGACCAGACACAACACTTTCTTGAAGGATGAATAGCGTTGGCAGAAAATGTCAAACACATTGCTCTCGTCAAGTCCAGTCAAAGTTTATCGTCGCCTGCACAGTAAACAGTTTCCCCGCGCAATGAAAGTCTTCCTTGATCTTCCGCTCTGAATACCGTTTAAGATACAAGAGAAAAAGAAAGGGTATCAGGACGGACAAAGACAATTTTAGGTATCACAAGAACACTATGTACAGTGTACAATATACAGTATCTGACGATGAAATATCCGTGGCAAATCTATACGCAGACAGCGGATTAATGTCTGAGTGTGCAGTGTGTGTATAAGTGTGTGTATGTGTCTGTATGTGCGTGTGTGTGTGTGTGTGTGTGTGTGTGTGTGTGTGTGTGTGTGTGTGTGTTTGTGTGTGTGTGTGTGTGTGTGGGGGCGGGGTCAAATTGAAGCATCCTGGGAAGAAAGAAGAAGAAGAAGAAACAGTCTTTATTTGTCACACAACACACCACACTACAACACATGCTTTGCACACACACACATGCACATGCTTTGATGGTGGCCGGTGAAATGGCTCCTCTGCATTTGACCCATCCTGGCTTTGTCCTTCCTCCGGGGGGGCACAGCCAGGAGCAGTGGGCAGCATACGTGGACGCGCCCGGGGACCAGGTGATAAATGTCCATCGCTGGTCAGACAATGATGGGTGCATGTTTTTGGTGGGGGCCCTTACTGACGTGAGGTGGAGGAAACCCCATGTGAGCACGGGGAGAACATGCAAACTCCACACAGAAAGGCTCCTATTTGGGAGATAACCCGCCGGAGCACGGTGCCACTGGACTGGCTCTGAAGAAAATGCAGGACGGTGAGGTCCTGCATTTTCCGCACATTACTACACAGATTTGGCATCCCGTCGCCCCGTACGTCAGACATGACTCATGTGGTTCTTTTCTGGTGAGAGAGTTCCTGTCGTTTAGTTGTTCTGTTATTCGACAGAGTGGCCTTTAATGGGCGGAGGAAGGCGATGATGAGGAACAGAGCTTTTAGTGTTACATTATTTTTTTCAAGCGCGATACCGAATTGGGAAAAAACAACAACAAAAAAAACCAACAATGGTTCGACGAAACCGGCGCGGGAGGCGGTTTGAGCTGCTCATTTAGGAGGTGCGGTCACCTCAGGACTCGCGGCTTGGAAACAATCATCTCATAGTGAGAAACTTCCCAAACTCTGTGTCATAAAAGTCTGTTTTTTTTTTTGTTTTTTTTTGTAGAAAATGTGTTGCGGAAATGAGTTATTTTCTGCTCTGGCACTAGTTTCGTCAGCCGCTCGGTGGAGCATACCGTCTTTCAGATGGGGCCGGGGCCCGTCGCCGACTCTTCGGCGTGGTTGCCGAGTTGCCAGCCACGCATCAGCGTTGGGTGGCCGAGAGCGACACAATCGATCATCTTTATAACTGAGTGAGATCAAGAGATTAATCGCGTGTTGACAACTCGGCAAACATTATTGCCGAGACCTGGGTGCTCTGTTTTTTTTTGGCTCAGCCGGCGGTCATTAATTAGAATTAATTAAGAATTCCTGTCTCTCTGTGATGAATAAATACATCCTGTATAAGCTGTATATATAGAAAGAGACAAATGAGGTTTCCCACAGCTGGAGTCTCCAATTTGTAACGGCGTAAGTGGTTTCATGCAGCTGGCGATGATCCCTGCCGGTCCCCATCCTTCGCACCCGAACGGGTGGGTGTCCCCTTGGGGCCACACACTTAGTGATTTGTGCACCCAAAGAGCCATACACACACACACAACCTCTTAATACAACATACAACACAACAAAGGTGCAAAGACGCTCATGCAAATATTTATTCAATGCAACGGCAGGGACGCATGCAAAATTATAATGGGGCAGAGAACGGCCCTGCACACACACACACACACACACACACACACACACACACACACACACACACACACACACACACACACACACACATACACACACACACACACACACACAGTGTGTCGCATCAATGAGCCACCCACGCTGCAGGCAGAGCGGGCGCTGAGTGTGAGACCGTGCTCACATTTATAATTCAACACACTGTCACGTCCCCCCCTCCATCCCACCATCCTTCCTTCCAAACCCCCTCCTCCTCCATCCCTTCTTCCTCCCCCCTTTCTCCCTCCTGCCTCCTCTCTCTGCGACAGTGTCCTGCTCTCGCTCTCTCTCTCTCTCTCTCTCTCTCCCTCTCCCTCCTCCGTCTCCGTCTCTTTGCGTCTCCCCCTCAGTTACCTCCTCCTTCCCCTCCTCTGCCGCACTGTGCGTATCCCTTTTCTCTCCTCTCTCCCTTTTCCCCTCCGCTTCTCTTTCGCTCCAAAACCCCTCCCCGCTCACCTTGTATTTCATTTTATTTTTAACCCGTTCTCCGTCCTTTTTTCGCCTCGCTCGCCCGTTCACCGTCCCTCGCAATCCGCCTCTCCCTGTGTCGCACTTTCCCCACCCGGCCTCCCGCCATCTCTCCATCACTTTCTCCGGGAGAGAGAGAGAGAGAGAGAGAGAGAGAGAGAGCGAGAGAAGGCACGCGCCCCGGGGGCCGGGTATGGTGTTGGGGCTCCTTATGCTTTTTTTTTGGCGTCGATGTGCGACGTGTGGACGCACATAAGGCGGCTGTTATCCCTCCTGCAGGCTGCAGTGTGATGCTCCTCGCTAGCCGACCGTGACAAGCAGACGTCTCCCTCGCCCTCCCTCTCTCTCTCTCTCTCTCTCTCTCTCTCTCTCTCTCTCTCTCCCTCCCTCTCTCTCTCTCCCTCTCCTCTTGATTACATACAATCTCTCACCCCCTTCCTCTCCTTCTAATTCAATCCCCCTTTGTGTCCTCATCCCTCGCTATCTGCCCTATCATTATTGTTTTCTTATCGTGTTCCTCGCTCCGTGTGACTTTTTCTTCACTTTTGCTGCTTTGTTGTCTCTCATATTGCCTGTGTTGACCTCTTTTGTTTTCCCTCCTCGTTCTCTCTTTCACCCAATTTATTTAGTGTGACTTGATTTCACGGTTTGTTTTCTGCAGCCCTCGTTCTTCTGACTTCTGTTCATTTTCCTCTCTCTGTTTGTAAAGTTGAGCTCTTATTTTCCCTTCCTTTTTCACAGCTCACTTCAACTCTCGATTTTTGTTTTTCGCCCTCTCTCGCCTTCTAGCCTTTCATCCTCCTCCTCACATTCCCTGCAACTTTATCACTTCTTCCGTTCAGCTTTATTGCCACAACTTTATTTCATAACGAAAACATTACCATCGAATACAAAATAAATATCATGTTGTATATGCGACGATCAGTAAAGGCGGACCCAAAAGCAGACACAGACAATGGAATTATGGTAATATGAAAAGGGGTTTATTGTAGGGATAAAGGGGAATGAGGATGGCAGGCGGAGAAGGTGGAGAGGTGATTGCGGATGGCAGTGCTGAGCTGAGCAGGATTGTGGATGAGGGAGTAAGCGTGGCTGGATGAGGATAATCTCGGAAGTTTAGTAAGCGAGCAGGCCTGGCAGGCAGGCAGCCGGGCAGGCAGGCAGGCAGGCAGGAAGGAGGGTAGGCAGTGGAACTGGAACCACAGGGAAACACGGTTGTACCCCAGGAGGTAGTAATGGATGGCTAGGCACTCTTTCTCCATGGTGCTGTATTTCGTCTCCTCGTCCGCAAGTTTTCTGCTTATGCAGAGGACCGGGCAGTTGATCCCCTCCACCTGCTGGGACAACACTGCCCCCAGCCCTCTGTCCAATGCAAAAGGGAGAGTAAAGTCAGGTGCATGCAATAGTGGTGCCCCACAGAGGGCTATCGTAATCCATCATCCTCGGTCCACTGGACCGGCTCTGATGCACTTTTTCGAGTTGAATACGTTGGAGGGGTGCTCAACTCCGAGAAGTCGGGATGAACCTCATGTAGTAACCAGCCAGCACCAAGAACTGCTTTATCTTATTTTTCGACTTGGGTCTCGTGCTAGCTGCAATGGCCTTGGTCTTATCTACTTGGGGCCGCAACAGCCCCCAACCCAAGTGGTACCGCAGATACCGTACCTCCCTCTGTCAAACTGTACACTTCTTATGGTTGGCGGTAAGCCCTGGTCGCCTCAGGGACTCCAGTACTGCCCCCGCACGCTGCATGTGCCGCCGCCAGCTGTAGCCATGAATGATTACATCGTCTAAGTAGGCGGTGGTGTATGCCGTGTACGGGCACAGAACCCACAGTCCCGAGTCTCTTAAAGGTGGCTGGCTCCCCGAACAACCCGAACAGAAGCGTAACATTTGGTACAACCCCTGCAGAGTGGAGAATTTTCCCTGGCTGGTAGCCCTTGGTAAGATCCAGTGTCCTAAAAAATTGAGCTGTGCCTGTCTGGTCAAGTAGCTCGTCGACCTGGGGCATTGGGTACGCATTGAATTTTGACACCTTATTCACTTTCTGGTAGTCTACACAAAACTGGATTGTCCCATCGTGCTTGTTTACAGATGGGGCTACACCAGTCACTAGTAGACTCCCCTATTACCCCCATTTCCAGCATGGCCTTCAATTCTGCCTGCGTGACTTTGCGTTTGTGCTCGGGCAGTCGGTACAGCCGGGTGCCTATTTTCACCACCGGGGTGGTCTCTACCTGGTGGCGTATTAGAGAACTGGGGCCTAGCAGGGGAAAGAACATATCAGCAAACTGTTGCTGTAAATCGGCCACGTCCGCAGCCTGGCCTGGTGAGAGATGGTCATGTGAAAGGGCCAGGGTCTCATTGGTAGCTTTTGGAACCTACTGGCCCAACTCGTCGCACCAGATCACCGAGGTGGGCAGAGAGACGGACGCCACCTCCCTCCACGCCTTTAAGAGGTTGAGGTGATACACCTGAGTTGCCCCTCACCTGTCAATCCGCTCGACCTCATAATCCACCTCCCCGACTAGCCGTGTGACCACAAAGGGTCCTTGCTACCTGGTGAGTAATTTAGAGCTGGACGTTGTTGAGTAAAACCAGCACCCTGTGATACAGCTGCCGCTGCCGTTCCTGGGCCTGGAGCAAATTCTCGCGTAATAGGTGGCCCAACGTGTGGAGTTTTGCTTGCAGGTCAAGAACATACTGAATTTTATTCTTACTGGTGCTTCTGGCCCTTCCTTCCAGTTTTCCCTAATAAGGTCTAGCCCCCCTTGGGGTGTCCTTACAAAGAGGAGTTCAAAGGGAGAGAATCCCATGGAGTTCTAGGGAACCTCCAATACAGCAAGTCCAGCACCAGGACATCGATGATCTGGTCGGTCCTCCTCTCCCCGGCTGCAGCCACCGCCTGGCTGCATCCCTCAGCTGCTGGCTATAGGCGAAGGGTTGTCCGGCACTGGCGTAATCCAGGGATTGGAAGCGCTGCCGGTTTTCCTTCGGTGTCAGCCCCAGCCTGTCCAGGATGTCCTTCCTCACCACCATGTGATCGCGGTGGGCCGCTGCTGGCAAGCTGATGGTCGCCTGGCACGCCTCCCACGTGAGCAAGGGGTGCAGTCTCAGGGCTGTCTCTTCATTGGTCCACCCAGCCATAGCCGCCGAAAGTTCAAAGGTTGAGTAAGGCCCTCGTTCTCGTCCTCGCCTGTCCATCCGGTAGTCGCTCTCCGCGGGCTAGTGAGCAGTTCCGCAGCAGCTCCTGCAGGGCTTCCCGGTCTGCCTCCTGTGTCCGCGCCATTGCCTGGAGTGTCTGAGGCTGCTACTGCAGGACCACCATCTGCGCCTCCTGCATCTGGACCAGGTAGCCGACCATGTACCCCAGCGGGGAACGCTCAATGTTGCGCTCTTGTCCTCGTTATTATCCTGCCAACAACGCCTCTGTAGCAATTTCTTTTCCCAGGTTTGGTCGAGGACTCGGAGAGACACAGATAGCAGTGAGGAGGCGCCGGCACGGTGGGTTTTATTAATTAAAAGTTCCAACTAAAAGGGCGCTCAAGTGCAGAAAAGTAAATACAAAGGCCCACTTAAAGATTTGCATAGAGGTAGTTTTTTCGATCGCGGCACTTCGGTGCGGTGCGTTTTTGCTCCAGCGCCCTCCCATACATTCCCTGCCGTGGCTTTCTCACTGCAAGACAAGACAGACGGATAAGAAAACTCCCCAGCTGTGGTGATTGGCCAGTCAGCTCAGTTGGCCACAGCTGGCACCGAGGCAGGTGTCAGTCTACCACGCTGACTTCGCCTCGCCTCCCGGAGCCCGCTCGACCACACCGCCCAGTCTGCCACAACGGTAAAGTCACGGAATGTCGACACTATGAGGAATAACTCTGAATATGAGATTGCAGAGCGGCCGAGAACAACAGCAACACTGTAGTTAAAAACGACGATCTTGTAACGAGTGGATGGAGAGCTTGAGTAGATACTGTTGAGTTTATGAGTTGACGGAAGGCAGATGTGCAAGCTAGGAAGGCAAGGTGAATGAGCCGCAATCAGGAGGGAGCCAGAGGGTGCCAAAGGAGGAAGCCATGGCCAGGGCCTGGATGGTATATACCTTTGTAAAATAGGAATTTGCTCTTAGATATCACATGATGCTTCCAATACCGCTCACATCCATTAGATAAAATGTTGTACTGGCCCTTTTTCCTCATAAGGAACAAATGTAAAAGATAAACTCATGACTTTGTAGAATAATCAACATTGGTCACAGTTATGGCTTTAAACAACGTAGAAGTTGTCCATTATTCCAGTAAAGGTATTTTGTGTTTAGGGTTTTGGGATTTGTTAAGCATACTGCTGTGTCCGAAATCATGTACTACATACTACATATGCACACTACGGCTGGGTACATGAATATGTGAATAACAACTTTGACTTTTTGGATTCAAAAGTACTCATTTAGCCATGTCATGCCCTTTCATCACTTTGAAAATTGATGACGACACTAATATAAACTTTTATGACTCACAATGCATTGTGGGATATGCGTGCCAGCGGAGTGGCGGGTGTTTGCATACTACAATATTTCACCAGATGTGGTACGTCAACATACAAACTCGGTACAACCGGAACTGGCGTCAACCTGTGTAAAAGGCTCAATAGACAGGCTGTCTATTATATCCACAGTATAGTATAAGTCAGTGGTTACGTCCTTCTGTGGTGCGTCCTGAATGCCTCCCGCCTCATTTTTTTTCTTTTCAACTATTTTAATGATTGATTGTTGAACCTCAGGCCCTCCGGTCCCTGTGATTCAAATTCGACGGGGCAATCATTAACCATCCGTTGTATTATCTTGACTGACCTTCAGCTCGGTGGCCTGTTTCGCCATCTCCATCGGCTGCTGCGTTCAAACTCTTGTTAGCCTGTGCTGTTGCGTTCCGCCACGCCTGTTTTCGGTCACAATCTGTGTCGGCCATTGCGGCGCGAGATCGCTCTGCCAGCAATTAGCTCTGTGCTCGTGAGATTGCCTTCTGTCTAGACTTGTGCTCCTTCGATTTTTACACCTCCGCCTGTGTTTAACATTTGTACCCATGTGTTCTCAGCCTTTATAGGCACTTCTGCGTTTTTTTTTTGGAAGGGGGGGTGTCTGGGATTCATCAGGGAACCTTGGGATTAATTACTGACTTATCTCTGGAGTTCCCGTGCTGCAATCTGTATTTGGGATTTTCACGGGAGTAGTCAGCTAATGCTTGGTTTATTTCTGGTTGTTCGGGTAGGTAGCTTAAAAAAAACAAAAAAACATTTGACAGTTGAGTTCATTTATCTTTAATTCTTCGGCAGTGCTGTGGGTTCCTTGTTTGTGTGTGTGTGCGTGTGTGTGTGTGTGTGCGCGCGCGCGTGCATGCGCATGTGCGTGTGTGCGTGCGTGTGTGTGTGTGTGTGTGTGTGTGTGTGTGTGGACCTATTGTTCATTTTGAGTTGCTATTTGTGAGTAATGAGCTTCCCTGACAATAAATCACCCTGATACACACCCTAACAGCCTCGTTGTGTAACTTCCCTCCCCTAATTGGCTTGCAACAAAAACATGTATATCCCCGGATTTGATTGGTCACAGCGCTCTCTACCCACCCACCCCCACCCCCAACACCGGCCATGCCCCCCCTTTCCACCTATGCCCCTGCATCCACCTGTCAATGCACCCCCCCCGCCGCCGTGTCTTTATCTTCCCCCCGCATCTCGTTCTACATCTCCAGGGCCGCAGGGGTCTGTAGATAAAGATTTGGAGAAGGGGAACGGCATGTACAGCGAATCTCTCTTCTGCACCTATTCTGTCTTTCATCTCAAGGTATCTCTCGCCCTTTCGCTCTCTTACTCTCTCTCTCTCTCTCTCTCTCTCTCTCTCTCTCTCTCTCCCTTACGCTCTTTCTCTCTCATACATTATCTCCAGCTTCAATATCTCACCTCGAATAAATTATGCAATCAAGGTGACGGAAAGAATTTGACGTCACAGGTTATAGATGTCGGAATGCATTCTCCTGTTTTGAATCGACCTCAGGGAGGAAGCCGGGGAGGGAGCGGAAGGAGGAGGGCGGCGCCGAAAGTGGGACGGGTTTTTTGGCGTGAATGCCGCTGAATGCCGAGCCCGTTCTGTGCAATTTTGGCACGGGGTTAAAAAAGAATGGAGCGGCGTTCTGTCGTTCAGCGACAACCAGGTTCATGACTGCCGCTATCGCTGTTCACCAGCTGTTTGTGGCCCTCCATAATGGGACGGACCTATTTCTCTTCATCTGAGGTGAAGGCGGGGAGTCGTCTTCGCCGGGTGCAATTTTTCCCTGCCGTTTCGAATTATGACGTGGAACCGAGTCGTCCGCCTGTACTGGGAATTACTGTTCACGTTTCACATCAGCGTGAAAGGGATCAGATACAACCAAACGCTCTGGAATTCATTTCTTTCTTAAACGTCATTTATCTGATCCTTCCAAATAATTTTTCACCTTCCGTGATAGTCACGTGCCATTTCTTATATTTTCTGCCTTAATTTCAACCACGGAGGATGACATATCAGTCGAAACTGCAACTCCCGTCGACGCGCTTTGAGAAAAACGGAAAGAAAGGGCGGAGACAAAATCAACACCTCATGTTCCTTAGTTGAGATAAGGAACATGAGGTCATTCATTATTTGAATGACCAAATAATGTAACTATGGCAAAAATAAACATGTGTGAGTGATCTCGACTTGTTTTTCCACAAGTTTGAAGCCAGGGTTATGTGGAGGACATACGTTCATGCGTTCACGTTCATGCAGATGAGCATCCGCAGTGTTCGGCCGATGGGAGGGAGCTGGGATTTTGCCGCCTCCCCTCGGGTTTTCATCTCCCCGCGCTGTCTCTCCCCACCTGACATGTCAAAGTCAGCCGTCAAAGAGGCGTATGTTGATTGTCCCATGGAATAATAACAAGCAAATTATCTGGAAGCAGAATGAGTTGTCTTCAAAATGGGAACGATGGGAATTTAGAGTGACTTGGTTTTCACAGAGCAAGTTCTCATATGTCTGGAATTTGTGTAAGTGTGTGTGTGTATGTGTGTGTGTGTGTGTGTGTGTGTGTGTGTGTGTGTGTCTTTATGTTTGTGTTGCAGGAGGACCAGCACACAAGTCGCTCTCTCTCTCTCTCTCTCTCTCTCTCTATCATTCTCCAACACTCAAACACAAATTCACGGAGTCAGGGATGACTGACTGCTTATTCTTAATGAGAGCATTTACTCTTCCATATAATCCTCATTGGCATCCTCCAAAGGGACATGCCTGACCTTCACTCGACGTGCGCGCACGCACGCACGCACGCACTATGCCTGCAGCACCGGGAATCTTATGTGCAGAGCATCATCTCCCTTCTGAGTTTCAAAAAAGCACTCAACTACAGAGGGAGCGGTATAGAGAGGACAGAGAGAGAGAGAGAGAGAGAGAGAGAGGGAGAGAGAGAGCGCAAGTGAGGGAGAGTGGAGAGAGGAGGGTTGAGGTGAACGTTCCCCTCATTGAATTATGATGAGATGGGAATGGTGAAGTCCATCATGGCTGAGGGACGCTGAGCCATTACCCTGACCAGTAGGAATATATATGTAAATATGAGGGGTCTCTCTCTCACATACACATGCACATACACACACACACACACACACACACACACACACACACACACACACACACACACAAACACATCTGCTTGGAAACAGCATGCATATACAGATCCGCACAGCGACTGCAAGGCAGCCGCTCTAACGAATCACACAGACAAAACAACAGTCACACAGATAAAACAGCAAATATGTGCGCGCGCACACACACACACACACACACACACACACACACACACACATACACACACACACACACACACACACACACACACACACACACACACACACACACGCACACATACACACACACGCACACACACACACAGACACACACACACACACACATATACACACACACGCACACACACAGACACACACTCACGCACACACACACACACACACACACACACACACACACACACACACACACACACACACACACACACACACACAGACATACACACACACACACACACACACACACACACAAAAACACACACACACACACACACACACACACACACACACAACACCTTATACAGGTTCACAAGGAGCAGCGAAGGGAAATGCATCGCCCCTGGCAGATGGTGTAAACAGCCTCTGAAGACACTGACAAATTTGATTAAATTGAATCCTGCCACCGTCGCAGCAAAGGAAAACAAAAGAAATTGTCCCCCTTTGGAGAAGTCAGCAGTGGAATGACTGGTAAAGTGGAAAAATTAGGGGGGGGGGGGGGGGGCACAGCAAAGAAGTCGAAAAAAAACCCACAGCGGAGGAATCACAGCAGCTGAGGAAGGATGCAGAGTGTTGGTTTTACTCTGTTAGGACGGATGATAAAGATAAGGGTCAACAAAGCTTGTCTTGACCGGCCAACCAGGAATATAAACTGCATGCATATATATTTATCCTTTGAGCAGCTGATGTTGCGGTTTTCCGTAAGATTTGTAATCCAATCGCAGAGAGGAAAAAGTGACACGAGGAGAAAAAAAAAAATGCTTTCGACACCTCACGCAACTCTGAATGTTTTTTGTCTGACCCGCGCATTGAATGTGACTTCACACCAAGGATGAGAATTGTTCGTGATCCATCATCAAATGTTAAATTTGGTGAAATTTCTTTGGTCTGAAAATGACTTAGATACTCCGGCGCATGTTGTTGTCCAATGTCAGACATCCAGACCACACGTCGCTCCCGTGCATGGAAAACCTGAGCCTGACCCTGGAACTTAGTTATGTTGTGTTATAGAGTTTGGTAGAAGTTAACACCGTAATAACACTCATATATCCAGGTCAGTTACGCCCCCACACACAATTATATACTTTCTATGTAAATGCAGCTATTAAGTGCTAATTGTGAAGGAGTATAATTAATTGCGATTATAGACCACGTCGAACCGCTCGGTTCCAAGGCTAAGTCATCAGAGCATTCAGGACCTGTTAAGGAATGAAGGGATGAAGACACCCTCCTCAACGCATGTGTGCGTGTGCGTGTTTGGGTGTGTGTGTGTGCGTGTGCGTGTGCGTGTGCGTGTGCGTGTGCGTGCACGTGTGCATGTGTGTGTGTGAGAGAGAGATAGAGAGATATAAAGAGACGGAGAATGTGCCTGTCTTCCGTACCCATGAACCAACAGGTGGACACACACACATACTGTATAAATATATATATACACCAACACACACACACACACACACACACACACACACACACACACACACACACACACACACACCCCAAACTTTCAGACATCCCACAGGTGATGGATCACTCTCACAAGCTGCTGATATATTGGGGTGAGAGATAGAAAGGATAGAGGGACTAGAACGTGTCCCTGGGTCACACTGAGGCAACACACTGTCTCTTTAAGCGCGCTTTCAATTTGTCACAGCGTATCCCTAAGACGCACGCACGCACGCACGCACGCACGCACGCACGCACGCACGCACGCACGCACGCACGCACGCACGCACGCACGCACGCACGCACGCACACACACACAGACACACAAGCACGGTCAACAATTTCAGGCATCATTGCTTTCGAAGAATGGCCCAAATGTTTTGAAGATACAATTTTCCGACGCTGGACGTGGGGAAAACCAAGTGTATTTTGAGTAAACAGGGTGCCTGAGATTCTGGGGAGGAGAGGGGTGGACGGAGCGGGGAGGAAAAAGTTGCAGCAGGTTTATTGCCGGATTACTGGCACGGGAGTCGTGTGCTTATGAAAGAGGTGTGTCCGTTTTTTGAATCACTCTCTCATCCCATGTTCCATCTGTTATTCTCATAACCGCGCCAAAGAGTCATTGCAAATAATCAGTATCACTAATCCCAATGAAATATCACCGTGTTCTATTTGCCACCAGTGTATTTTGAGAGGAACGTGGTTTCCACTCTCTTTAAGCAGGCATTTTCCAGGACATTCCCTCCTCCCTTCACACTCATCCGCCTTTTTTTTTAAATTATTATTATTTTTTTTTACCACCACATTTCAACAGCCTCAAATTTGTCTTTGCGCTCGGAAATGGAGTCGCGGTTGCATCGCGGTTCCTTCAATGAGTTATTCACTGTCCCCGCGAGTGTGTGTTCGACCGAACGCGACGGCGTGGCAGGGGGACACTTCTTCATTTGCCCCCCCCCCCCCCCCCCATGCATTTTTCATCACCGCGGGACACGGAAAGGAGGACAGAGTCGAAGGGACGAGGAAGGCAAGTTTATTTGTGTCGTACACCGAGGGCAATTCAAAGTGCTTTACATAAGACCTTAACGGCATTGTAAGAAAATTGTTCAAATAATACATTTTTTTTTAAAACAGGCGGTGGTCGTGGCAAGGGACGATATTCCGGTAGTTTGCTCCAGCGAGGTGCAGGGTAAGGACTCAAAAGTTTACAGAAGGGGGAGTGGAGAGAGAGAGGTGAAGATTGGGGCTTAAATGTTAAAGGGTGAGGAGCGGGAGGGGGGAAGGAGTGCCAGGGAGTGCAGGGAGCAAAGTAAATTGGGGGTATCCATCCATCCATCCCCTCCTTTAGCTGTACTTCCCTTCAAGGTCCCAGCATACAGATGATGTACCCTCTCGATTTTGTCCATTCTTTCATTTTTTTCTATCTCTCCCACTGAACACAGAGGCGCGCAGACACACACACACACACACACACACACACACATGCGTGCGTCATCCTACTCTGAGTCATCCTCTCATGTGCATTCAACATCTGTCTGTCTGCTCTTGTCTGTCCCTCTCCCCCTCTTCTCGCCTTTCGCCGTGCCTCACAAGCAGGTGAGGCACGGCGAGGCACACCTCTCACCTCTGCACTGACAACACATTCTCAGAAGACACTCGGCAGCGTTTGAATCGGCTGTTTAAACCGCTCCCTAAACCGATCGTCAAAATAGCGCCGAACGGGGTCTTTCATTTCTTGCAGATTGTTTTCCGTGGCTGCGGCCAACGGCGACCCGTGGTAGCGGACCCCTCAAACCGCTCTTTGTTAAAGCCCAAGCCAACTGGTGTCCATTTCAGCAACACGGGAAGGACACAGCTGTGCTATCCTCAGTGGAGAGACCGCACCCTCCTGGCTACCAAGTAAAGGGGGGTTAACCACAGAATCAACTTCACCCCCGCTCCAGAATTAACATCCACCAACGCTAGAGGAAGCCTTCTAAGAGGTTGAGATGGACTCTGCGAGCAAGAAGGTTCTGGGTTGGAAACAGAGCGTGGCCTCACGTGCACGTTAGACCCTGTGCCCTTACCGGGGCTTTGGCTTCAGAGCTGGGGTAGGTCCCCGGGGCGCCGTGCTGCGACCGCCCGCTGCTCCCGCATGGTTAGGGCAGGTCAAATGCGGGGAATACGAATTCCCACACAGAGGACGGAGAAAGTGACTGTTCTCCTTCGCGAAGCCCTCGCGCGCTACCGGCACGTCCACGCGAGCATGTCTGTGCCCCGTGAATTTCTGATTCGTATGAGACTCCGTAACAGGCCGGGCGCGCAGACAGCGCTTGAGAAGTTCGACCATCCAGCCTAATAACTACTCTCAGCCGGCCACCGTGAACATTATACAAAGGGACAAGAGGTACTTTATGCCGGAATATACGCAAAGCGCTGTCACTTTGACCCGCGCTGAGTATGATCCTCCACGCTGAGCGGTGCACTCCCACGTAGCGTGCTCTCCTTGTCTGCTCGTTATTCTGATGAGCCATAACAATATGCAGCGTTTGGGGGAGGGGAAGGGTCACTGCCGCCTGAGTGAAGGCGTTTCATGTCGTGACTGATGCAAAATTCTAGGACACTGGAGTGCATTCTAACGTCGCTTTTAAGGGCCGACTCTCCTCCCGTCGCACCGCCTGTTTGTGTGTGTGTGTGTGTGTGTGTGCGTCGCCGCCGCACCGCCCTCTCCGCTTCTAATCAGGCCTCGCTCCGACGGTAAAAGGCACACAAGGTACGAGGCCCACGGAACAAAAAGAGAAAAGCGGAATGGCAAAACAGAAACATACTGTCGCCGTCGGCGATGGAGGAGGCAAATAAAAGCAAAGCGGCAACATTTTTGAGGCAAAGTAGGAGAAGTTCACCCGAAGAGGTTGCAATTAGTCAATATGAAAGACGGGTTCTCCTCTTTCTCTCCGTAATGTCATCTGTAATAGCTGGTATTACCGAGATACACTTGGCATTTTATGTGCGACTCTGCGAGTGCTGACTCCTGGCCGCCTGGTGATTAACGCAGCAGTAGTAATATTGAACAAATGACTGTAAAAAGGAACATCACTGAGCAGTTTCTGAACAGGCGGTACCTGGCTATGCGGTAATTGTGTGGAAAATGTGAAAGTTTAAAGCTACTGGAAGACAACTCTGCGGTGCTTTGTTGGTTTTCTTTTTTAATTATTTTTTTGATGAACCTGTTTTTTTGTTTGTCCCCCCCCCCCCCCCCCCATTTTAATTTATTTTGAAAGCAGTGGCCCATTACATCCTAATGAGTCATTTTCTTGCATGTTAGCCCAAGTCGGGGAACATTGGTTCCGGCGAACTCAGGGGAACCCGAACATTACGAGATGTTTTTTGTTTTTTTTTGCAACCATGAACAGATATTAATATGGTAATCCATTATATTGTCTGTGTCCTCCAAATCCCGGGATTACACAAACATGTAGAGTTTTTTTTTCGGGACTGGACTTTGCTTGTCTTCGCTCTGTGGCACGGTGGCGCAGTGCATTGCACTGCTGCCTCACAGCAAGAAGGTCCTGGGTTAGATTCCCGCCTGGGGCGCTGTTGGCACCGTTCTCCGGCGGGTTATCTCCCAAATAGGAGCCTTTCTGTGTGGAGTTTGCATGTTCTCCCCGTGCTCACATGGGGTTTCCTCCACCTCACGTCAGAAAGGACCCCCCACCAAAAACATGCACCCATCATCATCTGACCAGCGATGGACACTTATCACCTGGTCCCCGGGCACGTCTACGTATGCTGCCCACTGCTCCTGGCTGTGCCCCGGAGGAAGGACAAGCCAGGATGGGTCAAAAGCAGAGGATCCATTTCACCGGCCACCATCAAAGCGTATGTGTGTGCAAGCATGTGTTGTAGTGTGGTGTGTTGTGTGACGAATAAAGACTGTTTCTTCTTCTGAGGAGGTTCAATTATTTTCTTATTTTGCAAGTGATCGGCTGGCATCCATTTCAGCCTATCTGGCCTATGGTAACCCATAATAATAACAACCCTTGTTCCACCTGTAGATGGTACTGTCCCTACAGTTTGGTTTGAGGCTTGGGTTACTCTTTAAAGGGTGTCAAGCTAAAGGCTTGTTTGCACCAGATAGTCACTGGGGGGAGGACAACGATAGTTCGAGGGCAGGATGAATGAATAATAACAATGCTTTTGCATCAGCGTCAGCTGTGGTTTGGCTGTGAATAGCAAGTACATTTGTTGTTCCTCCTCGGAGTAATGTTGATACTGTACGTCTCCAGTCTTGGATAAAGGTATTACCAGTTGTTGTCTGTATATGTTTACCACGTTCTTCCCCTAATCCCCTCTGCTGGGCATGTTGTGAATGTAAAGCAGAGATAGTTTTTCCACTTCTGGGCACTGTTTTTGAAATGCAAAAGCAGTGGTATGATTCACAGCACTAGCAGCAGTAGTCCACCACTACGCAGTGCTATGTGGCACCGCTGCCTCACAGCAGGAAGGTCCTGGGCTCCATTCCCGCTCGGGGCGCCGATGACACCGTGCTCCCCATCATCTCCCGCTGAGTGGTCTTTCTGCGTGTGTCTGCATGCCGCCCCCCCACCCCCCGTGCTTACGTGGGTCTTCTCCAACACGAAAAAAAAGGACCCCTATTAAAAGCATGCAGAACACGTAGCCGTCCTTTCCCTGACCACCACTTGGATCCATCATCTGGAATTGGTCCCCTGGCGCCGACGTCGCGAAGGCTGCCCACTGCTCCTGGCTGCCCCCTGGGGGAGGTACAACAAGGAGGTACAACAAGCATGAATTTCTCAAGCCACCACTCCCACTCCGTGTGTGTGTGTGGCGGTCGGCTGAAACGGTACGGAAGCGTGTGCGACCAGCGTAAAAAGTGCATTACCGCGTGGGATGCTTTCGACACCTCACGCAACTCTGGATTTCTTTGTTTGACCCACACCAAGGATGAGAATTGGCCGTGATCCATCATCAAAAGTTAAATTTGGTGAAATTTCTTTGGTCTGAAAATGACTTAGATACTCCGGAGCATGTTGTTGTCCAATGTCAGACATCCAGACCACACGTCGCTCCCCTGCATGGAAAACCTGAGCCTGACCCTGAAACTTAGTTATGTTGTGTTATAGAGTTTGGTAGAAGTTAACACCATAATAACACTCATATATCCAGGTCAGTTACGCCCCCACACACAATGATATACTTTCTATGTAAATACAGTAATTAAGTGCTAATTGTGAAGGAGGAATTAATTGCGATTATAGACCACGCCGACTAGCTCGGTTCCAAGGCCACACTGAGTCATCAGAGCGTTCATGACATGTGTGTGTGTGTGTGTGTGTGTGTGTGTGTGTGTGTGTGTGTGTGTGTGTGTGTGTGTGTGTGTGTGTGTGTGTGTGTGTGCGTGTGCAATTGCACCTGTGAGACGAATAATAAATGATTCTTGAGTCTTGATTTTATGTTGTCATCAGCGGTGTGGTTTATTGCATGTGATCATGAGCTTGTGCTGTACGTTCCTTTTATTACACTACAAGAAAAAAAACAAAGATTGTGCGAATGAGCTGTTTCACGGTCCGACAACGGCTGCACGGCTGCCAGTAGATAAATAGATGGATAGACGATCTGAAGGAGGGCCATACACAGAGTTTTACAGAACCAGGGCATCATCACACAAGGAAGCCCCAGAGGAGGCAGAACCTCAGCCGGGATTCCACCCAGCGAGGGGATCAGGCCTGCAGCAGATTTCAATCAGGTGTTGAAAAATGTCACGGCATTGGCAAATTAAAGGGTGGGGTGTTACCGTAGTTTAAAAGCTTTCATTCAAACGTCTGAATGTTTTTGTGCTGCCGCTCACTGCATTCAGAAAGAGCAAAATGCACCAAGCTCAAATACTCCAGGAAACTCCAGGCCCAGAATATCCGCCCCGGGATTTTCGAGCCAACCATGTGGATCTGCTAAGTAGCATGGGATTAGCATTGATCCATGGGTCAAACTAAAGCGTGGTCAGCCGGATCAGCGCATGGCTGGAGCAAAAACATGGCAGAACGTGACACACATTACGGAAATGGAGCGGCCCCGACCCAATCGTTCCAGTCGTGTATCCATTGACTGCCCTGGGTGAAAGAGGAGAATTTTGAATTACCGCCATGCGATTGGATATGGATTCTGAAGAGGAAATACTGGGGAGACGCGGTCCCGTTGCTTCAGGCGGACCAGAGGCCTGGGCACTCGATTCACAACGGCGTAAGAAACTAGTTAGTAAATCATGCCAGAGAGAGAGGCAGGCCAGATCGGATGAATCACCGGACATAATTTTCCAAAAGTGCCTCCAGTGATTCATGGGATCTACAAACCAGACTAATAAAGGCTGGAACCGGGCAATGTTGGGGAGTTTGAGGGGTGTGAGAGCCAGAGACTCCTCAAAATATTCTCGCCGTCAATCCGAGTTCTTTAGAATTCAGAACTACACTCGCGGTGCAAGCGACCTGCTCCTTTAGATGGGTAGCCATACGCTTTGGAAAATCCTGCTTCCATGGATTGACAGGTTTCCATGGGTGTTGTGAAAAACACGTTTCCAAAGCTTTTTCTCCTAAGAGCCAAATGCGAATGCAATTTTCTTCCCCGTGATTCAGGTCCGGTGAAACATTGGAAACACTTGTCATCCAAAGACCAGGAAAAACATTAATTCGGTCCCACATGTGCCTTAAAGAAAAACCATTGCTGCACCCGTGAAGAATCCATTTTTCACTAAAATTGTTCTGTGGAAATTTATGAATCCAACTTTCCCTTTTTTATTTTTTTTTCCCACTCTGCCCGCAGTTAAAGCTTTCATGGTCATAGGAAATGTTTTCATGTTCAATGAACCCTCAAATATATGAATAACACACTGGTACAGTATCTCCATCTTTACCTGTTACAGCTATGCATCTTAAACCAACTACTTGTGGTGAAATATTTTCATTATTTTTTGTAAATGAGAAGCGCTGAGACTCTCCGAGTGATGAATTTGGGTGTTTCCCTGTCTAAGCTGTGCAGCCGGTGGGCCACCACCTGGGCTTGAAATTAAATGGTTTTGGGTGCCCACCAAGACAACTTGTTCCTGCACTCCTCAAGTCAACCCGCCCTCTGAGTTCACAACTCCCCTTACTTATCCCGTGATTGCAGAAGAGTCAGCTAGGTATGTGTGTGTGTGTGTATGTGTGTGCGTGTGGGGGGGTGTGTGTGGGTGGGTGGGGCTGGGGGGGATCTGTCTGTGTGTGTGTGTGTGTGTGTGTGTGTGTGTGTGTGTGTGTGTGTGTGTGTGTGCGTGCGTGTGTGTGTGTGTGAGTGTGGGTGCAAAGAAAAGTGTCAAAGGCACAAAGGGGATGTTTGTAGAGGAATGTGTGCAAATACACACCTCCATTGCAGTTAACTGTTATTTATCTCCACTGTGTGTGTGAGTGTGTGTGTGTGTGTTTGTGTGTGTGTGTGTGTGTGTGTGTATGTGCGTGCGCGTGCCTGTGCGTGTGCGCGTGCACGTGCGCGCGCGCGGCTCTATCTTTCCAAGTAAACACCGCAAGAATAGGCTGTAAACGGAAAGCGACGCCGCACGATTTGCCTCGAAGCGGGAGTCGGGCGCCAATGATCCGGGACACTTCCGCAGAGGAATATTCAAGGCGCGCACCTGGAGACTCCGCCTTTGTCCCTGCGAGGTACAGCGGCGCTAAGTGGAAATTGATGCAGACATTTTGGCACATTAAGTTGGAAAAGCGGCTGAGATTTATAGTCCTCAATAAATTCAGCAAGGTCTGCTGCAGGGGTTGCGTCGCTGATGAAGCCTGCGTGTGTGTGTGTGTGTGTGTGTGTGTGTGTGTGTGTGTTTACGTGCGTGTGTGTGCGTACGTGCGCGTCGTTGTCGACACACGAGTCCCGACGTCTGCCCTTTCACGGCGAGCGGACACAAACGAGCGCTCTCATTAAGGAGGGGGCGGTTGTGATATCACTCTGGAGAGCGACGCCCCCAACACTTCCCCTCCTCCTCCTCCTCCTCTATTTCTTTGGATCCCCGCCGCACGGTAGAACACAGGAAACAGTATCTGCTACCAACAGCAACGCAGGCGTAACAAGCTGACCGACGGGGAGGCTTTCTCCAGCATTCTCTCTCTCTCTCTCTCTCTCTCTCTCTCTCTCTCATTCCCTCGCTCACACTCTGTCTCCCTCCCGCTCTGTGCTTCGCGTACAATGCGGCGTGTTTCGTGACGTCCCTGCATTGCCATCTGTCTCCCCTCTTTCTCCCGACCTTTCACTCGGCGTCTTGGTCCGTTCGCCGTCTTTCGCTCGCCCGCATGTCTTTCTCCTCTCCTCTCCTCTCCTCTCCTCTCCTCTCCTCTCCTCTCCTCTCCTCTCCTCTCCTCTCCTCTCCTCTCTCTGTCTTTCCTCCCCTCCCTGTCTGTGCAAATGGAAGTACTGTGCCACCAAAGCAAGCACGCCCAAGGCTGCACTTAGCCATGGATTCCGGGCCACTCTGATGGGACTGCTTTGCTTTTTATGCCGAAACACTGGGCCTCCTACTTTCTGTTGGTGGGTGGGGTGTGTGTGTGTGTGTGTGTGTGTGTGTGTGTGTGTCTGTGTGTGTATGAGACAATCCCCTCCCACTGGCTCTGAAGATTTCAGACAATGGAAGAGTAGTGGTGGGCTTTGTTCAAAGAATTAGGGTTGAAGGAATGGACAATATGGAACAGCTCTGACAGGGCGCGGGGGTCGGGGTTGCATGAATTAAATGAATGAATGAATGAATTAATTCAAGCAGTGCTTCCCATGCGAAGCACTACTTGAAAACGTCTCAGAGCAAGCTGGGATTTGTACCTGTGTTGTGACCGAGACGCAGATTTGCGATGCTGACTTGATTTGGCATGGCCAATCGAGTCTGAGCGCTCACTCACTCAGACGTGTAATCGACAATGACACACACCTGTGAACACACACTTCAAAATGCCACATGCACAGAAACGTGCGTATTCCTGCAATAAAAAAATCTATGTAATGGATATTTACGTGCACGCTTATGTGCCCGTATCGCCACCGTGCAACAAAAAACGATGGACCTGGGAATAAGGCCCAGACGTCTGAGCACGGGCCTTGAATTAAATTCCGGGCAAGCGTGCACCGCACCGCTCCGCATGGTGCTCTACGGCGTGGACTATCTGAGCAACCCACAAACGATGCTGCGACATCCACAGCACCGACACTGTGAACCAACGGAGCCTCAGCCCGCTCCACCAGGCCTCATATGTCACCCCCGCTGCTGGATCCCCGACTCCAGGCTATGACTCCATCTACAGAGTCATTGTCGTCAGAATTCTGACCGCTGGCAAACCAATTCCCCATCATTAAAAGGAAGCAATGCCATCGTCAATCTCTGCAGCGCGCCAGGGGCGCTCTACGTGCAGGGGTTGCAATGCGGGATCAAAAGAGGCAGCGCAAAGGAATTTAACATCCCTTATTCCTGGCAACACACCCTGCTTCTCCAACTCATAGGTGACAGCTCTTGAAATGGCATTAACCTTTTCTTCTGGGTCGTCAGACCATTTCTGTCCTGCCGCCCCACTGCGCATTCTGGTTTCGTTTTTCTTTTTCTTTTTTTTTTTTCACTCTTCCATCGCGGAAGATCACGTTCTTCAAGGATGGACAAATGGATGAAACACAAGGCAACAAAATAGTAAACGCTACCGCAGGTGGACAGGAGGGAGGACCTTTAACATTCGACAGATGTAACTGCTCATAAATACGGACATTTGTGTCGTGCACCCTGGTTTATGATTGACAGGATGGCCAAACGGAGCGCATGTCGGGACGGAGGGTACTGGCGGCACGCCGCACTGTCATGCAAATGACAAACTATTAAAACTTGAATCCATCCCTGCAATTGTTGATACGATGGATATTTGGAAGGAAGTTGATGTGCAGGGATGGCCGCTGTACGGTATGCTAATGCACGGAAATCAAATATTACATTTCAAACTCTATTGGAATAATCTCTGATGATATTTGAGGATGTCCAGAAAAAACATTGTGTCAGGGGAGGAGGAGGAGGAGGGGGAGGAGAAGAGGGGAGGATAAACTGGAGCGTAAGAAGCGGGGGATGTGAAAGTTCAAATGAGGCAAACTCTTTGGCTTCGTCACAAACTTCCTCCCCATGGCTGCAGCTGCAGACGCACCGAGGACGGCTTTTTAAATGAAGACATGCATTTTTCGCTGACGTTGTTTTGGGGTGAAAAAGGACCTCACTTGACATCTGACTTTCAGCCAGAATTTTCACAGCGATGTTTTGTCTTGTTTTTTCCGCCGGGGTTTACAACCCAGGTGATTTGATTCTCCATGCAAGCCCGTTCTCTTGAGTCGACTGGAATAATTGAATTATATTGTGAAGACGGTACGTCCTGAAAAACTCATCTTCCAAGCACTTTCCCTGTCCGTCGAAAGCTTTTTCTTTCACTGCACAATTTTGACTCCTGAACGAAATGACGAAAGTGTCTCTGGACTAAATGTTCAGCTAAAAGGTTGAAATGCGAAGGAACACAGAGCTGAGGTGGTGTCGGGGGACGGAGGTATCATTGTCCAGGGGTGGCCGGCGCCTCGGCAGGACCCAGCTCCTTGATGTTGTTGACTCATGCAAAAGACTCGGGGGGGGGGGGGAGAGACGTCAACATTGGGCGAGGAAGGGAAGAACACCGTGCATTGGTGATGAACAAGGGCAATTCTCCATTTGGAACAGCACATTAAACATGCTTTTAAAAGAGCGGCGGATGGGATGTGGCGTTGGGGAATTGGGGATAAATCTTTGTTTATTGTCTCTCTGCTTCAACTGCTCGGCTTTGGAGGCAGCTGATAAAAAAAAAAAACACGGCCGCAAACACGGAAGTTTAAATGTAACTCCCCGCGGTGGAAGGAGGACATTAAAAGAGGGGGAAATTGGAGAAAAGCAAATAAAAAGGGCAGAGGCTGATGAAAACATTCAGGGAGCCGAAAGGAGGGCGGAGAGAGAAAACAACTAAACAAAAGGCCCCTTACCATGCCTCCACAGGTCTCTCCTTGTTAACTAATCACGTCTTTTCTTGTTGAATAATCAACGAATAACGTACCATTAACTTTTTTCAGGCCGCTGAAATTAAATCGGAGTGTTCAGTGCTTGTGGAGATTTCCTTCCACGCACATGACAGAGGAACTAATTCAATAAGATTTTATTGTGATTGCACCAAATTGCTTTGGGCTAGAGTGACACAGGGATATTAAACGCCAAATTCAGAATCCACCGTTTTTAACATGTACATCTATCAATGACATTTTTGCTTGGTTAACTGAGGTTTAACTCACGCTGGTTCTGAAAATGGGACAACGTGAAATAAAGGACGTATGAAATAAAATACATTTTTGCTGTATCTTCTCTAAGCCACTCAATGCCTCCTATACACTGAAGGATTTGCACATTTTGGAAGGAGATCTCTTTGCGACGATGGTCAGAAACTGTCGCGAGCCGCCTCGGACGAGCATCGGGCCGGTTTCGCGTTATCTTCACTCTTAAGCCTCGGCTCCTACGGTGCGCGGCGACGCGCGGCGCCGCCTCGCGCCCGTAGGCTGCACGGCGCTGACGCAACACGAGCCGCCGGGATCTTGATGAAACGGGTTCGCCGACTGTTGAAAGAATCCCAAGATGCGGGATCCGCTTGTGATCGCCTGTCTTTGCTTAAAAGAGTGTGTGCACTACTGGGGGGGTGAAAAAAAATTGAATGTGTGGCTCTGGGATTTTTGTCTTATGGTGTACGCCTGGTGTAAATTGTGGTGGGTTTCTCTGATGGCTGGATTTCAATTCCTTGTATCGGTAATATCAAACAAATAGGCTATATTAAATACATTCAAACACTATATTCAATACGCTTTCTAGAGCTACTTTCACATATGCACTCCGTGTACAGATAATGTCCGGACCTGATTATCCGGATATTGTCCGGAGTAACCCTTTCACACATGTAGCACACACAACTGGTGGGCGTCTGTGTCAGATGCATTTACACCACCTGGGCCTGGGCAAAGCGTACAGGAGGCAATGACAAGATGGCGGACGAGGCTACAGACTTATCAGTAGTGGGGCTTTTTATTTATTATTATTTTCTTTTTCCTGTTGATATTTATTTGGACGTATCCGCAATATAATCGAGAGCGTGGAAAGGAATAATGAGGAGAGCAGAAAGGACTACGCAGCAACTACGCCCCGTGCGCGAGGATCCGCACGAAGGTTAATATGTGGCACATGATAGAGACGTCATGAGCACGCGACACGCCCACTCACTCCCCGTGAATGATCCAGACAATTACCTGCTCTGTTCACAGATACCGCTCAATCGGACATTACCCACACCTTACAGTGTTTTCAAGGGACGACATTTCAAGGATTATTTCCTATTCATTTTTTCCATTCATCTGGCAGAGTAATGTGGACCACGGATTTAGAATATCAATTGAACTCATCTACTGACAGGTGAGGAGCTATATAAATATACACGTAAATCGATAGTTTGGTAATTTCTAAAGACTACAGTGACCAATGACCAGTGACACGCCGCTCAATGCACAACTGGACATTATCAATCAGAATCTGTACATTTATAGTAAATTATATGATGATGTCATTCAGCGTCTTACTGTAAATCTCATGACACATGTAACGTGTCAGTTAACCAGAAATACTGAATTTTTCGGGTTAAATTTGTGAGGTTTTTCGCTAATGCACCGTATGTGGATCGATTTGGATGAAATTTAAATGACTAAATCCTTTTTATAAAGCGGTTTACGTGTTTCAGATCGTTTTAGCCGGGTTCGACAATTTTCTGACTGGTGTACTGACACGTTGGTCTTAAAATTGCTAAATTTATAGGAGTTTGCTAATATCTGCTCTGTATGTGGATCGATTTGGATGAAACGTCAACCAATAGGTCTTTGTGACAGCGCAGTTCAAACAAGACATAAACCGTGTTCATGTGATATGCAGAAGTTGGTTTACCAGATGGCTTTAGGCTTCAACATTCAGATAATTTTTGGTAATTTTTCCTCTTAAGATAACAATAATGGGCTGCTGTACAATTACACTTACAGGCCTGCGGGCTTGACCCCAAATGTTAATAATAAAAATAATAAGTACAGCTGCAGGGTACAATACACGTGGCGGTCTATTACCTGTACTTCACAGAGTCCTGCATCACAGTGTCTCTGTGGAAGGGAGGAGGGACACAAACACCACATCTAGCGACGGGTTAGATGCGAACAGAATGCGTTTATTTACATGAAGGGCAAAAGAGATAAAATACCAAACGAAAAGCCTGTGCACAACCTGCACATATATAACGAATTAGATGATGATGTCATAAAGCACTCGTTCCCCCACTTATCTCGCTCCACCACCCGACTGGAGGCTGAACTGCGACACGCGAATGTTCTGCTACGTCGGGTAGATTTCCGTTGGTTATTCATTAATTCCTGCTCCAAACGTAGATCAAAATGGATCCAACTTGAACCATGAGATGTCTGAGATCCCCTTGTACTAAGAGACCCCAACCGTGTTCGTGGGCTCACCGATTATCGTGTTCTTGTCGTGAACTTTTAGCCTGAAAAATTGCCAAGGAGAAAAATAATAATTATTCGCTATAATCATTATTGTTTATAAAAAAATAAATCAAATAAATAAATAAATAAATTATTATTATTATTATTACTATTATTAATAATAATAATAATAATAATAATAATAATAATAATAATAATACAAACCAACGATTCTGTGACAGGGTACAGTTATTACTTATAATAAGCCATCACTATTCTGGGCCTATCCTCCCTGACCATACAACTACTGTATTAGCATCAAGATATAATGTCTGGTTGTATGGTGGATAGGCCTACGGTGTTGATCTAAAGCAAACATGTTCAAGTCCTCAGGTGGGTCACATGGATTATGTATTACAAGAGCACCACAGGTTCCTGCAAGTTTGTGAATGTGCTTGCACAGAAATGGAGACTTGCAGAGAGAGTTGACTGCTTGGTGGAGACAGCAGCAGGGCAGAAGTGAGGACACACAAACTGTGCGTTTGAAATAGCGCACTTGTCTCTTCCTGCAACGCAGTCATTTGTTGTATCATCAGTGTGTCCTTTTTACATTTTTCTTTTTTATAGGAGATTAGTTTGTTTGTTGGTGTTTTTTTTATCATATAAACCACCCAAAAAGTCTTTCAAAATCCCCGAAGCTTTAGAGAATGCGTGAACATTAATCGCAAGAGTTCTACTCGAGTGAATATCAATCACTGGTTGGTTTGGTATAAAAGACGGAAGTAATTCACGTCATGGTTGTATCACCACGCCCGTTTCTCCAAATTGTATACTGTGAACTGTTCTAATGACGTTACGACTTTTCATGGAGAGACATGACAGTGAGGGATTTTCAGGATCTACAAATACAGTATACGCACAATAGGTTGTAAGCTCTAAAAATACAGAAAACACTAAAATGTGCACAATCGACACGAGGTGCTCACGCAGGCGGCCGCAAAGGGCGGCGTCACAAATCGCAACTCTGGGTTCTATAATTGTATCATAGAATTAATTGTCTGTGTTGGAATAAATTTACATTTAAATCCTCCTAAATGAAACTCACCTTAACTTACCTCCAGTACTTACCTCACAGAGCAGAACAATGTATTCTGTAAGATTCTGCCATTGCTAAAAGATATTTGGCACATATTATTTCACACGACTGCATCGTTTCGAAAGCCCTGGTCCTTACAGTTTTATCAATGGCAGTTGACTGTTTGCTGGACTCCGGCTGCACGCAGACCGCGGTCCGGCAAAGGCCCGGTTCCACCCGGGTGGAGATTCGGTGCGCGCGTGACGACATTCACGTGCATCCGATGCCGCGGCTGGAGCTCAAACTCGTAATCGCAAATTGGGGCAAATGCAAGAGCTTGAAACAACCCTCTCCTCGTTCGCCGGTGAACGATATCAATTTATATCAATTTGCCGCAGATACAAGGACGGACGGCGGCCGTCGCAGTTTAAAGTCCGGTCCAACTCAATATTCAGGCCGAGGTCCGCATTCTGTGATTCACAGTTAGATGAACAGATGCCTGGACGGAAACGCGCCGTGTTATTTGCCTCGCTTCGGGGTTATGCAAACTGCACATCAACAAGGGCACCGGCAGATATTATGTCCACGCAGTCTGATGACGGGGTGCTCTTCTCTTTGTGCAGCCTACTCAAAACAGCTCGAAAGCCCTTTTGTTCAGAGGCCCCCGTAACGCTTGACAAACTGCGTGTGCGATTCCGAGGTTGCCAGCACAGGCGACGGCATCCAGTTCGCCCTCACTGTAGCCCGGACCGAACAGCCCGTGAAAATAAACGGTTTAATCGATGTGTTAACACTCCCGGCGTCTCCGCGCTCATTTAGAGGCCGTTTCCCCCCCCCCCCCCGTCTTTGATCCGACGCGCTTCATCAGACAGTCCGAGACAATGTGTTCTCTCCATCTCACGCCGTCGGTCCGTGGGTACATTTCTCAAAACCTGGTTATGGAATTAAAGATTTGGAAAAGATATGCAAAAAGTTATCTCCCCATATGCTGTATGTGGACACACACACACACACACTCACACACACACACACACTCACACACACACACACACACACACACACACACACACACACACACACACACACACACACACACACACACACACACACACACACACACACACACACACACACAATCACACACGGTAGTAGTCTCTGGATGGAATACCAACCTCGAAGATGAACAGGGATAAATTGGAAAAATGGGTCAGGCTCAATATCAGTTTCTTCAAGCAATTCTAATTCTCAGCTTGGCAAGTCTTTAGAGAGCCGGCTGCCAACTACAACGCACACTGACCCTCAACTCACTTTGTACATTATGTAATAAAAAACCTGGTGGAGCACATGACGTGGGACTGTCCTGATGTGAATAGTTTTTGGTCTCTCTCTCTCTCTCTCTCTCTCTCTCTCAACTCTGTGAATTGATATACTGTGTGTTCCAGACACACTGCCAAATGATGGCTCATTACTTAAGTTGACCCTGGCTTAGGAAAGAGGGAGGCCAGGGAGCATCCCATCGGTTAAAGGAATGATATTATGGGATGGACTCCTCCTTCACCATGCATTAACTAAAAGCTTTTGATGGGATTCAAGAGCTCTGGCCTTCGACAGTCGACAGTTTCGACAATGCCAAGGAAACCACAGCTGATACGCGTGCAATTATAACCTAATACATTTATCCTCTGGAGAATATCATAGTGAAATGCACAAATATAATTGTAATTATGAAATTTTGTGTACGCATGTGTGTATGTATTTGCAGAATTATTGCTTTTGGCTCTGTGGGTAAGACTGAGTTAGTATAAGAAACCTGAATCCGCTGGCGCTATTTGGTGGTGCAAGTCATATGATGGATGATGGCAGTAAATAGGAGCAATATGCTGAGTTTCTGCTTATTTATGGTCGTGTCTATATTTATTTTGTTTACACAATGAAGGCTGCAAGTCATTATTTAAGCCCTGTAATAAAAGTTTCACACGCTCTTTTTATTTATTTTTTATTTTTTGCAGTCTGCTGTATTTCTGTTGTTCTTGATAAGCATACAGTAAACAGAGATCCCAGTAAACGAGGAATCAATTTGGATCAAGTAAAAAAAAAAAAAAAAAAAGCCCCCATACAAGCCCCAATACATACCATAATGTGATAAAATATATTAGAAGATGTGTTCAAGGTTAGCTCTGCACTGGAGGAACCAATTACGCGTCTCTTTCTGATGGTCTAAGCCCCTCACTCCCCTATCTGCTGCGATCAGTCTTATTTCAGCTTCTCAGAGGGGGCTCAGGGGCTGAGAGTGGATGGAACAAAAAAAATGTTTAGTTCCTTCAATTATTTGCAACTTCGGACGGGGCAATACGCAGATTTAATGTATGTTTAATTATTATGTTTGTATGTATGTATGCGTCTAGATTCACTGTCACTCATTAATGCCGGGGAAAGAGGGAGAGCGGTCGATGCTCCTTCCGTTCGGACGGACAAAATATCTCCGTACCGCAACGGGTCGGAGCCTTTTAAGGTTTCCGACTCTCCGTGAGAATCTTCCGCCGGGCCGCTGTCCGTTGGAGCAGCGGCGCAGAGGCGACTTGAGCCCTATTTTTCGGAGGCCGTGCCTCGCGACGGCAGGCGTTGGGCCGCTCGAGAGGCGCGTTGTTCCAAGCACTCGGAATGGACCGAGGGCCCCGGTGAGGACCCCCGTATTCATCACGGACGGACGAGCGAGCGGAGTGGAGCCCGTTTCGAGAGTTACGATGATGGAAAAATACCTCGCTCAACATGGGGAACGAGGGTGTCACCGAGGGATGGGGGGGCAAGAAACATGAAAACAAAAAAAAACAAAAAAAAAACCAAACAAACATGTTTACTCTTAGCCGCAGTGGCACTCTGGAATAAATGGGCCCTCACACAGGCATGCGGCGACGCGGCGGTGAGATATGTGCGCACACACACACACACACACCCACACACACACACACACACCCACACACACACACACACACACGCACACACGCACACACGCACACACACCCGACGCAGCACACGTTCCTCTCTTCACTCATGGTAAAAATGACGAATGCTTCCGTGCGCCTTGCAATCTGGACCGGAATCATATATTTTTCAGGTTCTTTTTGAATTAATAGCCCGTGCGTTTACCCAGCCGGTCGTGCATTCGTTTCCTCCACACTCGCGTGTCCCGGTCGGAGACGCGGGGAGGGGGGTTGGAGCGTTTCACAGATTATGGTGGCTGGAAGGCGGGGCGACAGCAGGAGCAGTAGAGCGGTCCATCACGAGCTGAGTGCAGAGGTGCAGGCAGGCGCTGGGAGAACATGTAAATCCGTGAAGACCTGCCCGACGACCGATAGACGGACAGACGGACAGCCTGACCAATGAGAGTCAGCAGATTGAAGTATCAAACCCACGTTGACAGCTCCAGCCGCTGCGCCGCCTGTGACCTGTCAATTAGGCGGAAAAAAGCATCTGCCGTAATTGTCCGTAAACACTGACACTATTATGGAATAACGCTCCCCTCTTCACGCCGTGAATGAGATTACGCACAAGATCTGGCTGTAAGTGCGCGGCCATAACAATATCGCCGATGTAGAGTTACCGACATGTCCTCCGCTTTCATGTAGCACCAGCTGTCAGCAGAGCTATAGTTGTTAACGAACCCCCCTATCGGGTCACATTACACACTCGGCTGAACAAGAGATGCCCATTTACATTGCATTATCTTTGCGCGGGTTTTGGGCTGAGTCTGGTGTACATAATGACTCATAATTAGCGCGGTCGCAGGACGGGGTTGATTTCCTCAGTCGCCGGCAGGAAGAGCGTCGTAATGAGTTTGGGGGATCCGAGGATAACGGTGGCAAGCCATGCCATGGGGGGGGGGGGGGGGGGGGGTACCCGCTGGGCCAGGGGGGTGTCGCGGCGCGGGGGCGCCGTTTTGCCGGAACGTGCGCGAGTGACGAAACCGAACAAGAGGTCGATGTTTGGGAAACAGCTCAGCGCGTCGGCGAAGCGGGTTCAGGTCGGGTCGGCTCGGTTCACTCCGGCTTTCACGTGCGAGTGTCGTCGCCCCCACCCCCCCCCCCCGCGGCGTCACGGGGCGCTCGCGTCAACGTCGCTGGCTCATGCAATATTCATTGTCTCGCTCTCAGCAGCCTCCCCACTTCACCCTCCCGCTCCTGTACCTGCCTCCTCCTCCTCCTCCTGCTCAGCGTGTCCTTCTCCTTCAAGCCGCTATCGTTTCCTTCCCTATCCAACCTCCTCGTCGCACTCCCCGTTTCCCCTCACCTGCTGAGAGAGGAAGACGTCCCCTCCTATGCGCGCAGGCACACTCGCACGCACGCACGCGCACGCACGCACACACACACACACACACACACACACACACACACACACACACACACACACACACACATACACACACACGCACACGCACGCACGCACGCACGCACGCACGCACGCACGCACGCACGCACACACTCAGACACACACACACACACACACACACACACACACACACACACACACACGCATACAAAAACCTAAACCCTATACAACAGCCACTTTATACCTGTGTGTCGTGCCCCCTAGGGGTCTTCAAGGGTACTGCAAGATGGCTGCCAAATTGTTGGTAAAGCATAATGATTTGTATGTCGTGTATGTGCATATGCAATATCAAGTATGGCTGAAAAACTCATTTAATTGTTTTTTTTTTTAATCAAAATTAAAAAAAAACTTTGGAAGATGAATCACAAGTTGACAGCCTTAAGCACTCCCCCGCCCGATGTTCGAACAAACACGTTTGTCATTTTTAAAAACCGAATGCGAAGACCTCGGCGCAAAATCAAAACTTTATCAAATGAAACATCGGTGCCGCGTGCGCTGTACGCAGCAGCGCAGGGTCCAGGCCAAGCAGATTTAATTTGTTTTCCTGGTTTTCTTACTTATATGGAAAATTTTAAACGTGACCATAACTGTGCCAATTTTCCTGTGTTTTTATTTCAGATGGAATTATTTTCGGCTGTTTCCTACTTTTATGAAACACATTTTTTTGAACACAACTGAGCTAAGGGACTGTCCTGTTCCGCCTTGGATCGGGACAGTGGCTGGGGAGCAATCGCTGGTCCACTGTGCATCCTCATTCCCCGCATCTCTGAACAAACAAATAAAATTAAAGTCTGTTTTTAATTTTTAGGTGCACTTGTTTTCCCAATTGAACAAAACAAAAAGAAACCCTCTGTGTCCTGTGCTGCATCTCCTTTTTTTCCCTTGCTGTGGAAAAAAAAAAAAGGATGTTTTGTGTAAATACTTTACTCCTAAATAATAAATGCACTTCTGTAACGGGGAGACTCTCTCAACTTCCCGACCGGACTGAAATCTCCTCATTAGTTGGTCAGGTTGCGATATGAATCTTCCAGTTTCCGTCGCCCTGACTCTTCCGCCCAAATGGAAACCAGACAGCGTGCCTCCCGTGCACTCCATCCACCAGAATCCATTTTGGCCTGTCGTGGCTTCTTCTTCTTGTTTTTCACTTTAATATGACGCAGTTGGTGCTGGGATGAGCATGGACCAGCGGACGTCATTTGAGGCGGTCCTTCAACGCGGCCTCAGCGATGGGCTCTCAATGGGTCCTCAATGCATCTCGGAGTACGTTGGCGCCCGCATTTAGGGCTGTCCACATGTGATCGGATCACCTGAGACGCATGTCGATACAAGGCGTAAACAGGGCCGATGAAACTCTCTACAACATGCTCATACAACCGAAAAACTCACACTTGGCACAATGGCCACCCTCTAAAACTGGTGAGATCCGGACTCCACCTACCCACTAACCCCCGCACACACACACACACACACATACAGACACACACAAACACCTCTGCCCACATCTCTCTAAGACCATATGCCTTGCGAGTGCCTCATTCTGTATTCATAGTGAGTACACACACTTGCAGAAAGCCTCCCACACACCCTGGAGCATATGAGTTGTCAAAGGCTAATTGACCCCCAGGTGGAGTATAGTTCTGCTCCTGGAAACTATTCCTAAGTGGGGAGTTATCATCGGCACCGCGCCGCCCAAGCAGGAGGCGCCACGAGGTCCAGCACACGAGGAAAACAAAGGAGGCCGAGAAGAGGTGCGGTGGGATGGGAGGACGGAAATGGGACGGAGACATCCAAGTGCAGTTCGGAGGCATGGGATCGTAGCATAAGGAATGAAGCTGGAGTGCGGGTTGTTGGGGCTTCAGACCTTAAAACAAACAAAATATGTGTCAAAATATCACACGTTGAAGAGGTATATTAGTTGGCAGGCAATAGCAGACCATACTGCCTAGTAACACATAACGCATCCTATACTGTAGTATGTAACCTAATACTTGTCATATGTTTCCCACTCTGCATCCATTGCACCCTGGCCATCTTGGAAGTTGGATCCCTTCTTTTGTGACCCCTTCTCAAGGCTTCTTCCATTTTTTCCCCTCGGCAGTTTTCTGGGAGTTTTTCCTTGCCTGGGTGTTCGTTCGACTAGGGGATGCCGTTGAATTATATGCGAAATGTGGAGCTTGTGAAGCCGTTTGAGACTGTACTGTGATTAAAGGCAGTGAGGTGAGTTGTGCCGATATAGGACAACAATTGACAAGGTAGAGGTACACCCACTTCCACTATGTTAATGATCAGCTTATCTCTTCATGTAGAGGAAAGCGAACTTCCTGACACTGATTGTTTTAATATTATTGTGGTTACGACTACAGGAAGTTTAGTATATCACAAGCATTGATTACCGCTGTTAACTAGGACCGTGGCCCGATACACGACCTTAACGGACACCTCTCAGCCAACCGAAAACAAGTATCCCCCGTTGCCGTGGTGTAAACCTAATGAAAATGTCCGACATATATGCGAGATCGGATAAGACAGAAAGAGTGCTACCTGAGAACAAGAGGACACCATAGGGAGGGGAAGCAGAACCGTGACAGATTTGAAAGAGAAATGTGTGCATGTGCCCGTGACATCGAGAAGGAGAGAGAATGGGCGAGAGAGGACCGCAAGAGGTTGGAGAACAAGAGTACAAGAGAGCTTTTATTACACAACATGTGCTGTGGACAGATGGCGGTGAATAATGTATTGGGGCTTTTACACCACTCCTGTACCTTTGCAGTGGAATAGAAAATGATCCTGCATGTGGAACAAAATGTTAAGCCAAGTTATACATCTTCACCAAAGGCCCTTTCCGAAAGACAAGCAGGGAGAGTATTCAGAACTTCAGTTCAAATTCAAAAGATCATTGTGTGTTGGTTTTAATCCTCTTCACATTTTTTTGTGTTCACGTCGTGACAGTATTCGCAATTATGGGGAAACTCATAAAATATGTGAACACAGCACTGCATCCAGATATGGCAGGCAACCTAAAAATGTGGTTTTCTCATGGGTTTCATTTGGAAATTCAGTGTATAAATGTGATGAATTTTTTTTTTTTTTTAGCTCAAAAAGGCAGGGTGGCTTTAGAAAACGGAATACAATTATCATACAACTGACATGAAACAATTCACAGCATCAAAAGTAAATGAGTATGTCTCGTTTCCAGGAGATTCAATTACATTGGATTGGATGCGCTCTAAGGGTGATCAAGATATGCATCTCTAAAGAGGATCACACACACACACACACACACACACACACACACACACACACACACACACACACACACACACACACACACACACACACACACACACACACACACACACACACACACACACACACACACACACACACACACACAAAAGGACACAGAGTACATAGAAAAACATGGATGAAACAATACAGTACATTCCAAGGGCACATACTGTAGCCATTACTCTGATTCATGATATCAATAAAAAAAACACCAGCCAATGACCAATAAAAACTATGACAATAAAACTAACGTCCAATGTTAAAATAATTATATAACAATAAAAAAACAATAATAATTTGGCTATAATAATAATGGCTTTATTTATACAGCTCTTTAAAAACACACTTTACAAATTGCTCTGACAGATGAAATAAAAGATGAGTCCTCAGATCATGAATTTCAAAGGCAAAGGAACATTAATAAACAGGAATTAAATTAGTTCATTCCATTTAAAAAGTGGATGAAGAGACAACAAAAAAATAATAAATAGATAAAGTACGATATATCAGAAAAATTAATAAAAAGGAAAAAAAATTAACAATAATAATAAGTTGAATAAAAATAAAAAAATAGGTAAAGAAAGGGGGCCACATCACATAAAAGCAGATCTATAAAAATGGCTTTTGAGAAGCGCTTTAAAAGAAGTCACTGATTCTCCCGAATCTCCCCAGGCAGGTCGTTCCAAAGCCGAGCGGCACTAACGGAAAAGGCGCGGTCGCCTTTAGTTTTAAGTCGAGACTTTAGAATAGCCAGGAGGGCCCTGCCTTAGGATCCGAGGCTGCGCACTGGCTCATATGAGGTTAACATACTTTTTATCTAGCTTGGAGTCAGACCCGGACGTGCTCGGAGAAGCCGGGAACGGGGTGATGTGATGTCGTCCTTTGGAACCGGTAAGAAGCCGAGCCGCCGCTTTCTGAACTAGCTGAACCCCCTAAAATCCCATAATAATGAAAAAAAACAAACAAACAAACAAACAAAAAAAAAAAAAACAGCTGAAGCTGAATCAAAGTGCTTCACCAGGGGGCATCGCGTCACAGCTCAGTGTAAAACTGAGTTCCTGCCAATGCGACGTGTCGTATAACGAAACCGACAAAGAGCAAAACAGTCTGAAGAAACTTGGACGGAGTAAAGTGGCGGAAGTAGTGTGTGTGTGTGTGTGTGTGTGGGGCAGTTGCCTTGACTCCCAGCTGAGTGTTGCAGCCTGTCAGTTCGTTCTTTGCCAACCCCGGGTGACGTCCCCTGCCTGTTGCGCTTGGCGGCCGTGCTGCAAAAGACCAACAAAGTGGTGGTGCCAATACGAGGCACGGACCAGCCCATCCCAGGCAAAGGGGAGGCGGGTTTGTTAGGAGCAGGAAGGTGTAGCGTTCAGAAAAGAAACATTTTATTTGTTTATTATTATGTGTGGACGAAAGGGTGGAGGGCTGAGGAAGAGTGAAAGATATGAAAAACGACAGCAGTGACAAGCTCAGAGGAGGCCTTTAAAAGACGGACCCTGATCGTAAATCAGTCGTACGTCGACTAAGCTTGAATGCGGCATTAGAAAAACATCCAGTGAAAATCAGGATATTGTAAATTAAAAATACTGCATTTTCTCTATTTTTATCCATAACGACTCTCAATCATCTTAATAAATGAGACGGAGCGGTCTCGACCTTTGAGTTATGGTGAAAATTGAAGTAGGTTCGCGCAAAGCAAGTCTTTGCATACCGTTGGGTGACATCGTGGACTGAGGTCAACGAGCGCAATTAATATAAACTGGATGAACGGTAAAATAATGGCTTTGCTTGATTTGTTGTCCAACATTTCAATGATGAACTCTCACCAAAGCGCTATAAATCACACAGTTGACGATTATGTCCTCGGTGCCAATACTCCGAGGAGTCACTTTTGCATTCCTAAGTGTCTCAGTGCAACCCAGTGAATTTCTGTTGACATCTCCGGACAAGCCCAATAACCGAAACATCGCCAAATATTGTGTGCTTTCGCTTGCTCGGGGGGTGATTTGTCAGAACCTTCCGCCTCTGTTTGTTGGACATCTTCCACGCTGCACTGTATGGTTGAACGCTTAAGCCGCTTTCCCACATGGAATCCGTAACATGGCTGGATAAAAAATATCCAGCAAGGGCAGCAGGTAGTCCTTCCCACATTTGCCTTTTTAATGCAGAAGTTCCGTACGGAGTCTGTTCCCACATAGATGACTGTTATGGATACAGTGCGTAATGGATTAGAGTTAGTACGTTATGTCCACGGACGTACAATCTGAATCGGTTTGTTTTTGCTCCTGGCTCTCAGAGACCAGCGCCTCGGTTTCCACCTCCCCGTCTCCCCGCCCCTCCCGGACGGACTCGGTTCCCTCCGCTGACGGAGCGGGGACAGAGCCCCCTGTCCCCCGGACGCGATAAGCCTCAACCCAAAGTTATTAAGTCAGCGTGACCATTTTCAACTGGTGCTACACTATCTGCCTCTGAAGAGGGAGGATTCTCCACCTGTTCTACCTCTCCCCGTCCGCTCGCTCCCTCCCCGGCTCCCAGTGCGCTGCAGCAGGTCATCACGTGAAGCTCTTGTTCCCGATGTCAGCCAATGTCACCGCACTCGAAGCAGTGACACACTTTTCTGAACTGGCATACACCATGTAGTGCCCCTCTCATCTCTAACTCTAAAAGACACGTCTGGGGTCTGAGCATTTTAAAGAAATATAGACCAGTCTCTGTCGAGACTGGTCTATATTGGAGACTGGACGTGTGTCAGTTTCTCTTCTTTGCAGCTCAGCTCGACTGTTCGGACTCGCCATTTTTCTGAATGTTTTTTTTCTGAATGTTTTTTTTTCTTCCTGAAAACAAATATTTTTTTAAATATTTGTTCGAAATAAGGAACCAATACTGGGTAAAAACCCAGTATTTGTGCTTTTCCAGTATTCAGATTTGGCTTCAACCCTACTTTACATGCTTGTCCCTGCAATGTCACTGCTTCCATTCACACACACTTCCATTCAGAGCTGTAAAGGCATTTTCTGGGAAGTGATACTAAGTCGGGAGTGGGAAAATGTATGGAATGACTTTTACGGGACATCCACACCGGCATATTTTCCCACATTACACTAACATTGCCAGTGGGTTTATGGCTTTCCGTGCAAGTGGGAAAGGCGCTTTACAAAAAACAAAATCAGCCATAATGTCCTCTCTGCGGATATTCTGAGAAGTGAGAAAGGCTGTCAAGTTCGACAGCCGAGTGAACGACAGTAAAAAGGGAATTTATATGTTAGGATCCCAGAGGACCCCTGCGGGCTCCCTGTGGTTCTCCTGACATCCGATGACATGGGGAAAACGCCAGCAGGGGTGGAAGAAAGCCGGCTACAACCACGCAAACAAAATCGGTTAGTGTTGTGGAGGTAATAGAAGTATTACCCCTACAGCCACATGAGGAAATGAAGCTGAAAATGAGCAAAATTATTCCTGTAACACACGCCACATTTAAACCCACACACACGCATATCCACGATCCTTGGGTGCTGTCTTTAAAATACTGCTTCAAAATTAAACGCAGCTGGAAAAAGACATCATGAAGGAGTTTCTGAATTTCTTTAAGTGCAATTACAGTAGGTGCCAGGGTTGTTTCCATGTGTTTTTGACAAGTTCTTAGCGATAAAGTATATTATTTATGCAAATAGCAAATGGCACATGCAAGACGAGTGAGCAGGCGGTCCCTACAGATGTGCCGCTCCAGTGCCGCTGGAGGCGTTATGTTCAAATCCAACATGGCTGCATGCACCATTTGGTTTCGTGTTGTTCTCATGATCGTGCAAAGAGCTATGTGTGTGAATATTACAGGCTCCAGAGAAATGAAAAGAACTGCAATACTGAGGTCAAACATATATCATCATATACATACTGTATAATCCCTGCACACACACATACACACACAGTTGAAAACGAAAGATTAAATTGTAGATCCTACCAATGGAAAACAGGAACAATGATAGAAATATTAAATCTATCTATCTATCTATCTATCTATCTATCTATCTATCTATCTATCTATCTATCTATCTATCTATCTATCTATCTATCTATCTATCTATCTATCTGTCTGTCTGTCTGTCTGTCTGTCTGTCTGTCTGTCTGTCTGTCTGTCCATCTGTCTGTCTGTCTGTCTGTCTGTCTGTCTGTCTGCCTGTCTGTCTATCTAGCTATCTACATACCTGTACATACACTATGTACTGTATGTGTGATGAATGTGTGTTTGTGTTGTGTAACTTTATGATCTCTCCGTGTTTATCTGTTATCTATGTCTGTGCGTGTGTTTGTACGATTGTGTGCACGTCAGCGTGCCCGTGCGCAAGCTTGGGTTTGTAGACTCTGCGTTTGTGTGTCGCCGCGTCGCCACTCGTCTCTATTTCTCTGAATCGCTGAACCCGCCGCTCGTCAGACGCGGCTCCCCGCTGGGACGGTTTTGGCTCTTCCTGCCCCGACTCGCTTTCAAGCTGCTGATGACAGAGTGAGTGAGAGAGAGAGAGAGAGACAGACAAGCAGTCAGACAGACAGACAGACGGACAGATTAATGATGATGAAGTACAACAGAATTTGTAAAGGGAAATAAATGCAAGTTGGGTGGGCGCACACGCCGGCACACGCACACACACACACACACGCACACACACACACACACACACACACACGCACACACACACACACACACACGCACACACACACACACACACACGCACGCACACACACACACACACACACACACACACACACACACAAACACACACACAATCGCAGGGTGTACATGTGTGGATAGTAGCTTTTAATGCTAATGGTTCCAGATCCAAATTATTGAGACCAAATGTTTAGCCAATGGTTTCTGGTCCTATTTCACTCAGACTAATAAATCCTAAAGTTTACATTCTCACGAGCGCTGCCATCGATCTGAGCGTATGTGGTTAGACCACTGGTATTGGCCGATGTCCGCCTCATCCCACTGGCCTTGGGCGGATTACCTCCCACATCCCGGTAGTTGAGGTTGAATGTTATTACAGATAGTCACATATTAGGTACAGATACTGAGTATTTACTGCGATATCCGCCTTCAGCTCAGCATCTATAGATGAAATGCTGCAAATCATACAATGTAGTCCCAAACTTGGTGGACATTATATCTCTCCGGGTTATTCCGTGAGGTTATTATCCTTTACGGGGCAGGCTCAGATGCCGCGTGAATGGAAAAAAATACATTTTGTTTTGTCCTCTCCGCTTTCCCGTATACAGTCCATTCCGCCATTACCATCGTCCTGATTCCACTTCCCGCGTTCCGTTAACTCGTCTCTCGATTTCTTTGCTCGCACGCCTGGGGAGAAGATCTTCAGCATGGTCATTCGGCGCTCCACGACGGACGAGGGACTTGCGCTTCCAATCTCCAACTTAACATCCAAATTCAGCACGAACTTGCTCCGGCCATTTAGAATTTGCAATTCAAGCGTCCGGGGCGGACGGACCCCGCGACGGCAAGACCGACGCTCGACATCCGATCCTCTTTGCGCTGCACCGCTCTTATCTGAGTCGTAAAGCTAACACCATAATTACATTTGGTATCTGCGATAAAAAAAAATTATAATTTAAAGGAAAAAGCCAGAGATGGTAGAATACTGCAGACTAAGCTACCTGAGGTGAAGCTCCATTATCGCCACCTCAGCCGTGCTGGCACAGAACATTTATAACACACCTGCCGCAAAGTCACATGGATCGATCTTTGATAGGATCGCCTTTTAAATAATGGGAGAAAATGAACAGTGGTTAAACGTTTCTTCAAAGGACAGAGTTAAGTGTGAATAAAAAAGAAGAAGGTATTCCACACAGAAATAACGGTGAACAGTTTCGAATCGTCAGCAGCTTCAGCGCCTTTTGTTATCATGTATACGTTTTTTTAAATAAAATGACCTTAAGTGACTTTTCCTTGTATCCTAATTCGACCTGTGTTTTCTCTCAGCTTACGTCTCTCGGCTAGAAAAAAAAAAAAAAAAATGTCACGAGAGGCAAGTGTGGAGTTGTCGATCGCTGTGCAAGCCGTGACAATAGAAAACCCACCGGGAACATAATAGAGTATATAAGGTACCGTATGTCAACTCAAATACAGCTTTCTCACCACTTTCCAGAACCAGCAGGAAATTGGATAAAGCGCTCATGTGTTGTACGGTGACGGGCAGACGTGACAGAATTAAAACGATAATCATCCGTCACGTCAGGCCTATTCATTTCGACTCCACCTTTTGCATCCGCGCCGCATAAATGAACCTCGCTTTTACGCGGCATCGTGTTAGCGGTTTTCTATTTTGGCTTGAGCTCAAATTTGCTTCATGGGTTACCAGCCTTTGAGACACTCTCGATATCGGGGCGGTCTCTCCCTTAAGTCGCACACGGCGCACGTTGGGGTGTCCCTCGTCTCCTTGAGCGCATTCACACATTCCGTTTGCAGAGGAGGGAAACAATGTATTGTGAGGTTTAATAAAAATAAATAAATACAGCCCACCCCTCCTGCCCCACCTGCCTTGCCGCCTGCTTTGCGTCCTGTGTTGCGCCCTCCACCTGTAAGGGAATCACTAAATAAGTAAACATGTCTATGTGTTGAGTATGCCACAATTAGAAGCAGATGTGGAAGGCAGGAAGGCTGCTCCCTTCACCAATCACCTGTGGACAAGGAATGCAGAGGTTTGGGGAATCAGATATAATGATGTTTATGAAAATCAGATATAACATTTTGGACATAATATGAGTAAGATATTACTTATTTAGACATAATATGAACCATGTATTCATACAATATAAATAAGAGCGAATGCATGTCTCTACAGAGGCCTCTGTAAAGCAGAGTGAGGGGCCTACTTTGAGTGACCTGTCCCCTCTTTCAGGGGCAGAGTGGGGTCCTAAGTAATTATCTCTATATGGTGTTTAGCTCAGAAAAATAGGAAGGCAAGAAGGAGTCAATGCTTTGAGAAGAATTTACAACATTGTAAACCAAAGACTTTTTGAGTGTATTCTGCAGACCTCACTCAGAATGGTTATTTCTTAATAAAGAGTCTTATCTGTGAATCCAATTTACCTCAAGTGCTGCCTATTTGTTGAAAGAAGCTAAGAGTGGGGTTTTCTCCATGACACACCTCCCCTGCATCCACCTTTTGGACTCCAATCTTCTATCCAATGGGGGATGGGGATTCAAGCTCATCACTCGCCGGGAGTGATGAGAAGTAGAGCCCAGATGCCCCAAACTCAAACAATGCTAAAATAAATAAAGATCACTTTAAAATGAAATCGCAGACTTGCCTGTCAGAAAAGAACAATTTTGCCCTTAAGTACGAGCGACTCCTGAGCTCTCTAATAATGCACCGATTGCTTGCGAGTCGTGCATGACTACTCTGGAGGTGATCGAAACTCATTATGGATGAAATGATAGAAAACATAAGCGCGTACTGGACTTCATTTTCCGCGACGATGGTCAGTTCTCCGACAGCGACGCCGAGATCGACAGTGCCGCTGAATCTGATATTACTCCGGACTTGGAGAACATTTCAAACAGCCGATTTCAACCTGAATGTGACGATGAAATGGAATATTTTCAAGAACCACCGGAGGAGACCGACGACACGCCCGTTGTTGTGACAACGGAAGAAGTTGTGACAACGGAAAAAGTCGATGACGTGATGAAGTCTGTTAAGGTTAGTGACAGATTTTCAGATTTCAGGTGACACCTTGTTTAGAAGCTCTGATTCTTTTTTTAAGCATGTGTTGCATCACATATTGGTCATTTACAAATACTGTCAGACATAGGACACTAAGACAGATTCATCATTCATGTCCGTCTTTGACTCTTTGCCGCCTTCCTCCTTTCTGCAAATCAGACTCCTCCTTCCATTTCGTCATCTGACGGCATTTTTTAAAAACGTTAATGTCGCCGCTGGAGACATTTCATGAGGAGAGGCATTAGAAAACCAAATTCCCCAGATCCCCCACGTTGCAGTAAACAGTAGCAGGCAGAAGAAATCGGAGTCTCCTGACAGTTCTGCTAAGAGAATAAATAGCGCTTTGCTTTTTATCCCTTCCTCTGAACGACACCGAACAATGTTATGTGTGATGTTTCGGCTTTAGGGAAAAAACTAGATCTTTCCTTATCTTTTTAAATTTTTTAAATTTTTTTATAAAAAATGTTTTACTGATGCTATTTCAATTGCAAGTCGTTGAACGCAAACTTTCCCCTGTGTGGGGTTTCGAGGGCGAGGAGGGAAAGAATTTGGGAATATTTGTGCAAAACACACAATCACTGATATTTCAATTAGAGACCTTAGAGACTAGATTACACCCCGCTGTGTGTATGACGAGGTGTATTACGACGTCAGGTTTGATTTTCAGAAGACGATTTCAACATGGGCTGGATGACGCAGCCACTTCGAATCTAAAGTATCCAGTTGTACAAGTCAGCCATTTGAAAAAATAAAGTTACAGGCAAAACAAAGTGAATGAATAATATTGTTCTCCCACACAAATATTACATTTCAAGCACTTTCTTGCGCGACATACAGTGCCTAACCACGAGCGGCGTATTTGTTATTTGCTGCTATTTTTGTACATTCCGTATGCATGGCTGCACACATTCCTTCCTTTCAAAATAAGACCAAAAGTGTGTTAAACAAAACCGGCACAAAAAGCGCCATTAGTTTGGAATAAACAGGGAGGCATGTTTTGTGGGTCTCTGATAACGGCAAAGCAGAAGGCGACGGGTACACCCGAGCCCCATTAAAATGAACAGACAGGTGCGATAACAAGCACTCCTGATTGTCAGTCTGACACACACACACACACACACACACACACACACACACAGTTCTCTCTTGTCTTTTTGTGTAAAAATGCGAAATGTCAGAAATGTAGAGTAAGAATTTATGGTATTTGCTTTGAAACCTAGTGGAGTGAAAGTTGGAAGTCCCCGGAAACGGAATATTTACTTCCATTAAGTATCGTAAGGTGTGGGCATCTGGCGCTTCAGGCCCGAATGTTAAAAATATAAAAATAGCCCCGGCTGTATTCATAATGTCATTCTGATCATGCATTAAAGCCCTCTAAAATAATATGATATCTTTGATCAAAAACGCAAGTACGTTTTGGGTCCTGTGTGTGTCATTCATCAACTTGGCATCCGCGCATTTTGAGGGAGAGAGAGAAAGAGAGAGAGAGAGAGAGAGCACGAGTCAGAGCTGCCAAGTCTCGTAGTCCCGTAGATGTTGAAACGTAGGTAGCCCATTTGCGATTTGATGTGAAAATCGGTTCAGAATCAAACGAGCTATAGCCGATTTTCGTAGAGAAGTCGGCATCTCTCCATGCACATGGTATTGTTTACCAGCGGTAAACAATATATGGCAATTTATGGCTGCCGCGCGGACACATAGATAGATACCTCCCAGCCGCGGCCGATGAGATATCTACGTTTCTGTATCTATGGTTCACGCGCTCACACGCCACACCTCGTATTTCTCGTTTTTTTATTATTTCTCATATATATGTATATATTTTAAACTCTACATATATTGTCGCTTGGCGCCCGTCACTGTTCGTGTGGTAAACAGGAGATCCTTTCGGCACGCACGTCACGTGAACGCCCGCGCGCGCATCCTAGTTGGAGTGGGCGAGTGCTCCGCTGCTCGTCTCCGTTCTCCAAAGAAAACAAATAAAGAGCGTTTTCAGGTATGATGTATTTATTGTAATTGAATGAAACAGAATAGCCCCGTGCGTAACGGGGACACTTTCTCAATCCCTCCCCGCAGACCTCCCCTGGGCTTAGCCCCTGATGTCTTTGAATCCTAGAAACGCCCGCTGATACAGCTCCTTGGAAAAGGCAATAAAGTGCAGTAACGCAGTACTTGCAGGTTTGAGCTGCAACCTCGGCAACCACTAGATCGTGCCGATGAGCACTCATTCAAAGTTTTTGGTAGTCCAAACTCACAAAAAACATTCTCCACTCGTGTCGTCGATGGAGTCACCGATCGCGAGGCTAAAGTTTTTTTTTTCCTTTCGATGCATTATTTTATTTCTTTCCTCCCCTCCATCTTCTTTATCATCATCCTCTTCTCTCCAATTTTGTGCTGGCTCTGGACTTTGTGGCACAGGGGAGTGTCAGCATGTCTCTTCACTTGATTCTCCAGAATTTCTGGCCGTTATCTGATTCTGATGATTCTCAATGTGGCACCGAGGGAAATTGAGTCCTTTGGCCGGCAGAGAGGGGGCGAAAGGTTTTTTTTTTATTTTTGGGTGTTTTTTTTTCTGTTTTTTTATTTTTTATTACAGTATTCGGCGGCTGTCTCGCTGGAGCTCACTTGGCAGCGCCAGGCCACGGAGGTCTGTGTTAAAGTAATAGAGGGAGCTGGGAGAGCTGACCAAAACCGAGCTGTCACTGCGGTTCAGGAACCACTCTACCCCACCACACCTTAATAGATCTTGCTCCCATAGTTGGCGCTGTACAGCCGGTTGAAAATATTATCTGCCGCTATGTTGGACCCAAGCCCAAAACTGTCAGGCCCCATTTGTGATGGATCCAGATTGCAGCTTTCAGGTGGAAATCGTGGATGTCTTTTCACATTTCTCTCAGAATTTGATAAATAAATTGTCCGCTAAGTCACTGGAGAGAACCCTCAAGAACTCTTCAGAAGCCTCTCCGTGCTTTTGATCAGGCTTCCTTTCTGGTTCTTATTTGTCAAATCGGTGCAAATGTGATTGAATGTCCTCCAACAGAAAGAGACCACCCACTGCTGTCACACCCAATCACAATGTGCCTAACAAAATGTGTCTTGTTCATAGTTAGTTGAATGAGAAATACCTGATGGCCAAAACAATGACAGCATATAAAAAAATACAGCTATAATATGTAAACGGTTTGGTGTTGGTGCATTTTCTTTTTCATGGTTCTATAAGTGTTGCCACTGTTTGAAAGACAACTAAATCATGTTGGTTTGTAGGAACCTGAAGCAGGCAACAAGTTGAAATTCTGCCGCCAAACGGAACGCAGTCGGATGTAGATATTCATCCGGGAGCATTGCAACGGATCGGTTTTGTTCAAATTGCTCACTTACAGTGCCCTGGGTTCACTTGGTATTCCCACCAACGCTGTTTCACAAAAAAGGTTGTACGTGCCAAAACTGTCGACGAGGTCCTGTACACATTAACCCACCGGATCGTAAAGGGTTGTTCAATGTTTTTAACGGCCATTATTGACTAAATAATGGTGACCATTTCTTCAGTCAATTGAAACACGCGTGATAGACGTCCCCGTCCCAGGAGATATTACATCACACAACTGTTTCAAATTATTTCCGCTTCAGTCAATTGCGCTTTTGTAGACAGCAATGCGGAGAGAGTGTTTCACCCTGCCAACATTAACGCGGCAGCGGGGCGGCTCCTTGTATTGCATGTCCAATTCCCAGCAAGAGATGAGAAATGGTTTCAATCTGTATTTCTTGGCAGGAAAACACTCCATGGATCCGAAGGAACGGGAGCGGGACAGTCATATGTGATGTGACAAAACAAATCTACCCTCAACAACACACTGACAAATAACAATTAGCGGGACAATTCACAGTGTTTCAACTCTATAAATATGCAGTTCATCAACCTTCCAACCTACACCTACCTATACATACCTACCTACCTACGTACACACTGACACCTAACTATCTACCTACACCTCCCTACCAACTACAGTTTCCTAGCCCGAAGTACTTACAGTACCTACCTACACCTACTGTAGATACCTACCTTACCACGCCTACAATACCTACCAAAATATCTACCTACACTTACGTACCTGAATATCTACCTACCTGCGCCTACCTACCTAAATATCTTACTACACTTATGTATGTGCCTACCTGCCTGCCTACACCTACCTCCCTAAATATCTACCTACACAACTACATGCCAGGACTTCTCTGCTTTGTGCCACGCCAGGACTCCTCTGTGAGGTAAGCACTGGAGGTAAGCTCAGGTCAGTTTCATGTAGGAGGATTTAAATGTGTATTTAATGCAACACAGACAATTCATTCTACTACGTATAATTATAGAACCCAGAATCGCGATTGTGGCCTTGCAGCCGCCTGCGCGATTCGCCGCACTTTTAGTATTTTTAGAGCTTACAGAGCTTACCGCGGGTTATCCCCGGGTGTCATGACATTTCACTGCATATATGTATATGACCGTATGTATATTTATGTGACAAAAAAATCTCTTGAACTTGAACTACAGTTACCTAGCCCTACGTACCTACCAAACTGCCTGTCTATCTACCCGCAATACCTACTTACTGTAGCTACACCGACCTAAATACACCTATTAATCTACAGCTACTGTGAGAAACTTACTCTAAACGTACTCTACTTGTCTGCAGACTCTGTAAGACAGCAGCAGATCGCGGTACAACAGGAGCTGGAGAGTTTGAGTAAAGAACGTCAATGCTCAGGCCCAGCACCGCAAAGGGGCGTGAGGCGGCTTTGCCCGCTCAGTTGTGTTTTCTGCCCCCGCCCCCCGTATCAAGCTTAATGTACCCGAAAGAAAAATAGCAAAAACCACAGAAAAAATCGGCCGAGACTCAAGTGTCATAGAGAGGACAGTCATGAAAACACCTCGCTTGAAGCTTGTTATCTGATCCAGTCTCCTTCCCCGCTGCACAAACAGCATTCAGCGCCGTTCAGCTGACAGCTGCCACCAATTCCACCAATAAAGACTCGTTTGGGCTCGACCAATGAGGACGCGTGCGGAACGCGTACCTCATGAATATTCATATCTCACCAAGAAAATGAGTCCGCTGGTTGTCTTCTCCTTTTTCCTACCAGCTAAATAGTTGTTTATTCTGGATTTATTCTGAATATGCGACTCATTAAAACACTACTGTCGCTCTGTTATTCTCCCGCCGTGATAATGAAAAGGGGAATCCTCCTTTTTTCCCGCCAAAACCACACAGTGGCGCCCGCTTAAATAATGGCTATTATTTGGGCCTATATTATTGTATTGTATCCAAATGCACCACTGCCAACTGCAGGATGGAAAAAAAATGCAGAAATAGGCATAGCAGGATGATAACCTACTGTTTTACTCCATAAAAAGATTTGCCCCCCTCGCAGTTTTGAACTGCCCCCTCGGTCACTTCATCCTGGCGCCGGGCCTGTCAGTGCTGAGGAAGAGTATGGGAGGTTGGGCTATGATCTCTGGCCCTGTTGACTCCCATGTGAGACACATCTGTGGGCACTTGCCATTCTCTTTGTTTGAAAAACAAGGTCATGCACTGTATAATTCCAAATATATATATGCTGTATATATAAGGAATCGTCAAGTACGGGACATTTTGTGTACAGAGGGCACATTTCACTGAAAAGTTTCTTTTCTTTATATGTTAAACTCACCCGAACATCGTGTTCTAATCTTTTAAATGCTCTTTAAAACATACTTTGGTACATTTTGAGAAGCATCTTATTCCTTGTATTCAATATTTTGGCCTTGTCCCGAGGCCATAGTTTTGATCTTTCCCCTTCATATTTTAATGACGAAATCCCAAGCAATCGAAACTCGGTTAATATATTTATATACAAAAATAGTCCAAGTAGTAAAATCTACATGGAACTTTGATGTTGGCATGCATTATATCAGAGCTATTACAATAAGTATACCTGTCCCATAGAAGTGTTGTCATTTTACACCACAACAGCAAAAAAATGCTTTCAAAGTTTTTTCCAAAGTATTTTGTGTCTTTTGTCAGCATTTCCGAGTTATTTCCCCTCCTTTTGAATTTTACCATTTCCCCCCCCCTGTGGTATTTCCAGTGTCGCCTACACTCTCCGTTGCTCCAAACTGCCCTCCATCTAGACCCCGCTCAATTAATTTATTATATTATATTTCTCATTTTCCCCCCCATTCTCCCTCGCTCGGTCTTCCTCGGTCGCTCCTTCTGCCTTCGAAGAGCAGGCCCGCTGACAGATGTGTGGAGAGAATAGTTTCTGACAGCTATGGGATTCCTCTCATCTGTCATCCTGACCGCCCGAGTATCTCTCCTCCAGAGAGAGAGAGAGAGAGAGAGAGACAGGGAGACATGGGGAGAAACAAAGAGAGAGAGAGAGAGAGAGAGAGAGAGAGAGAGAGAGAAAGAGAGAGAGGGAGAGAGACAGGGAGACAGGAGGAGAAATGAAGAGAGAGAGCGAGAGAGAGAGAGAGAGCGAGAGAGAGAGCGAGAGAGAGAGAAAGAGAGAGAGGGAGAGAGAGACAGGGAGACAGGAGGAGAAATGAAGAGAGAGAGCGAGAGAGAGAGAGAGAGCGAGAGAGAGAGCGAGAGAGAGAGAAAGAGAGAGAGGGAGAGAGAGACAGGGAGACAGGAGGAGAAATGAAGAGAGAGAGCGAGAGAGAGAGAGAGGAAGAGAGAGACAGGGAGACAGGAGAAGAAATGAAGAGAGAGAGAGAGAGAGAGAGAGAGAGAGAGAGGGAGAGGGAGACAAGGGGTGGAACGAAGAGAGAGATAGAGAGAGAAAGAGAGAGAGAGAGAAAGGGAGACAGGAGGAGAAATGAAGAGAGAGAGCGAGATAGAGAGAGAGGGAGAGAGAGAGAGACAGGGAGACAAGGGGAGAAACGAAGCGAGAGAGAGAGAGAGAGAGAGAGAGAGAGAGACAGTAGGAGAGAAAGCTTTGGAATATTTTAAAGTGTGCGCCCGGGAAGGCAGAGGGGGGGAGACGTGACATGCAGCAGGAGACAACGGGAATTGATTACGAACGCGTTAAAGCAAAACAGGAGACGGCCAAAAAGAGACAAAAGAGTGAGAGGACCTTGGTAAAGGTAGATCGAGTGAGGAGTCACCGGGGAGCATTTGAAAATGAAAGCGGGGGATACCGAGGGAAACAATTATGTGAGAGGAGAGGGAGCGGAAAGGGAGAGGAGAGGATCTCGCGTTCAATGTTTAACTGTCTCTCACGTCCATAAGAGTTATCCAGTTATTCATTTATCCTCCGTTTATTCATTTATTCCAGCGGCCGGCGGTCAAAAGGGATTGGACTTCAGCCTCTTCCCCATTATTTTTTTACGAACCACTCACAAAAAAACCCCCACATTTTTTAAAAGGCTTATTCATGTTCAGCGGCTATCAGCAGCACTTTGGAGAAAGGAAATCACAAAAACAGCCGAACCAAACAGCGGTGAAGAAATGAAAATGTATCTATATTTTATAGATTTTATTATGTAGATAATGATTATTTTAAGAAGTATTTAATCTTATATTTAGACTAAATTTTAATCATTTTGATCTCAAGAGGTCTGTGTTATCCAAGGTTTTTTGATGAGGATATGTTTTAATGTTTTCTTTTGTCTTTTTTTTAATATATTATGTATTTTTATATTATATTATTAAAACATGTGTTTTTTCTTATTTTGATATCGTCAGTCAATTTTATTTCATTTTCTTGGTCCTTGCAATTACATGCCTTTGGTTAATAGGTAGGTTTATGAGGATGATGTCCTATATTAACAAATTCAAAAGTGACGTGGCAGAATCATCAATCAATCACTCATCTTCTCGTGAGACGTCATATGCCATACGGAGAAGTAAGGCCCATGACCAAATGTTTCATTCTCTCACAAAATTATAAAAAAAAGAAAACTATTAAATTGCTCTTTTTCTTGAGCAGAACCACTTAGAAGACCCGGGGAGCAGAGCCGGACCCTATTTTGAGGGAGCATAGTGTGAGGCGGGGCTGTAATTGTGGTGTGAGGAGTTAAAGGACGAAAGACGGGCTGCCCGGCGCAGGTTAGCCAGGCTGTCATTACACCATAAAGAGACGGAAAGACGGGGCGAGTGAACCGGGTCTTCCACACGCCAGATGAGGGGGTCGACTTTGTTTTTTCATATATTTTTTTACAAGCCTGCAATCAAAATCCATTTCACACTCCCACCAAATTACAATGCATCGCCCGACACTTCATTCAGATGCTCTTTTAGATAAAGAGGAGAGAGATAAAGGGGTTTGGATGAGAGAGGGGGGCGAAGAAAGAAAGACACAGAGAGCGCGAACGTGTGTGTGTCCTCATTTGTCCCTAAACTCGGGTTCTTCCCCATTTTTAATCAACATGCCAACTTGTTTGTTCGTCTGACTTTCAGCCTAACTTCCAGAACTCAGCCTTCATCCAGCTCTCATCAGGCAGGAATCAGGCCGTGAATACAGATAAAAGCTGCTCCAAGGCCGCGTTCAAACGGAATGTGAATTATCTCCCGTTTGCATAATAAATATACATCAATAGTGCCTAAGCACTAACTCAGAATGTGGATTGAGAAATAGCATTTGTAATGTGTAGGCATGATTAGTTTAGCATGAAGCTGAGAGCTGATGAAAGAGCATTCTGATAGGCTTCTTTTTTTCCATTACAACTTGAACATTCCACAGGGAATAAATGTAACAAATTATAATATATAGGATGGTAGGTAGATGTAGGTAGGTAGGTAGGTAGGGAAGTAGGTGTTGGTAGGTTGGTAGGGTTAGGTGGGTAGGTGTTGGTAGATAAGTGGGTAGGGTAGGAAGGTAGTTGAAGGTATGTATGTAGGGGTAGGTAGGTTTAGGTATGTAGGTGTTGGTAGGTAGGTAGCTCTAAGTAGGTGGGTAGGGGTAGGTCGGTCGGTAGGTAGATAGGTAGTTGAAGGAAGTTATGTAGATTTGGAGGTGTAGTATGGTAGGTGTTGGTAGGTAGGTAGTGGAAGGGAGGTAGGTAGGTAGTTGAAGGAAGTTATGTAGATTGGTAGGTATAGGAAGGTAGGTGTTGGTAGGTAGGTAGTTGTAGGTAGGTGGGTAGGGGTAGGTACGTAGGTAGGTAGGTAGGTCGGAAGAGGTAGGTAGGTAGTTGTAGGTGGGAGGGTAGGGATAGGTAGGTAGGTAGGAGTAGGTAGACAGTTGTAGCTCGGTAGGTATGTAAGTGTTGATAGGTGGGTAGATGGGTAGATGTAGGTAGCTAGGGAAGTAGTTAGGGAGGTAAGTAGGTGTAGGCAGGTAGGAGGGGTAGGTATGTTAGGTAGGTAGTTGTAGGGAGGTGAGTGTAATCAATTGCTGTGAAAACAATACAGCGGTATTTGTGTCAGTGAGACCTCCAACTTGTCCTATTTAACGTCAGTCAAACCATCGTCTTCGCCGAACTCTTTAATTAAAAACATGTTTTTACTCTTACAATTAGTTAATTTGCATGCTGGGGAAATGCTTGATTACTGGGTTATCACTGCATTCCTAAAATCTCTCCTTGAAAGACTCCTCGTATTCACTAAACCTTTCAAATGATAGAAGACGCACTGACCTACTGTTTGGAACGTGACCCCACATTTGACCAGTTTACTGTTGAAATATAAAATTTCAGGGTCAAAGCCTTGCTTTGATTCATTCTAATTTGAATGGACATCATCCATCACCCGGTTTTAAATGCTATTCAGCAAATTATGTTATGCAAAGGTTATTAGTCCAGAATAATAGTAAAATGCTGTTATTGTTAATTAAAATGTAAAAATTTGCATAGTCCCTGTTAGGGAGAGATTGAAACCTGATTACTTTATTTAGTCTGTTTATTCATTAATGGCCTATATTGGATTTATGTTCATTAGCTCAGGCTAATGAAAAGGCCCTGCTGTGTGAGTGCAGGCAGCTGTGTGTTTGTGTGGGTGTTTGTGGACACATTGATTATTATGGGCTGTCTGAAATCCTGTTTGTGTGTTTGTGTGTACAGTAAATAGATGGACAGCGTATGTAGAAAAGTTGGTGTTTGTTTATGTTCAAAACTCTGCTTAATGCACATATAGAGAGTCTATGTGTACATCCTCTACTTGCCCTGAGTAATTTGCAATAAACATTGCCCATGGAAACACTGCACACACCCCTGATGCATTATTCAATCTAATCATCATTAGGCAAGGCCTTTGTCACTGCTGAACAATGCAAATGCATGCAGGAGCACACAAAGCCCAGCTGCAACCCGTTGCCGCTCTCAGGTACTGGAGGGGAAAAAAATTGAACAAAAACATCCCTAAAAGTGTTCCGAAAGGTTAATCTATTATTTCAATACAACATTGTTACGTCCAAGTGGCCATTTGCCAAACGCCGGGAAGCGCACGCATAATAAACATGGAAATTGAAAGCCCATCACACAGTCATGCAAAGGCGCAAATAGACCAGCATGGTTTGCATGGCGCGGTGCAGCTGGATGTAAGATAAGAGCAGATAAGAAAAGGCTTTATTCACGGCCTACGTTTCTTTGAGTGGATCTGGCCCAGTTTAATATTTGTGACCCACAAATATTTTTTTTCCGCATCATTTGAAAGTGGAGAATCGGAGCTTCCAAACGAGGTATCACTTGTGCAAATCAAGCAAACATTTTTAAAGCTATGACTTGTTAATGACAAAGGTGTGGCAAACCGTGATTCTGAGATAATCACCTTCAAAGTTTTACCCAGACTTGCTTCATTCAGCCAGCTCCCACAATGCAAATGGGGTTGGCGGACAAACAAAGCCTCATGTCTAATTAACATACTCCTGAATGGGCCAATCACGAACAGCGTTGAACAGTGTCAACAACACACAACTATTTTTGTTTCCAAAATAGCTTTTATTTAACAGTAAGAATATACATGTTTTATAAAAGTCAAATTATTTTGGAGTTTAAAAGTACCTACAACACAACACAACAAAATGAGTCAATCAATAATATGAGTCTCAGAAAAATCTGAAATCTGAAATCTGAAACTCTGTCACCAACCTCAACGGACTTCATCACGTCATCAACTTCTTCCGTTGTAACAACAACGGGCGTATCCTCGGTCTCCTCCGGTGGTTCTTGAAAATATTCCGTTTCATTGTCACATTCAGGTTGAAATCGGCTGTTTGAGATGTTCTCCAAGTCCGGGGTAATATCAGATTCAGTGGCACTGTCGATCTCGGCGTCGCTGTCGGAGAACTGACCATCATCGCGGAAAATGTAGTCCAGTACGCGCCGCTAACACTGACTTGGATCTATCACACTGGTCAGATTCAGGTCCCCGATATGATTCAGAGCTTCCGCCACCCGCTTCGCGTAATCCATAACGATACGGAGAAGGAAGTTTTGCCAGACAAGTGAGACCGAAACACCCCCGCGCTGCGCTTTAACCGTGTGTTTACGGAAGGTTTGTTCTTCTTCGCCGTTTCACAGCAATGGCTCCGTGTGTGAAAGCAGTACGATTTAAAAGGTTTAATTCTATTCTATCTCACGGTTTCACATTGTGACTTCACATCACATGGAATATGGAGGAATGATCTTCACCTGGACGCTCGCGTTAAAGTAAACGATCGATCGGTGTCGTTCAGCGCCGTTCAGCGTCTCGGTAAGTGAACTATGTTTCCCCATGTAACCTAACGGGAATATTTAACTCCCTGGTTTAACATTTTTTCAACTATTAATAAATCAAACTGTGTTTTAAAAATACGTTGAGAGATTGTGGAATCTGGAAAAATCTCTTTTTCCTTCAAGAAAGGTTTATAAGGTCAACTAATTTGGCTGCCACGGGCGATTTTAGAAATACGCGAAACAGCGGCTTTTGCTGCGGCGGGTCACATTTTTCTCTGCTTTTACCTCTTTACCTCAATGAAAGAAAAGTGACACAAAAAGGTTGATTCTAAAAGAAAATGGAAAAACACAGGATTTATTTCCCTTTACCTAGTATATTTACCTTTACCACAATCTTTCCCTTTTCAAAACTTTTACCTTTCACCTTCTAATAATTGACCTTGTCAGAGGTGTTATGAAAGGATTTTTGCCTTTGAAGCAAACAAGCCACTTTTTCCTCAACTATTTGCTTGTTCAATAACTTCAAAAAGCAATTAACTGTTCCGAGCCACAGCGAACAGACAATGTCAAACACTGTATTTTTAGCATTCGTAGGATTTTAGGTGTTAAATACAGGGGTCAACACCAAGCTTACGGGGAACAAAAACCTGGGTATTACTTGAGAATAAAGACTGGTTTTGAGACTGTGTTCATGTTTGGTCCAGTGGAGCCTCACGGTGGCCTGATGGATTTTGTTTTTCTCGACTTTTACTACGACGCAAAAATATATTTTAGCATAGTATGAATGAAACCTGTTTGAGAAATTCCTCTCACCCATTGTCTCCATTTTCCCGTACTTTTACTAACCCATTTGCTCTCTCGCCACGTTTCTTCGACCCCCCCCCCCCTCTCTCTCCCCCCTATCTATCTTGCTCTATCTGAGTGCCGCCTCATTGCAGCCAGTCCAGCGTCGTGGGGTGACTCAGTGAATAACTACCGGGGAGTAAACCGTCCCCAAGGTCCCCAAATGTCAGGCAGATAGAGCCCAGATGGAGGAAGCCTTTGTTCCACACAAAGAGCTTCACTTCATCACGTCCTTAAGCTCTGATAGCGCGGCAGGACACGCAGCAAGGACAAACACAGCCTGAGAACACGAGGAAAAAACCCCCCAAAAAAACAAACAAACAAACAAACAAAAAAGAAAAGGAGTCGCCTCTCCCGCAGCGGTAGGGACTCCCTCCTTATTGGCAAAAAAATCGGGGCCGAGTTTTTCGCTTTTGGTGAAGGTGATTTCCTTTCATTTCCATTGATGTTACTGGTCGTTTCATTCGCGACAATGATAGCTGTCACTCATATTTCAATATGAGAAAAATTGACCACAAAAAAAGAACAACATGATTTTGTTCAAACTAGGTGCTGCCCGTTAGCCGGCGAACACCGAATAACACGCCGCCGTTGCGTTGTTAGTATTAGTGGGCGAGCTACACATCAGAATGCTCCGCCACCAGGAAAATCGCCGCGGGGGGTGATTCTCTATTCCACGCACACACGACAAGGTGTTTGTCTCCCACCGAGGACGGGAGGCAGTGAACGGCGGACGGAGACGAGGAGAAAGCCCGAAAGTCTTTTTTTCTGTCGTTTGTCTTTGTGTTTGTTTTATTTTGCGTGGGTGAGTGCGCGTCCGGACCACATCAAGGCGATGGCACCCGACGGAGAGGGAACTTTTATTTCATCCTCATGGTGTCGACTTGAAGAATTAGAAAAATAAACCTACTTCTTAAGTCGCAGTGCATTGATTGATTAAGTTGCAGTGCAAGAGACTTACTTTGAAGCGGCGGAAAGAAGGAAAAAAAAAAAAATAACACATTTGGAAAAAATAGATTTTTTTCGGTTTTGTTCGCGCTCCGACGGAAGATTAATTGGTTGGTGCCGCCACGTTCGGGGGTGGGGGTGCGGGGGGGGGAGGGGGCACCTCTGTGCTATTAATTGCCGAAGTGGTGGTCGGTTAAATTTTCAATTACACCTTGTCATTCCCACAGTAAACAGCCTTTCCCTTCTCTTTGGCGCGGACCGCATTTCATAAGGCAACACCGCGGTGGATTATTAGACGCCGCTATTGTTCTCCAGATGAAAAGCTTGATTGCTCAATAAATTTGAAGACCTATTGTTCTCCGGTGGACACCTCGATTTAGGTGATTAATTAGGGAGTTGTTTGCTCTGATCAACAGCGATAACTCAATTCAAAGGGGGGTGGGGGCGGGGCGGGGGCGGGGGTTCCCGGGGGGCCGAAGGGAAGCGCTTATTCCTTCCCTCCTTCCCCGCCCCGCCGGTGGTCGGCCGCGCCGCGGTCGACCCGGCGCGGCCACGCCCATCACCGCATCCATTCATGTCAACCTCAGTAATGTATTCGTATAGATAATGTGCTCATAAAGTCAAGAGTAGGGCTGAAAATCAAAATAAAAAATACATGTACTGGAACTCGAGCGATGAACGACACCGTGGTAGGTTTGTGTTGTCATCCGTCAGAAAGGCTCATCATGGTGTATTATCATATTTTATCATATAATATATGACATATATTATGATATATCACGATACCGTTTGGTTTTTATCACTTGCAGTGGCCTTTCGCTGTTGACGCCCAACTCAGAATGCATACAGTGAGAAATGAAAACCTTCACATTTTTTCGGGCAGAGTGTGTGAGTTCTGCCGGTGGAAGGCTGCCTCGCCGAGACATATGCGTCCGACTTTATGGAGCCATTAGACACGCTCGGCTGACAAACATCCATTACAGGGGGCCGAGATTAATTACGGACACGGATTCATTAATATTCCTCGCTGCGCCGTGTCTTTCCCCCCCCCCTGCGCGCGGTAACTGAGGCCCCGCCCGTTTTTGGGGTGTTTATGGATGGCGTCGGGGGCCAGGGGTGACTCCCCGTGCAGGAGGAGGTTGCGTCGCCATTTTTATTTATTTATTTTTTTTTCTCGGCGGCAGAATGAGACGGAACAGGTCGCACTAATCCGAAACGTCAGATCTGATTCGAGCGGCTGTTCGTCACTCCGACGCTGGGCTCACCTGACTGCGCTGCTAAGGTACGTATTGGATAGGTCAGGGTGTGTGTGTGTGTGTGTGTGTGTGTGTGTGTGTGTGTGTGTGTGTGTGTGTGTGTGTGTGTGTGTGTGTGTGTGTGTGTGTGTGTGTGTGTGTGTGTGTGTGTGTGTGTGTGTGTTCAACAGATACTGGGCTGGTAGGTGAGGGAGAGGTGGGCACACTGCCTGGGGGAATTCTGAATTCCCCCAGGCATTAATAAAGTCTTCCTAACGTATATCTTATCATACATCAGATTATTCATTGTGTGTGTGTGTGTGTGGGTGTGTGTGTGTGTGTGTGTGTGTGGGTGTGTGTGTGCGTGCGTGTGTATTCAAAAGTAAGAGAGTCATTAGTGGCAGAATACAAATTCAAAAAGCAAATGGCAAGGGAAGGGGATAGCGCTCTCAAAAGGTTACCTGTTTAAACTCTTAATTTGACCTTTAAAGGCGTGATCAGTAATGATGGACAATTAAGCGACTAACATCATTGTATCGTAAATGGAAATTTGGGCATTTTTCGAAAAAATGCTCTTCTGTTAGGTTATGACTGTTGTTCATCATTAGGTGAAGATCTATCTATCTATCTATCTATCTATCTATCTATCTATCTATCTATCTGTCTATCTATCTATCTATCTATCTATCTGTCTATCTATCTATCTATCTATCTATCTGTCTATCTATCTATCTGTCTATCTCTCTGTCCGTCTGTCTGTCTGCCTGTCTGTCTGTCTGTCTGTCTGTCTGTCTGTCTGTCTGTTTATCTGTCTGTCTGTCTGTCTGTCTGTCCATCTATCTATTTATCCATCTATCAATCTATATACAATGTCTGTCTTTCTGTCTGTCTATCTATCTATCTATCTATCTATCTATCTATCTATCTATCTATCTATCTATCTATCTATCTATCTATCTATCTATCTATCTATCTATCTATCTATCTATCTATCTATCTTTATCTCTGTCTATCTATCCGGCTATCTACACACACACAACACACACACACACACACACACACACACACACACACACACACACACACACACACACACACACACACACACACACACACACACACACACACACACACATATATATACACACACACACATATATATATATATACACACAAACACACCTCTTTCTTACAATAAAGGTTTGAATTTACATTGAAGCAAAATGTAATTTACCCTTCAACAAGCATATTCCTTTTGTGTGCTCCTTCACAAAATGTCCTCGAAAAAAAACAAGGGAAACATGGAATCACACCTACACATGTGTATGCACGTCCACACACACACACACACCCACACCTTTATGTCTAAACATGCACTCCCATTCAATAGGTAAAGGACTAAAGCCCCGGGGGACTTCCTCCTGCTTTATTTCCCTCATGCCTGGTTAAACATGATGTATTCAGCCTGTCATATCTACCTGTCCCCATGGAACCAATGGTCCATGGAGTCGTAAACGTACAGCAATGGTCTTGCTAGAAGCCGTCTATCCGATCCATCATGCATGGGCACTCCAGGGGCCGCTGAGAGGGATTTATTGTTGAATGGTCAGGCTCCAGCAAAATCTATGCTATTATATAAACTATGTATGTCAAACGACTGGGCAATTCCTTGCCTTTTGCCCACACACCCCCCCAAAACAGAACATTTCAGAGGGCGCATGAATAAAAATGTGGCAAAGTAGGATAAGGAAGATTTGAGTTTGCTATTTGGGGAGTGGTGGTGACACATTCTGAAAGCTTTCACACAATCTCATGTTAAACAAATAATAATGCCTGACAATACATGATATCGGTTTGACTTTTAAACACACAAAATGGATAACGCAACATGGATACCTCGAGGCCAATTAGACCGTTTAAGCACGTGGTCTTTATGTAATTGCATAAGCAAAATGGGTTAAACTGTATTGATTTGTCGCGAGCGTGTGAGTGTGAATGTATTTAAATTTAGCCTTCAACCTTTTGGCTTCACTCAGTGCTTGTGTGTGTGTACTGGTACGTGCACTTGTGTATCTTTGGAGGACTGACCGAGTCCCTCAGGGTTTCTGTCTGGGATTACAGCCCCGTCCGGCCTCGTCACTCCTTCTGCCTCATTCTCATCCTCGCTCCACATTTGCCTGTGTGTCTGTGATCTCGAGCAGCCTGTGCTTTGTCGTTGCCTTGTGTTCCAGATAACCGCTAATGAGGAAAACAGTAGTATTGCCCCAGCTTGCACCTCAGAGCTTTCTCTGCAGGTTAATAATGAGATTCTGTCGGGTGACAGAGAGGGTTGAGGGAAAAAAAAAAAAAAAAAGAGTAGTGATGGTAAGAGGTGAGAAGGATAAGTAAAGTGAGGGAGGAAGGGGTGAAAGCTGAGGAAAAAGAGAAGGGAGTAAATGGAGGAGGAAACCTTGCTTATGAAATCAACCACCACAAGTGCCAGCATGAAAATTTTACGGAGTAATTAAGTGGGCAGCCTCTTTCTCTAATGTTTTGTTGAATTCGGCCCACTTCACCTCTACATGGCTCAACATGTGATTTACGGTCCAGGCCGGCCCAGTGCCTAATTTCATTGGCGCCATTAATGCGTTCTCAGCGCCACCAGTTCCGTATGGCTCACCCCAGTGGCTTACATCCCTGACTATCACAACTAAGTCCTAAGTCCTTTAGAGTTGAGAACAACATTGTTTTGTAGTTGATCTGGCTACAAACCCTCTAAACCTTATCAAATACAGCACAATGTCAGGTCTCAAGGTAGAGGAGACAAATATCTGCGGAACCATGTGTGTCAACATCTGCCAAAAGCCTCAAGTCCCCCTAGTCCTTCACCTAACTACAAGCCTGTACTGTGACATACTGCCCCTCCTGTACAAAACAAATTGTTCTATTTTCTTTGCCAATAACCCATATTAAACTCAATGCGCTTACTTTCAACTACACCTTCTTAAGAACTATGTTACTGTGGCCAGTGTAGCGGCCCTGAGCTAGAAAAAGCCTGCAACCTGACAAGATGTGTCTGTGCAGCTGAACCTACAGACAACTTGCAATTTCACCTATCCACTGATTGCGTCTTTAAAGAGTTGGCGACATATCATAGGTTGCTCCAAGGAGAAACATCATACGGCTTGTCTCCCTGCTCCACAAATCTCACCAGCTAATCTTCCTCCCCTCTGCACTTTCCACAATTCATCGGGTGACCTTGTTTTGCCTGTGAAATTGCCCTTGTGCTCCAACCAGCTTCCTCCTGCCACCAACAACCATCTGCCTCCTCTTGGACAATGTAGCCTTGCTCCAAAATATCCATTTGACTCCAAACCCTGCCCTCCCCTCCAAATCTGACCTGCTTTGTCATTACGCTCGAGAGCTTGCCGGACACGCTAAACTGTGTCCCTCTGGATCAATTTTCCCCCCGCTTTCACAAACGGTGCAGCCGCTTAACGACAGCATCCCGAGACTCAGACCTCTCTAACCAAACCTTAGCAGACTTTAACTGGTACCATGTGTTAAATCAGCTTGAAGCAGGGCTGCCCCCAACTGAAGATTCTCCTAGTTGACTATTACTATTACTGCTCAGTTCAAGCCAGCAGTCGACTAATCACTTACTATTTTGGATGTATCAGAACAATCAGCAAGGAGAACACTGATTTTAGTTTAAAAAAAAAAATTCTAATTGAAAGCCCTCTAGCGTTTCATACACAGGTCCGGCCATACAGGTTTTACGATTAATTTCGGCAAGGCGCAGCTCCCAAATGGAGTTTTATTTTTCTTGCGACCAACCGACCAATTAAAAACTTGGTTGACTAAAGCTTCTTGCACACATGCACTGCAACACTGAAATTATCCAGACATTACCTGGAGGAGCTGTATGTGTGAATGCAAATGTCGGAATTAGTTGAACCGGACATTAAACGTACTTTACCCGAACAGCACCCTAGTATAAAGTCTCCATAATGTCCGATTGATCGCTACGTGTGAACAGAGCAGGTGATTGTCCGGAGAATTTACAGCGAGCGAGCGTCATTGCGTCACATCTTGCCTCCTGCAAGCTCTACCCAGGCTCCACTACGGTGGCCTTGAGAGCTCAGTGCACTGCAACTTAAGAAAACACATGCAAATAGACAAAACACACATAAAAATGCTCGAACAAAACTGCAACTTAAGAAAACACAAATACCATGCAAATGCAACTAGACGAAACACAAGCAAATTGTGAAAACCTCTTCACCAATTTGCATGCGCAGCATTTAGAAAACGAGCTGCAAATCCAGACCAATCTAAGAACTGCATACCAAAACGATTTGCAAATTGGAAAAACGCAAACGCATTAACGGAAAACACAAACACAAATGCCAAGATGTGAGCCACACTATTACGGAAGTGAGCTATAATGGATGCACCAATTTATCTCCAATACAATTTAAATATATGCAATTAATAAATAGAAAAAACAACTTTTACATCAAACCCTGTTTTTTATTCAAACCATTTCAGTGTGATGTTGCAACTCAACTGAACTGACTGATGGATCCTTTCAGGAAGTGATTCAGTTCAGTTCCTTCGCCCCAAAAGATTTGAATCATTCGCAAATGACACCACACCACCACCGAACCATTTTCTCTGAATAATAATGCCTGAAAAGAAGAAGAAGCCATTTTCTCTGGAATATGGCTTGAAAAAAAGCTGTGGATTGATATTAAAGTTGTTTTTTCTATTTCTTAAATTGCATGAAGGAAGCAGAAGCATGATTTGGCGCTAGTGGCGCGAGAGCGTGGCACAACTGGTCTGTGATAGTTGGCTCCAGGGTACTTGTTAAAATTGTTAAAATATATAATTACAGACACAGAGTAATTTAGTTAAATTTATTTTATTCCAGATACATTGATGCATCCGTTGAGGCTGCAATGTTGTGGTTTTTGCATTTGTTTTCCGTTAATGTGGTTGTTTTTCGAATTTGCAAATCATTTTGGTATGCAGTTCGTTGGGCACGTCTGGATTTGCACCACGTTCTCTAAATGCTGTGTATGTGTTTTTCAAATTGGTGAAGATGTTTTTCTCAATTTGCCTGTATTTGGTCTATTAGCATTTGTTTTCTTAATTTTGCAGTGCGTTGAGCCCTCAGGGCCACTGTACTCTGCCGCCTGCCCCAACCAAACGCTGTATTTCCAATTGGTGTGAACGCGTCGGAAGCAGACAATCTCCGGATGTGTGCTGCATGTATGAAAGGGCAACGCCGGTCATCTTCCCGTCGACTAACTTTGATTGACTATTTGGGGGAAGCCCTAGTTTGAGGCACATCATTTTAAATGTGAGTTATTAAAGTCAAGACCCATTTCTCAGTGAGCTACTCTATATTTCTTTTCAATGCATTCATTATCTCTGTCATGAAGCACTGTTGATGTTTGAACACAGCATTCATTTACACGTGGGCATTAATGCTCCTAATTTGGTCTCATTATTCAATTATACAGCATTAGTAGCAAGCATGTCGGTGTGTTCAGGGGAGAGAGGAGGGAGTTTAGTGATTTGAGAGACCTGGTGTTAAGTCATTCAGATTGTTTTAAGGCGGGTCTTTACTGATTTACTGGCTGCAGAGCTGAGGAATCACCGGTAGAGGTGCATTAGCTGTCTGTCTTTCTCTCTATCTGAATGTTTCACCTGGAGATTTATATTAAATGTAGTAGTAGTATTAGTAGTATAGTATATATCTTACTATACTACTAATACTACTACTACATTTAATATAAATCTGTGTGTATATATATATAGTGAGCATGGTGATAGGAGTAGAAGCTCAGTCACTTGAAGTCACCTTCACAATCTCCACTGAATCCTTCTGCTATCTATGTGACTGAGCGCCTGATTTTGGACTGATAGACTAATTAGCCTATCAGATTTTGATTTATACTGTAGCTGGGAGTATTCTTTCAAACTTTTGCAGCAGTCACAAGGCCTTCACTGCTGCCAGCAGAGTTGCCAGATCCACGGGTTTACAGCAGGATTGCGGAATCGAATGAGAGACGGGCTTCTGGATAACATCCTTTGCGATTGGACCTCCATGCAAAGGCTTCGAATATGCTCCCATCAGGTCCAGCCGACCAAAGAATCTCAATGCATCTCAATGCAACACGTTTAAAATGTATATAGTTCAATTTCAAGACTTTTTTTCTGTTCTATTACTGTGGAGTACTTTTTTTTTAAATCTGGAAGGCAATCATATGCAAGTCAAAAAGGAAAGATGAAAATATTTTTAATGCAACAGTAAATATAAAGGCCATTGTCTGAAACGCACAGTTCGCTACTGGCTAAAATAGATCTCTTTCATACAGCATGTACTCCCTAAGATGAGAGCGAACATACAGTAAGCAGATGGTACATATTCCTGCAACATGTTCATAAAAACAAATCTGTGTATGTGGAGAGGGGGGGGGGGTCGAGGAGGCTTAGTGTTCAGCAGCAGCAGTTGTACAAACCAATATCACACTCATTGAGGTTAGAGAGTTTATAATTGGATCTTACAGACGATTATTCACTGATGTGCTGCTGCCGAGTAATTTTGTCATAAACGTGGGTGGCCATACACAGATACTTAACTGAGATACATGAGTGTGGCAGTTTGGCCTTCCACACGCCACCCAAGTGGCGTTATTGTAGAGAGGAAGCTAGGGGGAATTAGCCCAGGAGCAGATTGACCATGTCATGACAGTGCTCCTATCCTGAGTGTGTGTGTGAGGATAGGGGTTTTAACCTGTTGCCCGTTAGCCCAAACAACGAGCAACAGGTAAGCAACCACCCTGATCCTAATCACCTAGATCCAGGTCAGGTGTGGCTGCTCATACCATCCCATCCCCACACCACTATGAGTTAGCGCAGCTGTTTGCTGCTGCTGCTACCCACTGATCACCAATCGCTCAAAATTGTGACGTTTGCTGAAAAGTTTGAAAATGGCCACGGATTCAGAGTCTCTGCACAGTCAATGCGTGGCCATTGTTTGGGATTGGACAGTCCCTTCCTTAGTTCCTTACATTTATTTTCTTTATTTGAGACATTGTGAGTGAGTAAAAGTACTATTAAAAGTATTTTGAAGTAAAAGTACGCATATGCAGCAGCATCCTCCCTGCATGCTTTGTGTTGAGTTAAACCAACAGATGGCATGCTGGGCCATGCCATGCCCATTTGCTCACATTTGGAAGAAATTGTCCTAATATGACCAGGATGGTGTGTTTTCATTAAAGACAGTCAGATGTTATATTTTAAAGTGTTATAGTGCGCCCTACCTTAAAAAGTTTTTCACTGTCAAAAGACAGAAACGCCTCAAAGTGGTATTTTCCTCCACTTGCCCGAATGGTCGTTGCATCTACTGTATTAGGTCTCCCACCGTGCCCATTGACTAGCCTGTCTGTCCATCTTGAGCATTATGTTTTCATGCAATTCTGCATCACTTAATTGTGGTGGAGGGATAAGAGTGAGCGACTCTAAAAGCCTTCCCCGCACCCCACGTCCCCCATGTATTTGTTTAAGCGGTTTGCCCGGCTATAAACGACACCCTCCTCCTTCATGATTAAATTGGGCTGTGGTGGGCCAAGCCATGCATCCGTTAATCAGTTATTTATGCATTGCAGATTAGGACAAATTTCCTTTTCGTATATGTATCAAAACATTTCTGACTCCTGGGCTATAATGTAGAACACGTTCATCTCCTCCACTTTTCTCTTTTTTTCCAATCTTTCTGTCTGGGTTGTATCGGCTTTGAATTCCTACTTATGTTCTACTAAATGTGTACAAATTGTGCTTTCTCTCTCTCTCTCTCTCCCTCTCTCTCTCTCTCTCTCTTTATATATATATATATATATATATATATATATATATATATATATATATATATATATACAATATATTATCTTATCAATAGTAATAAACACATAATCTCTAGTGGTAGCAGTGGTTTTGCTTTCAAAATCATATATTTTTCTCATTGTATACTGCCAACGTTCCAGATAACCCTCACAGTAGGTTTATTGCATATTGCCCTTACTTCATCGCTACTGCCTATTTCAATGTAAACCGACACATGTAAGCCGACATATGTTTTTGTTTTTAAACAACAAAATGCAAGTAATTCTGCTGTTTACTGTTATTGGATATTTTTATGAGCAGTTTATCTGCCTGCAGTGAACATTTTGACATACTGGTCACCTTGGTCAAATTTTATGACAGGTTGACAATCAAAGATCAGTGGTCTTGCAGCCCCCAGCACAAACACACATATGCACACATGCAGCTTCAGCGTCATGTACTTTTACACGTACGCAAGCACACGTGCACACACACGCACACTTGCACACACACACACGCACGCACGCACACTCACACACACACACAGACACACACACATACAGGTGGCTCGCTAACAAGACAGTTTGACAAGTGTAAGCAGGTTTGGCTGACCAGTGGGGGATTCTAACTGACGTTAAGAGAGATCCCACAGTCATTTAACTTTCCGCCTGGCTGTTTTCACTCCTGCTCTCTGTGGACTACTTAGGAAAGGCAGGCTGTCAATGGAGAGGGAGCTATGGAAACAATGATTCTGTGAGTGGGAGAGCTGCGTGCGGCAAAGGAAGAGTGTGTTTGTGCGCGTGTGTGGACGTGTGTGTTGCCTGCGATTACGTGCTTCCTAATGCATCTACTTCATCTACGGTACAGTGGACGGACACGTGTGTGCGTGTGTCTGTGGTTGTGTAGCTACGTGCATGTACATGCGAGTGTGCGTGTGTGTGCGTGAGATCACATTTGTGTTGGCCGCGTGTAGACGTGGGTGTCCCTGTTTCCAAGTGTATCCGCTCTATCTATAGCAAGTGGAATATCATGTCTGTGTGTTCCCAAAGCGAATCAATTTGAATTACTGTCATTGCCACAGAACCCGTAGGGAAAGAGGAAAGAAAAAAAGAAAAGAAAAATGAGAATTAAGGGAGTAAAATAAATGAAAAGAGGATATTGAAGAAGGTCCCCCCCAACACACACACACACACACACACACACGTAAATGTTAATACCTACCTCACATCCTCACACAGCTTCCCAATCGTTATTCTTTTCTTTTATTTGTTGTTATTGTTATTGATCATGGAAATGATAGATATGATAAAATAATAACTCTCGCTGGGAAATTCTGGTAAATAAATGATAATGAAAGGAAGGAAGAACATTTAAATAGGAAGACAGAAGAAAGAGGAAAAAACTATGGTAATCCACTCATATTATTTTGCTCATGGTCACTATTGAACGTTCCTCTACTATAGTTATCCCAGGGCCTTTTTTATTAAATTTTAATCGTAATTTTTGTATGCCATTGCATTTGGGACAAGTGGAGTTCAACTTCTCAACCTGCAGTGCAACTCTTTATTTATTCTTTTATCATCAAGAACTGTTGCAATAACTCCGCGCCCCCTTCAGGCCCCTGACCTGACCCCGGCCGTCACCCGTTCAGACCACACAGCAGAGGGCTGCAGACGTTGTAAGAAAGGCTTTTATTTGCAAACCAAAACGTCATGCCTTGTAATTTGAATTCTTGATACAGAGGTTTACTGGTTTATTGACTTCAAGGTTCATTTTATATTGCCATATTTTTTACTATATGAATTTAAAAAAATGTATCGATTGTTTATGATTTATGCTGCTGCTACACCCCAATTTCACTCCAGGGACGAATAAAGTGTCAATATAATCAGACGAGATAACTCAATTTAAAAATGTACACTTTCATTTCTAAATTTCAAATTGTGAAAACCTCTGGGTTGCGCTCCTCGTGTTAACGAGGAGGGACCAGATCTATTACTCATGGGATTGATCGTCAGATCACGCAATCCATCAAAACGCTCTGCATTCACGCCTGAAAAGGTAGAGGAAGTGACGACGCCCCACTTCTGTCCTGCCCCCGCGGGTATATACAGTAGTGCTGCTTGACTTCCGCTTCCTCCTCTTTTCGCCACTGAGCAACCTGGAAGCTGCAACTGCAGCGCAGTAACTAATCTGGTCCCTTCTCAGGGAACTGTGGTTGCCTATGCAACCTAGACGTTCCCCATTGCAGGGACTGTGAGGGCTGATGAGGCTGTACACCATCACACGAGGGAGGTTCACATATTTACGTACCCCCCACTGGCATGTCCGTCCCAGACATGTGAGTGGACGTGTGAGGAAAAATCCTTGTGGGATACTTTCTGTAACACCTGCATACTGAGGTCTGTGCGCCAAACAGAGCCTGTGGCAGCGCAGACGTAGTTATGTCCAACATGTATTTACAGTATTTTCAGTAGGGATTCGGCAATAGGAGGAGTGGCGGCGCGAACGGGACCAGCTCCCGTGCTAATGCGAGCCGAGGGAGGGGGCTCGTACTTGGACATCGCTCCTCCATCGGCGTCCTCCTCGTCCCAGCGCCCCAACCGTCTCCTGACGGTAGCCAGGGAGAGCTGAGCGCAGGCAGGGCACTTCACGGTGCCCTCAAGGAGCGCCTCCCCGGGCACGCGGTGCCGGACAGAAAAAAGAGAGAGAAATTAAATTAATTGAATATAATTATACCGCCTCATTTGACGGTACTCGAGCCGGTGATTCACGGCGACTCAGACTGGGATCCGTGAGGTGCAGCTGGAGTGAAAATACAATTGTCTTGTTCTGGATTCTTCTTATGCGAAGTGAGAAAAGAGGAGTCACAAGACGAGTCGCTATATATACCTGTATGGGGAGGGGGGCGAGTGCGGTCTTGTCGCTTCGTCTGCCTTTTCAGTCCCATGAGTAATAGATGGCATTCCCTGCAATAGGGAACCCTAAAAATATGTAGGTTTAATAAGCTGACGTTTTTTCTTCAGTTGATCAAATGACTTTTTTTCAATGTAGAAAAGAACAAGGAATTTACTGTCAGTAAGACACTTGATTTCAAATATGTGTGTGTGTGTGTGTGTGTGTGTGTGTGTGTGTGTGTGTGTGTGTGTGTGTGTGTGAGTGTGTCTGTACATTCACAGTACGTACAGTGCGTTCCTGGTAGCGCGTGAACACTGTGGTACGTGGATCAATGCCTACAGTTGAGTCTTTGTTGCTCAAGAGAAGTCGCTCTGCTGCACGGTATCTGAGCTTGTATAGAGAGATGAAACATCTAGGTTACTAGGATAAGCCAGGAGGCTGGATGTAGTGAGTGAGTATGTGTGTGTGTGTGTGTGTGTATGTGTGTGCGTGTGTGCGTGTGTGTATGTGTGTGCGTGTGTGCGTGCGTGTGTGTGTGTGCGTGTGTGTATTAGTTTTCGTTACATCTCAAAAGTGATGGAACTACTCAGACCTTTGACCTGAGTAAAAGCACAAAGACCCAAAGACACAAAATGACTCTAGTAAAAGTGAAAATACCACGGTGACGTTTCTTTTTTAGGAGCGCTACATAAGTATTTGCTATTAAATTGTCATATTCAGTGTACTATACAATAACAAAGTGCTTGAACTTTTAGTACTTGTCCTTGTCGTAACAAAGTACTTGTATTATTACTTATTACTTAAATATTTATTACTACTTTACTAATTCAGTACTTTATCTTATACCTTATATAACCATAACAATAATTTATCCTGTGCATAGTATTTTGTATATTTGTATATCTTTATGTGACCATCTGACTTTTTTTGGGGCGGGGGGGATATAATATTTGTACATTATTGACTTTTTTTTTTTTTAATCTCTATTTGTGTTTTATTTATTTTTTTATTCTCTTTTCATTCAACTCACCAGAACAAATTCCTACTGTAGTGTGTGTAAATGTGTGTAAATGTACTTTCCACCACTGTAACTCAAGTGTTGCAACTAGTATGACTCAATGCCTGTTTTGGGGCCGCAGTGTGCGTCAATGTGTGTGTGTGTGTGTGTGTGTGTGGTGTGTGCGTGTGTGTGTGTTGATTAACGCTCTCCGTGCATGGCTCTGTGTGTGTGTGTGTGTGTGTGTGTGGTGTGTGCGTGCACGCGTGAACGTATGTGCGATATCAGGCAGATCACAGAGGGGCGGACGGTTCCCACAGAGAGGGGCCGTGGGAGGCTGCCTGACACGTCCAATTGATCGGCTGCCACGGAATACGTCGCTGCGCTGCCCAGATCTCAGAGACCAGCGGAGAGGGAGGGAGGGAGATGGGCGGAGGTGGAGAAGGGATGCGGCGGTGGAAGTTGTACTCGCACTCCAACTCCATTTATAAGTATAAAAAGTATGAAAATACCCCGACACGAAACGCCTCCAGTTAATGTAAAACAACCACAGTGTCGTTTGTACTTCAGTAAAAGCACGTCCAGTCGAAACGGAGAAGGAAGGAGATTAGTGACTCAAAGCACAAAGAGGGATTCAGTTTTCCGACTCTCAGTCTGCTTGATTCAGTTGGTGTAACGGCGCGCGGGGGACGACTTCCTGTGGCCGATGAACGGGGGTCAGAGGAGTCGGTTCGGCCCTGAGTTGTGACTGGAGTTCTCACCAGGATCATTTGATTCTGTCCAAGGTACTCGTTTCCGTGTAATGTGTAAATCGACCAGATTCAAGATGACTTACATCAAAAGCCTTGACCTCCATTCCCACGTTGAGTCATCCTGAGTAATTATCTTCAGATTTAGCAGCGAGATTCGCTCGCTCGCTAACTCTCTCTCTCTCTCTCTCTCGCTCTCTCTCTCTCTCTCTCTCTTTCGCTCGGCCAATCACTGAATCAAAACATCGGGGGCCGGGTCGCTACCGACTGGAAGGGGCGTTTGAAGGTTTTGTTCGCCGCGAATGAATCGGTCGCCGCGTATCACTCGCGGAGATGGAATGGGAGAAAAACCGAAACAAAAAAAAAAGGGGCCAACGCGGAGGAGGGTGGGCGTAGTCGATGTGGGTTTTGTGGCGGCACCCCGACGGGGGTGGGGGGACTGTTGAAGGAATCAAATTTAATTTTTCGGGCTTCATAATGACGGCAAAGGAGAGATATGCTTGTCTGTCCTCCGCCAGAAAGGGAGCAATGCGTCAAACTCGTATCGCCCATTGTCAGGGAGCCCGCAACCCACCCCCGCTTACCTGGCTTTGTTAAAGGGTAATGAGAAGTGTGTTTTTTTTCCCCCCCGTATCTCACGAGCTCACACACCCGAGTCAGACGCAGCCGCAGCGTGTCGGCGTCAGGCCTGAGCCCTTCCGATGGGAAATTAAACACAGGGCCGAGAGGAGAGGAGGGGAGAGGCGAAAGGCGGTAAGGAGGGTGGGGGGGAAAAAAAAAAAAAAAAAAAGAGTAAAAAGAGCAGGAGGAAGAGAGGAGGAAGGAATGAAAGGACGAGATACCGGAGCGTTTGCGTCCGTGCGCCACCGCCCCCGATTCACACCGGAACGGGTTTTTCCCGATGTCGTCCGTCTACGACGTCCCTTTTTGTCTTTGCTTTCGTTTTTTTCAGGCTCTCACCTTTCATTTGATTCACATTGTGCAGTTGGAGATAGCCGGGTTCGTTCGTGAGCGGCGTCCGTTGTTTGTGTCACACATGGGTCCCGTGCCACGAGGCGGCATGAGTTATATTTTCTGCCGCCGTTTTGAGTTTTAGATACCGTACAGAAAAATAGCAAAGACAACAAAAGTTTTGGCCGAGACACAAGTTGTCAGAGAGACAACGGCAATGAAACACCTCACTTGAAGCTTGTTATCTGACCCGGCCTCTTTGCACAAACAGACGGCGCTGTATAGCAAACTTTCTCGCCCCCCCTTTTCCTACCGGCTAAATAAAGTTGTTTTTTTGTGGAATATTCCACTCATTTAAACACTATTGTTGCTCGGTTATTCTCCTCCCCGTGATTATATAAAATATGTCAGGAAAGGAGTTATTGTCTTCTTCATTTCCCACTAAAACTACACAGTGCGCTCCCGCTTAAATATGGCTATTATCTGGCAGCGCAGGATGAAAACAAATGCAGGAATTTGGCATAGCAGGATGATAACCTCCCCGTTTCACTAAAGACTAAAGACGTGCCCCCCGCCATTTTTAACTGCCCCCTCAGTCACTTCATCCTGGGCCTGTTGCACATACCAGCTTCTAGCTTTTATTGCGGGAATGATTATATCTTCTTTCCATAACCCACGTTTAATTTGAAGTGTTGGGGATCTCACTGAAAAGTAGTTGCAAAAAAACCCATAAAACAGCTATAACAAATATGTATTGGGTCGTGCAGCTCCATGTATTTCTCTACCTCCATGTGGTTTGAGCGGCCACACACGTCCTGGGTCTAGGTAATTGGCGGCCCAGGACCAGAGTGGCTGCATACCTGCTGCTCGTTGGTTGGTCTAACAAGCAGCAGGTAAAACCCTCATCCCCAGACCCACTCAGGAGAGGAGGCCTCGTCATGACACGTGTCCACCTGCTCCCGGGCTTATTCCACCCAGCCCACTCTCTACAATAAACTCTTTGTCTGAAACCCCATGGTCTGTGTCTCTGTGCCGGAGACACACAGAAGCACCAAATGGAAAAAAAAAAAGTTTATAACAATAGGTAAACTGGTGGGGTGTATGTGGCAGATGAAACAGAATGATATACTATCAGAAAACCAGAAACGGCGGATGTCCTCAGGGCAATCTATGCACCTCGAGGCAAGGTCAGTCCTCTGAGTCCTCTGAGTATTGCTGCTGGTTAGCAAGACAGCTCAATTCCTGTCTCCTGTGAGTCCTCTGCAGCTGAATTAAACAGTACAGAGTTCAAGGGTGATGCAAACCCCTTTGTCCACACACATTCACTTCACTATATCCACAATATACTAGTGTGGATATATATATATATATATATATATATATATATATTTTTTTTTTTGTATTTGTATTTACAGAATATATATATATTTTTTTAGATTTTTTTTAATTGACACATTTTATATAAAGATCTATATTTTTTATTTGTATATATTTATAATTATTATAATAATTATTATTTATTCATTATTTTTCACCACATTTTCATTTCATCATACCTTTAAATCACTGCACACCACAAGGAATAAATTCTGCATATCTCCGTGTTGAACAGTGCAACCTCATAAACCTCATAAATATTTAGCCTATGCTCGTAAATATAGGGAAGAAAACTTGAGAGCAAAGCAATTAAATACCCACTGACTTTTAAGAAAGGAGATACTTCAAAGAAGAGGAGGCCAGGGGACCTTATGTTGAGCAGGCCTACAGGCGCAGTCCGATTTGGGCAGAAGAAAACAGAAAACAACGGTATGAATTGAAAATCCCTGGGACTATGTTGTCTCACAGAATAGTGTGAGGGCTGCGGGTGGCTGATAAAATACCCACACTGTTGTACATCCCTCCAAACATCCCTTGGAGGAGACAAAAATATTGCATTATTAGGAATCCACATTCAGTGGTTAATCACAAGGAAGTAATTTCGTTCTTAACAAAACCTTAATATTTCGCCATTGTGAGAGTATATAGCATTAACACCTCCGTCATTTTGATAGGACGATGATATTAAAGACTGTAAAGATAAAGATAATATAAGTATAAAGCTTCAAACTAGTGTCATAGAGTGTATGTAGTGTAGTGTATACGTCTCCAAATGTCTCAAATGTCAAGTTTTTCTCACGTTTTGAAACTGAACTGAAACATGAATGTGTTGATCCAGATACTTTTCACTCTTAACTCTTCACACCGATCAATTGCATCCTTTTTGCCCATGCCTGCTATCAAGTTTCATTATCCCTCTGCTATGCATTATGGGACATTTTGATAAAATCACATTACAGGAGTAGCGGCTGGCCTTATTTTCCCAAATTACTGACACCTTGTGACCCGAATAGCTAAATAGAACCACTAATGAAGGAGTTTCTTCCCGCAAGCCATAAGAACTGTCAGTGCAGAACTCACCAGGGGTCCTCACTGAGAAACACACATAGGCCCCACTGCCTTACTGTGCTGTATGTTGCATACGGTACTGCATACTGTATCACTGTTCTGGGTTACTGCATACTGTGCTGTATTGCTGTTCTGTTCGGTGTTACTGTATTGCTTAGCCGTTCTGTTGTACACTGTATACTGTACTGTATATCTCCACACACACTACCTCACTTTATTCACATGCCACTTTAATGCACATATCTGTATTATGTATATTATACATAATAGCCTCTCCCATATACATAGGTCTATTCCCTTTATTTCTACTTTGTACCCCCACTCTGCATTACCTTTGAGTTGTTTTATTTTATTTTATTTTATTCTATATTATTCGATTTACTAACTTCATTACATTTTAGGAATCAGTTAGTTAGTCAAATAGAAATTAGGCAGCTATTGTGTTCAGTCTAGAACATATTGTGCATAATCACCGGGTGTGTTGCATTGACATTTCACTGCATGTATGTATGAAAGTATGTATATGTATGTGACGAATAAACCTCTTGAATCTCTTGAATCTTGAATTTAATGTAAAGGTTTGTCCTAGTAACGTGGGTATTTATCTATCTTCGAAACTTTTAAGAGGATAACTTTTCGGGGCTCTAAGTGATGAACAGGCGGCTCAAAATTTTAACAGCTGACCAAGAGTGATTGATTGCCGTCTTTTCCAGAAGACGAGACCAGTGATTTCTGTGAAGTTAAATGGACGATAAAATGACTGGATGGAGGAGCGACGCACAGAACCAATGACATTAATGGAGATAGGGAGGTATGCAGGCAGGGAGGGAGGTAGGGGGACGGCCTGTCGTTCCCGTTGTTACCCGACAGTAATATTCCAAAAAATGTCACAGTCGCGTTGGCAATCAATCGAAAGCGAGCAATCCCGCCTGTGTACCACTGTGTCTCCCGCGGCTGCGGTGGTCGCAGGCCGGGTGCGGCAGCCTGTGGGAAAGACGTCAGGTACTGAGCTACTGTACCCACTAGGTACAGTAGCTCAGTGTAGGTACTGTACCTAGGTGTAGGTAGCTCGGTCTAGTAGGTAGGTACCGGTAGGTGTTGGTATGTAGGTACATTGATCCAACCTATGGAGGCCCAGGAGGCAAATAAGTTATTTTCTAAAAATGTGTGTGTATAATATATATATATATATATATATATATATATATATATATATATTTGCATGTGTTGTAGTGCGGTCATGTGACAAATAAAGATTCTTCTTCTACATCAGCAACCCTGATAGCATTGATTCAATGTAACAAAACTGTATCTGTGTCCACCATCTATCTCACAATTAAAAGTCTTGATATTCAGTAGAAAATGCATACAAATCAGTGATATCTATTGGTGCCATATTTGAACAATGATAGGAGCTGAACTTGATTGGAAGTATAGGAATTGTCTTTAAATGTGCAGAGTCATCCTATTCAGATTTTAGTTGCTGATGAACAGATGACGCACTGAAACATTTATTTTGATGCTCACAGACTTAACATTGATTTATTATGAAGCTAAGTAGGGTCCATTATTAACACTGTGAGTATGTGCAGTGAATGAAACACTTAACCTCGGCCAAACAGTTATGCACCACCTGTTAGAACTCAGACCCTGTGCATCCATATAAAAATAAGTAATTTGGGCTTTCCCTTCAGATCTCAGCTTGAATACAAAATATGCAAAGTAGCCGGAGGAGTTTTATTGAGCCCCCCTACACACAAAAACAAGGTTGTGTCGAGAAATGAAAGCCTTAAATCAAAATCATACAACAATAAAAACACATGTGTGTGCCCAGTTCGAATTTTGCATTATTCATACACTGTGTGTGTGTGTGTGTGTGTGTGTGTGTGTGTGTGTGCGTGTGCGTGCGCGTGTGTGTCTGTGTGAATGACGTGTTTGCGTAATAATTGGATTCTTTTATGTCGTTTTTTTACCATTGGACTTCAAAAGGAAAGACTAAAACAAAGCCACACAGATTCCATAGCTGCACAAAGTGCAAAGATGAAAACCAGCATAAAGAATCCCATTAATGCATACTCTCTCTCTCTCTCTCTCTCTCTCTCTCTCTCTCTCTCTCGCTCTCTCTCTCTATCTCTTACACACACACACACACACACACACGTATCAGGAATTCCTCTAGAAGGTGGAGTTACTGGGAAGGAGGGCGGCGTGGTGATGGAGGAGAAGCTGCTTTGAACCTGGACTCCACAGGGAGCTCAGAGTGGACTGCAGAGCGGCACCCCTGAGTATCCTCAGGGGTGCCGCTCTGCAGTCCACTCTGAGCTCCCTGTGGATGGCAGTAAGTGAAAAGTCGAGTGGAATTATCGTTTTTAACGGTTATTTGTGCTGTCGTATTGCATCACGTTTCGTGACGTCATTCATCGGAGGCTTTTGTCCAAAGCAGGTCACCACAAGTACATTTGCCGTTAGAAGTCGCACAGTACATCTCCGTCATCATCAGCAAAGACTGTGTGAGGTTCGAGAGGCCGTCGTGGAGTCACAGAGTTAGTATGATTATTTTGAGGGTGCCATCTATTCTTTTATTTTTAAGGCAGGAGCAGCGGAAGGTGCTTATGAGGTGGTCAGGAGGTCAGTACAGCTGGGTCCCACGTATAACCTCACAAGCTTTCAGGAAACAGGGATTCGAGGAAAAAGGCATAATGCCTGTAAATGCCTAAAAAAAAGAAAAATCTCCCAGAAATCTGTGACCCAAGCAGCCCTGATCTACTAACATTGTGTTTAATTGTACTACTATCAGCGCATTCTTGCTGGGAAAGGCGGACCCCGCCACCAACAATGGCAGCACCGTATAGAGGAGCACATACGTAACACAAATACATTGAATGGCTGTTTGCTAAAAACAGCCAGCTCAAGAGAAGTACGTATGACATTACTTTTTTTAATCACAAACAGATTTACAGTTTAAACACGGACATAGTCACCTATATAAATCCTCATACCCAGACAGGCAATCCACCAGTAAGTCCTTAATGTATTGACTAAATGAGTCAGTAACCAAGCTTGGCAGCCGGACAGATATTTGTCCAGTCAGCTAACCCAACAGACTGGCAGCCAATAGGTCATGTAGTCGGATGGCCCGGCACCGACTTTGTGAAGCCGAGGGATCGGTCGCTCTGCGAACAAGCAGCACAGTTCCGCGCTCGGACGGGCCCTAAGTTCTGGAGAGCAGCACGCTGAACTGTGCAGATTGCGGGGCAGGCTGACGTCCAACTGTAGCGCCATCAGCTTGACAGCCGAATATTCCGGAGGGGGTTTTCAGACAGCGATCAGGAGAGAGAGAGAGAGATTTGATGTCGGGGGGGGGCGCGCTGGCGGTGGTGGTGGTGGTGGTGGGGGTGGGGGCGGGGCGGGGGCGGAAGGTATCAGTCAAAACGCCGTGAATTGAACACAAGGAAGGCCGTGAGAAAAAACATAAATGCGCAGGACGGCTGCCAGCTGGCCGCTGCAGCACGGCGACGAGGACGTCCACCTCCACGTCCACATCCACATCCACATCAACATCTGACTGTAATGATTGTGCGTGTGCGTGTGTGTGTGTGTGTGTGTGTGTGTGTGTGTGTGTGTGTGTGTGTGTGTGTGTGTGCGTGTGTGTGCGTGTATTTATGTGTGGATTCGTCGGTTTTAGCTGTGCGAGTGTGTGCATTGACACGCCCCTGCACAACGGGCTCCCTTCATTACTGGTTCATGTCATAAAGCGAGGGGCGAGAAAACCAGAATTTTCCGACGGACAAGGAAACTGACAGCACAATAAACGCGACGCAAATACATTTCATTTTAATAATGAGAGCATGTTATCAGCGAGAGCGCGACTGTAACGGACAGTGACAATGGACGAGGACCTTTCACTGCCGACACTTTATGAGGACTCCGTAATGATTACACTGAGTTAATGTTTGCACACCCACTAACACACACACACACACACACACACACACACACACACACACACACACACACACACACTCAAAGACAATGACAAATACAACAACCACCACAATAGTTGCACACAACAAAATGGCTCTATACATACATGAGTGCATTCACAGCCACAGTGGTTTGGGAATATTAATTTGCTGCTCGGTAATTAGAGATGAAACCTTTTAAATGGTTTAGTCGAAAGCCCATTGTCGCGGCGGCGCCACCCGAGAGGCCGCTTTCGTCAAATTATGCTATTACTGGCATGTGTGCGATAATTTCAGAGAGGGAGAGAGACAGAGAGACAGAGAGGTTGACCCGGTGGGAGAGTGCTGTTGAACCCTTTAAAGTGTGACCGTGGGTCCCAGGAATAGCAGCGCATGTTTTGTAATTGTATTTTAAGCACAGCCACCGATACGGTTATTGACAGAAACAACCCTGAATGTGTTTGTAATACACATTAGGGAAGAGTTCCAGGGTGATTCGTTTCAGATCGGTTGGACGGGGGCTGATCAGACGGCGTGGAGGCATTGTGTAAACCAGAGTGTGGATTCGGTTAAACTGGATCCCTGGATGGGAGACGCTTTCCGGTTCTATCTTGCCTTATCTTATTTCAACGAGTAGGGGGAAAAGTCGGTTGAATAAGTGATTTATTTGTTCGTTTTTTTTCAAAAGGTTTCTGGTCTGAATTTGTAGTGCCCTATGATATCCCGTCACATTTCAGGGTCCTGTGTGATCATTAACATGGCTATACTTTTATCCTGTTATCCCATTCAAAGTATTATGGATATGGTTATGGTGAGGGAGAGAGGAGGCGGCTGGTTTTCACCAATAAAGACTCGTTTGGATTGGACCAATGAGGACGCATTCGGAAGGCATTCCTCATGAATTCATATCTTAGCCAGAAAATAAAGCCGCTACCTGCTGCTTGTCTGGGCTTTCTCTTCTCCTTTTTTCCTACCGGCTAAAAATAAAGTCATTTATTCTGGAAAGCGGGACTCATCAAAACACGATTGTTACACCGTGACAATAGTTTTGATTGTTTTTTACGCTGTGATTGTAAAAAATTATGTCCGTAAAAGGAGTTATTCTCTTCTTTTTTTCCGATAAAAGCACACGGAGGCTTTCGAGTTGAAGGTTGATATTCAAATTCTGGAAAAAATCGAATCAAAGAAACACCCCGCTCTGCCGTTGCACGTCGCTCTGGGAGAAACGCTCCAATCACCAGCACCTTCCCCCTTCCAACCGTCCGACTAAAACAGCGGTCTGTCGGGTAGAAGGCCCCTCTTTTAGTCCATATATCAAACAGCTGTTTCCAACGAAATCTCGATGCCCATCCACGCAAGCCAAAACAAAAACGGGCACCATCAACAGCCCCCCACCCCCTGCACATGCCTGCTGTAGTTTTCGTGGCTCTAAAAGAGTAGGATCCTAATGAGGCTTTGCAGAGATAAAAGCAATACATTTGCAATATAGACTAAATATTTTCAGTGATAACGGAAAGGTATTCATTTTCGTCTTTTGTTCTCTCCCGTATTTATTCAGCCCCTTTTTTTCCCCTTGGGGGCTCCGTAGTACAGTATGTCGATTCGGCCATAGCAGCAAATGTTTCAGAACGGGTTAAGCCTAACCCTAACCCTAACCCTAACCCTGACCACACACTTAGACACCTCACCTATAAATACGTGCTCTCTAATGCTTTGCTTACAGTACATACATTTGCATAAATGAATGTGCAATCACAAATCCTGTATATATAGAGGAACCGTGAGAACATGTCTTGGATTTCCCATGGCAACAGCTTGATTACCCATTCAGTCATTTCCGCGAAACAAACTACTTTGTTGTGGGTTTATTTTCCGGGAGACGGATGATAGACATGTGAACGGCTCGGGCCTGAGTGGGTGGTCATTACAGGGGATAATTACGACGTCGCAGATACAAATTAAAAGCTTTGTTCTTAATCAGTGTCTCGTTATCAAAAAGGGAAGTTTAGAAATAAACTGTGCCGACGCTACGTGTGTGGTGCAAGGTTAGAAAATAGACGGAACAAATAAATAAAGACATCTACAGTATTAAAGCACGCTGACTTGAAGCCAGGAAAATGAAGGTGGTGGAACATTTAAGAAATTGCTTAATACCTGTGATTTCCGTTACCATGATGTTAAGTTATTTCAATAACAGCTTTGAAATCACACACAAAAAAAACCCCTTTAGCATAACTCTCGGTCCGTCAGATGTATGAGGTCAACTATACATTTTTTACTTGTTGATGGCTGTGGAAGCCACCCGAGTGGTGTTTTCAGGGGCCCCAGGCACAGGGACACAGGGCAGAGATGTTGCGAACACACCAGTTCATTGTAGAAAGTGGGCGAGATGTAACAAGCCGGGAGCAGATGGATCATTGTCATGGCGTAGGCTCTCCCGGTGTGTGTGTGGAGATGGGTGATTTACCTGTTGCTTGCTCTGATGAACAACAGGCGTACAGCCACCCTGACCCCTGACCCAATTACTCAGACCCAAGACAGGTGTGGTTGCTTCAACCACACCACCCCCACACCACAGCGATGTTTCATGTTACAGCTTTGGGGCAAAGAAAAGTCCCTTCACTCAAAAAACATACTACACTATAGTATTTTTGCCACAAATACTATTGCCACCAATATTATTGGAGTCAATGGTTCCACTTAAAAGTATTGCTTTAATCGTTGTTACACCTTTGTTTTATTTTGGTTTTGTCACATCAAAAGTTATTGTTCATTTCTACATTTTGAATCGAACAAACCTTAAAAAAAAATCGTGGCTTTTTAATGCTTTAAAGCGCTCTTTAAGTTGAACCAAAAAAGAATTATCAACATCAAAGAACCCTGATAATCCTGATACAGTTGTTCAGTATAAATGTGATACTCTCATTAACATTTTCATCAAAGATTACCCAGAAGTTTACACAAAGGAGTTTGATCAACTGTCATAAAAGCAACCCAGGTATTATAATAAAATGAAAGAAGCACACGGCTTAATTTTGTCTGTCAAGGATAGACATTTAACCTCTAACTACTCTGGAGGCAATTCATTCATCTTGTGAAAATCTGTGTGTGTGTGTGTGTGTGTGTGTGTGTGTGTGTGTGTGTGTGTGTGTGTGTGTGTGTGTGTGTGATTTATGCATGACTTTCCATGGTTCCAACGGTTGGCTGGCATGGGCAGCTGTTTCTTCCTGTGGAGATGTACTTGCGGTAGTGTGCGTGTGCGCGTGCGTGTGTGTGTGTGTGTGTGTGTGTGTGTGTGTGTGTGTGTGTGTGTGTGTGTGTGTGTGTGTGTGTGTGTGTGTGTGTGTGTGTGTGTGTGATTTCTGTGTGTGTGTGGCACAGAGCTTCTCTGCTGCTATACTCTTCAGCAGTCTGCTCCGAGCAGTGGACTAACCCCACTCGCTCAGAGCTGTCAATCAAACACACACAGACACACACACACACACACACACACACACACACACACAGACACAGACACAGACACACACACAGAGAGCTGTGGTGTTTCCAGTGGTTGTGATCTGTTCGGATACACTGGAAAGGCAGGAGCCCCTGAGGACTTCCTCTGCAACTACGGAAACATAATGAGGAGCAGAAGCAGCAAAAGACGTTCACACAGCGCTGCTTCCATGTGGAGATGGCACGCAGGAATACCAAAGGAAATGTAGTTATTGGACATATTTTAACATTAGCATTATTCACATTACTATTGCAGTATTGCACTATGAACCATCATTCACATAATAGATGATTAGATGGATCATCAACTTTGTCATTGCATTTCACTACATGTCGTGTCCATCTTCAAAGTTCACGAGCTCCTCCCACCGCAATGTGGACTCGCCTTGATCGCACCAGGTCAGTGTTTGACGCTGTCGGTGCAAACAGGGCTGGTTAACGTATAGTTATAGACTATACCAATACTTTAAACAAATATGTAAATGAAGTTTTTTATATAAAGTACATCACGTTTGTGACATTAACAGATTTGGCTTTTACAGTCGTCAAGTGACAGTGAGTTTGGATTGCCTTATGCATCCATTGGATACGATTCCCCAGAATCAACAAACTCATGAATAACACATTTCAATTATGGCTTCATCAAAATCATATAAGACAGACATTTAAAACATCATATAATACAGCTTGAAATTATTTCTATATGCTTATAGATGTTATATACATTATAATGATGGTAGACCTGTGAACGATTCGTGCGTCACAAACAAATCTCTAAAAGGACTCAGGAGTTTGGAGTCACTCCGGCAAAAGTGTCATTCATTCATTCCTAACTCGATCACTGTAGCCAGTCACACACTCATTCAATGAGTCTAGAATAGATTAACGGATGAAAAGAGACGTGAGCGGCGGGTCATGCGTGCACGCAAGGCCGCCCGACTCTTCTGACTCTCGTTCGCCGTTCGGCGGAGCTCCTCCCTCGCTCACTGGCCGCGTGTTGCACAACTTGATCAAAGGAACCAAGAGTTTGGAAAATTGAACTTGTTTCTCCGCTAAGTGACTCGCCAAGAATTGCGTCTCATATAAAGAGCTGAACCCGTTGTCACTACTTATATAAACATATCTTGACACAGCTTATTATGATGTCGGCCAGTGAACTGATACTCAGATGATTAGTGACGATTGAGACGTTGCCTATTGACATTTTATCAACAAAGCAGAGCCTGACTGGCTCATAACAGGAAACTGAAGCGAAATGGAAAGGGATTGGCTTAACAACTAGGCTCAACTCAAAGCAGCTCCTTGCTTGTCAATTTTGTGACAGCAATCATATCCCAGAAAACAATTATGTGACAGCAAAATATCACCCCGGGAACAGCCATTCACAGCCAAACCTGTCTTCCGCCGACGACTCATATTGGGTTTTCAGTGAGCAGGCTGCAACCACCCTATTTAGAGGCCGATGCACACAAGTGGTGGTACATTCTCCACCAATGCTGACCATTTTGTACAAAAGCGGAACAATAAAATGCAATTTTGAGTGTTTCAGCAGGATCCTCTTCCTGGGTAACGTTGGGTTTCATATTTTTGAAAGAAGAAAGCAAGAGGAATCGACTTACAATAAAGATTAATAGTTAGCACTTCAAAGTCTTATCTTTAGATATTTTGGACATGGACTTTTTCTATGGCACTCATTGGAATCTCAGGGGCTCAAATTGTATTGCTATCTTCTGAAAATGTTGCCTGCATTTGCAGAATACGTGAGCGGTATTTTTTGCGTATTTCCATATGCTTTGGCTGTATGTCTTCAAATCAGGCATGGTGCAGCAAATTAGTCAGCAGTCCATTTTCTCTATTCATGATTTTTCTGGCCCACTTCCATATTAATAAAACAATATGCAAATGATTGTTTTGCCAAAGCTAATTAAAAAGGAAGCACTGTATGGAGTATTCAGTATTAAAAATATTTCCACCTAATTATACGGCAATCTAATTAAAATTAAGGGGCAAAACTGGACAATTTCATATGATGGATGGTGGGTGCCTGGGAACATCAAGCTACACATTCATATTCATACTAAACTTGACTCACGTCTCCATTCATTTTTTTTTTTGTTGTTGTCGTGTCCTATCCTCCTAAAATATATAAACTTGCCATTGCAGAGATGAGAAAAAAATGATACATGACACAGATTTCAGATTCTCAATCAAACCGTTTCTTTTAATACGCATGCAGAGCACCAAGAACTGAAGGGGAAGACCCCGCTTCACTGGAATTAGGGGGGGTCGGGCCCTAAACCATGAAAACCAACCCCAGAAGAGTGTTCCTATTCCACTAACTCCACTGCAATCCGGCAGGCAACATTCCTATCGCATCCACCAAACCCCATTCGACCATCAGACCGCCAACGGGTGATTCATCTCTCCAGGGGGGACATCTCCACTGCTCCCGAGCGGCGTAGCGGACAGCCGCTCACCGCTCCGGACAGAGCGCACTTGGCAACCTCAGACACCTTGTTGCCCCCGCTGAACAGAGATGTTCACAAGCCATGAGATGAAAGTCTGAGTCAAGTCTGAGTCAAAGCTCAAAAGTCTTTTGTCACGGCCCCCTGTCAAGTCTCAAAATCACAAGTCATTAAATGCGAGTCCGAGGCAAGTCTGAGTCAAGGCTCAAAATTATTTTGTCACGACCCCGAGACAAGTCTCAAGTTGAACGAACGAGTGATTAATCATGTCGGTATGAGAAGCCCCACATATCACTTTCCAATGTGCAGCAGTAATAAAGAGATAAAGTAACACAGCAGCACTTTAGTGACGCCAAAGGGTTTCTCTTTTGTTTGTTTTTTTTGCCTTTGAAGTGTCCTTCCTGTGATCTCACTTTTTTTTTGTTTTATTCTCAGGTTCATACACAATAGAATTATGACTAAAAATAATTTTGAGTAATAATAATATAGAATAAATGCAGGTGAATGCATTGAATGCAAACAAAACAAAAAACAGCAGACGCAACCCTCCCCACGCTGATTTAACTAGTTTTTATTCTGTTGACGCTGACTACGACGCATAACTTAGGTTTTCGTGACAAATACACATTTCACGGTGTTTTTACCCAAAACGACGAAGAACGATAAGGATGTAAAAGATCCGCTGCCACTTCAACTCGTTTCTTCTTTCATGGATTTCATTTGTGGCATATTTCTGAGTGAACTTTCAAAGGGAAAATCTTTATTTCTTTTTTTTTTTTTTACCTAAACCTCAGTTTTCCATCATTGGCTGTCAAACCCGAGCCGCACCGGCGGGCGGCCAAGCTCCTCTCGATTCCGGATCATTTTTAAAGATGCTCATACCGACGACGTGGGTTTAACTCCAAATGATCAAGAATTAGTTTTTTATTGCTCTGCCAACAGAACCATAACATTTATTTGATGCATAATTTAGTCAGAGGGATATTTAAAGTACTTTGAATTTCCCTGGGACTAAATTATGCATCAAATTTGGTTTCAACGGGAGCTGAAGAAAGTCTCAAAGTTTTGTGACTAATGGACCACGGTGTATGTACTGTTTAAATATCCTTTGTGTGGCAAGTGAAAATATTTGCCAGAGGTCAGAACAGGCCCGGTGTGATATGATCATTAATTAGGGAAGACACAATACAGAGGTTGGTGTGGTAAGTAGAGAAATAAAACCAGTTGCTCCTCATGAATACGACATTGTCTTTCCTTTCATTTTAGCAGCGCTGGGATTATTGGCTTATAGTTTATCACTCTTTTGTTACCATGGCAATCATCAAGAGCAGTGTTTGGCACTAACGTATTACTAGTAATGCGTTACTGGTGCTAATAATATCACTTTAAGCAATAATGAATTGTGTGACCAATTACTAATAAAATTTCAGTGATAATAATAATAATAATAATAATAATAATAATAATAATAATAATAACTTGTGACAACATCACTGTTGCTGATTCACCCTCGTCATCGTGGCGCCGCATTTTGAGTTTACATCCGTGATGGGAGAAATTATTGTTATCGTTTGGATCTCATTGGGTCATACCTGCCGGACGTCATGACACGTGACGGGACAGCTGCGCGCACGGCCCCGCCCCAAAGCTGTGACGCAGAGCAGCGGCAGAACTGCCTTGCGGCAATATTTCACGTGGCTTGACGGTATCTGCACGCGGGAGCGAGTGGAAGCGTAAACAATGGATGAAGGGAAGGTGGCGCTTCAGGGAAATTACTCGCCGCGACTACACAGGGCGACCGAGCCAGTGGCGTTCTGGCTTTTACTTGTAAAGCACACGGGTAGCGTAGGCCGTCGAGTGCGCTTAGCGGCGATTCTCCCGACAGCCCCACAGAGGCGCACGTGCCAAGTCTGAAATTTAAGGGGAAAGAACGCCAATACCAATTTTGTGGGGTATAACGGAAAAGTAACCACGAGTAGTGTAACGAATTACTGTTGGCAGGGAGCCATAAGTAAAGTAATAACATTACTTTTTAAAGGAGTAACGAGTAATAAATTACACTTTTTGAGTAACGAGCCCAACACTGACAAAGAGACACGGGCAAGGAGAGGACCCTCTTCACCTCCCTCACTTTGGTCAAGTCGAGTCTCCATTTCCATTTCCATTTCACTGTAGTGTCTCTGTCCTTTTTGCAGCTTGTAGTCCTTGTATCTATCCATCTATCTATCTATCCATCTATCCATCTATCCATCTATCTATCTATCTATCTATCTATCTATCTATCTATCTATCTATCTATCTATCTATCTATCTATCTATCTATCTATCTATCTATCTATCTATCCATCTGTCCATCTGTCCATCTGTCCATCTCTCTATCTATCTATCTATCTATCTATCTATCTATCTATCTATCTATCTATCTATCTATCTATCTATCTATCTATCTATCTATCTATCTATTTATCTCTCTATCTATCTATCTATCTCTCTATCTATCTATCTATCTATCTATCTATCTACCTGTGTCTCTTTCTATCCGTCTGTCTGTCTGTCTCTTCCCCTCTCTCTTTGTTTCCCTATCCACTTCTAAGGCAGTAGTCCCTTCCTCCTTCCTCCTTCCTCCTTCCTCCTTCCTCCCTGCCCGTCTCCTACTTCACCAGGTCACCTCTGCTGGAAGGACTAAATCCTCAGGTGTAATTTGTCTCCTTCCCTCTGCACTTATCCCTCCTCACCGGCTGGGCTGAAGGGGTGTTTCTGGATTTCGGAGATCCCTTTCACTTTTAAAACATTCATTCGTATGTTTGGGGAGGGGTGGGGGTGTCGGGGTGATCAAGGCACTCGGAGGCGCCCCTGGCCAGCCGTAATATGGCCCAGACTTAATGCATTATTTAATCCCTCCATTATGATAAGGATAACACCAGAGAGACAGGCGTGGTGGAGCGGGGACGCCAGAGAGGGGTGAGGAGGTGAGAGGATAGGAGAGAGGGGGCAGTGGGGGGGGGGGGGGGGGGGGGTACAGGTGAGGGGAGGTGGGGGAGATGAGAGGAGATGGTGGAGGAGGAGAGGGGAGATGAAAGGAGGGGACGGCGGGAGGGGGGGGGGGGATAGGAGAGGAAAGGATAGAACAGGTGAGAGCAGAGGAGAGGAGATGAAAGGAGAGGAGTGGGGAGGAGAGGAAATGAGCAGAAAAGAGGGGAAAGCGAGGGAGGGAGAGGCGGAGGAGGGGGAAGAGGGGAGAGAAAGGGAAAGAAAGGAGAGGAGTTGAAAAAAAGCCAAGGATAGAGAAAAATAAGAGTGGAGGTGGAGGTGGAGCGCCGGGCCAGGCGTATTACCTTCTGGCTCTGACCCTCTATGATAGCGCCGGCACGGCGTTTTGGAGCCGGCGTCTTAGCCGGCGGAGGAATGAAAGGGAGCAGTATATTCGGGGAGGGAGAAGAGGATAAGTGTTTGACACCGGAGGTCTCGGCGACAATCTCCCGCCGCGGATCCGTTTTCACGGGGATGAGGTACGCGGGCCCGGGCGCGGGGAGCCAATCTGCGTCCGCTTTATTCCGTGCAGTAATCCACGCCAGGGCCAGATGGGTTGTTTTCTGACTTTCTCTCCGTTCGTTTTTTTTTCCCACGCACGCGGGAATGACAACCGCATATCATTTTGTCAGTCCCAACTGGAGTCAATTCGTGAAGAAGGGTGTGACCTGTTTGTTTCGTATAATTCAGACCCAAAAGTGGGTGAGGACCCCCTCCATGTATAATACGAGATCCAGTGGTGGAGGAGGTACCCGGACCTTTCACTTCAATAAAAGTAAAAATAACAAACACACACTGACTCTCGTAAGTACCACCTAACCACCTGTATAAGCACAAGTACATGCTCTTAATTGTAGTTAAAATAATAAAAATAAAGGACAATGAAAGTCAGAAATGCCTGACTGTAGACATACATTATATCCTCATTCATTTCTCAGTGTCGACACCATTGAGATTGGCTCACTGAAAAATCCAACATTCCAACATGCGGACGCAATCATTTTGATATGAAAAAGAGTCAATTTCATGCATGAGTTGCCCATAATTGAAGTACGTCCGAAGTAAAAAATAAAAATACAATGTATAAAGAGGCTGCGGGATAAACACAACGTCTGTTTTTGATTCTAGTCCTCGCACTGTATCCATCATTCTGGATGACACTCATAAAGCAGCAGAAAGAAAAACCTTTTCATCGTCGATGCAGTCCGCCAAAGGCCGAGAATTCAAAGAATGTTGTACTGTGTACAACGAGGACGATGTACCACACCATTCAGAACATTGAACTTCTAAAAAAACACCTGAAAGAGCTGTATTTCATACAAACAAGGTTACAACAAATGAAGCGCTTTAGAGTTAGAGAATTATTTTCTTGGCTGGTCAAGTCTGCATGAAATAAAAATTGTCATGAATTAAATATCAATTTATTTAATATATTCAATTAAATGTAATATAAGGAGGGGAATTACTCACGTCATAAATTAGTCTTGCATACATTAAGGACTAATAAAAGGCTTTTAGGCATGAACCCGTTTCCACGGAGAGAGACAGACAGACAGACAGAGAGAGCATTTTCAGGTTATTATGCCATAAGCCCTTTGTCTCCTTTTTCATAGGCTCTGTCTGTTCCAGTGGCTGGCTCAGACTTCCATTTCAGGACTTCAGACAATCCTGAAAATGAGCCAATATTGGCTTCAGTCTGACAATGGAAAAGGGGCGGCTGTGGCTCGTTAGAGAGCCAGAGAGAGCGAGAACAATTCAAAGCGAGTAAAAGTTAAAGGAGCGATCGTTACAATGGTGTGCCAACAAGAGCCGGGGAAATTTCAACTACGGACGTGTTTCCGCCTTCACCAACCCAAACTGAACCCAGACCTCTCTGCTTTCAGGGATGGGAGCTCTATTAATGATGGAGTCTTCAAATGGACAGAATGTATTCACTGCTAAATTAAAGTTCAACAATATCAAGTTAAAAGTTACAGTGGCAGCCACTCAGAATTGTGGTTGGCTGCCAGCCGGCTGGGAGCCAGTTCCCAGCCGGCTGGCAGCCACGGGGGGATCCCCCCCCCCTTCTTATTTCCGGACAGGGCGTGTCAAGTTTCCACTGTAAACAGGGCCATTCGTTCAATTGCAGCTTGTCACCATGACGTGGCGCTTCCTTCACAAATACGTTCACATTCCCAAATGATGTGCCTGTGGATTCCAAATAAACTTGTGGAATTTGGAAATAAATATAACCCATTGCTCCTTTAACATTGCGTTAAGGTGAAAAATGCAGAATCAGATGAAAAATGTAAAAGAAAAAATCGGAGGAAGGAGAAAAGAAGGAAGGGGGTGGGGGGCATATTGAAAGAATTAATTAAGGAGAGAGTAATGGATACAACAATGGATGAGGTTGACGCATGTTTTATAATGGAACGTCGCTCTTGAGCACTCGCAGGCATTCACACACACACACACACACACACACACACACACACACACACACACACACACACACACACACACACAGATAGACACACACACACACACGCACACGCGCACACGCACACACACACACACACACACACACACACACACAGTCAGGAGAGTTTGAATGTCACATTAAAACGCATCGAAATTAGCTGTCAAACACATACCATCACACAGTCTGCCAATACATATTTCATATTATGCAATCCCAGGCATTCTTAAAAATCACTCTCATCCCTGAGACAAAATAATGTTTTTCATATGGGGAGAAAAGGAAGAGAGTATCCCCTGTGATAAAGTCACAGGACCTTAAAGACATTATGACACTTCTTCTATTCCTGTGGGAAGGCTGGAAAAAATACAACAGAGTAAACATCATCATACAGAAAAATATTCCCACACAGCAGAAAAAAAACAGACATGGGCTGAAACAGGGAGACATGAATAAAAAAACAAAAGAGAACTAGATAGGGAAGTGAAGGGCAAAGAGAGGGGAGAGTGAATGGGGCTCTAACAGCATTCAATTTAAACCAAATCCGTATTAAATGGACCTATTCTTTAACAAGGCTCCACATTAACGGTTGCCCAGTTGCCCCAGGCAGCCAGAATTGGACCACGGTCAGC
>NC_137208.1:11172517-11177517 GCF_960531495.2 Zeus faber | reverse complement strand
TTTGTTTTGTGTTTCCTTTCTTACTTGCTGCTGAAAATTCCCTGACTAATTGAAGTAATTGAACTTCATGCGCAAAAGTCACATAACTAAACACTATGTTCAAACCAATTAATGGTTTTAGAACACAACTCCTGTGATAATGTTTTACATACAACATGTAAAATAAAATAAAAAACACATAATCAAGACATCGGTCATCTTTCAAAACAGTGCTCTCGGTAATATAACATTTGAGACTAATTAACTATTACAACGATTTCTAATTACCAACCATTAAAACATAATTTCCACGCTCCTAATAAATGACATCAAATAATCACCCTTAACTGGACAATACACAATGAACATTGTAATCTTCGCGGTTATCGAGATTTCTACATGTTGGCCACTAGATGGCAACCTGGCAACATGAAAGTGAAAATATTTAAATAGAATTATTGGTAACTTTGCCAATTTACATCAGATAGTGATGAGAAGTTGGATAATTTAAGATAGAAACCTCCACAAAAATAATGTTACTTCAGTTACTGACTGATTTGACCCTTTGGCTCACATTAATTCAGACTTAGGCTTCACACGAAGGAGAGATTACAGACGCAAATTAGCCGTGGATCTCCTTCTTACGGATGTGTCTTAGAGGCGGCTTCTCAATGGGAGGGTTGTCTGTCTTTGTTCCATCCCAATTGGCGTCTTTATTGTTTGGGGGTGCAGACAAATGTTACAGATCCTGGGATCTCAGTGAGGGGTTAGTACCCCCGCCTGTGAGTCTCTGGACAAGAGGGTCCAGGGTAAGGCAGGCCTGGCTGTGTCCGCTACAGGAGGGACAGGTGGACAAAGAGATAGGAGGAGGGCATTAAGATGGAAACTGAGAGCACAAGAGAGGAAGAAGGGAGGAGGATACAGAACAACTGTAATGGACCGGGAGACAGACCCAGGGGAAAGACAGATTCACTATGTCCCTGAATATCCACTGTTTCAAGGAAAAAATACTTATTATGGAACCTTGACTCAGTTACATAACAACAAACACACACACACACACACACACACACACACACACACACACACACACTATATATATATATATATATATATATAAATATACAATAATTCACACCTACTGTATAGGTTTTCCACCTCTATCACCCCTTTCTCAAATGCTCAAAATTCTCCTAATGTCAGTTGGCATTGAATAGTTTTTTTTTCCCCCTTTCCTTCATTGCTATTCAGTGCTTGGTATTTGTGGGCACACTCATGTTTTTATGGATTGTTTATGAAGTTAACAACAGAGTTTATGTGTCGAGACAGATGGAGCGGAGCTAATGGAGGGAAACTGACCTTTTGCCTAATGGACTAACAAACTACGCTCAGATCTGTGTGTGTGTGTGTGTGTTTGTGTGCAGGAGAGAGTATTGTGTGTGTGTATATATAATATATATACACTCACAATTCATACATACATACTGTATATACTGTATATATGTATATATATATATATATACATATATACATATATGATTGTGTATTTGCATGTTCGTGTGTTTCCGTTGAGTGTGGAAGGAACTGAAAGATGCTGAAAGGCCGCAAGTCAATTTGAGTTTGCCTTGCATTCACATTGGTGTTTCTGTGTGTGTGTGTGTGTGTGTTAGTGTGTGTTTGTGTGTGTTTGTGTGCGTGAGCATTTACGTGTGTTTGTTTGATATTCCTCCTTCAATATTTGGCAATGTTATATTATATTATACATCAGTGTGAATGCCTGGTTTGTCTTTATACATTTGGAATAGTGTTTGTGTGTGCGTGTGTGTGTGTGTGCGTGTGCATGTGTGTGTGTGTGTGTGTGTGTGTGTGTGTGTGTGTTTGAGAATGGGGGAACAACATAACAAGAAAATGTGTTGCTAGGGTGCAGGCATTTCTGCAAAGACTCTGGCCTTTCCTCTGCCTAAAAAGGAACTGTTGATGCACTCTTGCCGTTCCTCCTCCCTGCTCGTCCCTCATCATCATTCCTTCTTTCGCCCGCTGCCTTTCCTACTCAGGTATTTCTTTCCGTCTTTAATTATGTCTTTCCTGTTCCCTTCACCGCCCGTAGCCTTTCTACATTTATTAAGCCCTCAGTGATTAATTCCACTCGCTCACTCTAACGAAACCAACGACTCGTTCGGGGGATTGACTCCTGAACTGAGTTCTTGAGTCATTTAAAAGATTTTGTTCTCTCCGAAGAATCGCTCGTGAGTCTGCCGTCGCTCTGTCGGAAGTACCCCGCTTAGAAATACATATCAAACAAAGTGAATAAAGTACGACACTCTATTGTTCTCGGGCAAACAGTCCGCCGCTCCTCGGGGAAATCCGAGGGTGGTGTGTAAAGTCAGAGATGATTGGAAGAGGGATCAGGTGCCGCTCATTGTCTTGTGATTCTCATTCTGTGAATCTGGACGTTGGACGCCCCGCATTCTTACGTTGCCCTTGCCCTGGAAGCCCGTGGGAGGATCAGCGTCCTGCAGGAATGTTGGAGGTGACAGACGGAATGATCTTTTCCACGTGACAAACACAGAAAGCCTCCCTGACATAGTTGTTCAGGAACCTTATCCACGATAAAAGCTTCTATTGGAATTTTTTAAAGGCATTAACGTTACATTCATACACACACACATTTACATTAACAAAGAAGGAAGTTCACTGTGGCCTCAATGCACACAATCGATCACGATCTCTTAAAGTCCCTGGGATGTTCCTGGGAAATAATTAAATAAATAATTCATGATTTACATTTTCAGTTCTTTGTTCAAAGGGTAAGTGTTAAAATTGGTTGGCTATGTTCTGAAAAGTGCTATACAAATAAATTACATTATTATTATTATTATTATTATTATTATTATTATTATTATTATTATTATTATTATTATTATTATAAAGCCTCCTCTGCATAATGAGACATGAGCCTTACAAAGAGGGTTTGCCAATTTAATAATAAATGAAATCGATAAATAATAAAGTTAATGTAAAGTTAATGTAAATGAGTTAACCCGAACCCAATTACCACCTTTTACTTTTTATCTTTATTTGTATGTTATGTACAGGGGAAGCACGTATGAAGAGGTGAAACCCCAGTATAGCAGCGAAGAGTGCATTCTCCACCCAAAAATGGGTAGGCTCATCCCCAAACAACCTTACCCAATTATACAAGTGTAATATACAGTTTGCAATTTAAAGAAAGAGTATGGATAAACAAAATGCAATTAAAAAATAAAAGAACCATAAAATAAATAAATAAATAAATAAAATAACCCTACCCCCAAAAGATGAAAAAAAAAGTACGATACATTAAATGTAATTAATATTATCTATCTTGAATGTTTTATTGGTACATCTTGTTGCAGTATTATGTATCTACTGTATGTTTTTTAATAAATAAATAAATAAATACATATTGTTTGGCCTACAACAAGGCAAACAAATACATTAATTGGAACACAATTAAATGGGACTAACATAAACAGGCAGAACAGATTTTATTTCCTCACTTCTTCTATTTTTCCCAACACACGAGAAGGGACTCCGAAGGGCAGTGGGAGTCAGAGAGTGAACGTGAGAGAGATGCCTTGAAAATAGTCGAGTGAGTGCAGGTGAAAGACAGACAGAGCAAACGAGAGGAGGGGCGTAGAGAGACATACAAAGAGAGAGGGAATGAGGGTGGCAGAGAGACAGAGAGAGAGAGAGAGAGAGAGAGAGAGGGACTGAGAGAAAGAGAGAGAGAGAGAGAGACAGAGAGAGAGAGAGAGAGAGAGAGAGAGAGAGAGAGAGAGAGAGTTACCATGGCAACAACACCCCATTAGGTGAGAGGAGAGTGAAGGAGACCAAATGAACAGGGAGGCATGTGTGTAGAGGGGCAGCGGAGAGCAGAAAGAAAGAAAGAAAGAAAGAAAGAAAGAAAGAAATAAAGTCGGTGGGGAGGTCATGGACAACAGAGTAAGAAAGCGAAGGGGAAGGGTGGGGCAAGATAACAGAAGTATAAGACAATGAAAACACAAATGAATACAGCAGGAGTTTCCCACTTTGTGTGTGTGTGTATGTGTGTGTTTTTAGGGGGTATTTAACGCTGTAGAGCCCAAAAATAGATAAAATTGGGTGGGAAATTTCCAGGTGGAGCCGCCCTCCCGAGGCCGAGTTCTGTGAGCCAGTGGGGTTTGAGCACACGTTCTGGATTCTCTGAGCCAATGGCGGTTGAGCCTGGCTTCCAGGTTTTGCTGCATTTAATCCGTAACTTTCACTGATTTCACCTCATCAAGCGCACCAAAATCTGTTTCTGAAATGAGCAATCCAGATGCCGCATCTTTACTCATATTCGATCTACAAGACCTCGCTCAAAAGTGTGTTCTGACGTTGGTTGCCGTGCACCAAGCTTGTGGGTGACACTGCATGCGGGGATTTTTTGATTCATGTCAACATCTGAAAATAAAATAAAATAAATAAATACATCTAAAATTAAAACACACTATTTGTATTGGTTTTGTTGGAGAAACGCACAGTGGATCGCGCGCCTCAGCCTACAGTCTATTTACCGCATTCCCATTTTGTTGTTTTTGTCTTGAAAGAAACACACAGCAGAATTTATTTTCAAAATATTTTTCCTCCAGACATTTCCGTCATCTCAAGTTTCTTCACGGACAGTTGGTATTAATTCCTCTTTCTTTTAAAAGATTTGGTTGCGGAGTTGCTCAGATGGCAGGCCCGCCGGGACGCAGGGTTGGCTGCAAATCTGAACGGCTTATTTCACCACATGTTTTCTGAAATAGACAGCTCACAACAAACTGACTGGGTTGTCTTATTTCATGGTTTGTGTGTTAGTAGGCCCATCAGAGACCCACATGTATGTGCACAAGCACTGAAAAACTGATAGTAGATAATAGGTCCCCTTAAAGTAATAACAGAAATCCCCCCCAAAAAATTGCAACAATCCTTCTTTATCTTATTTAACAATAAACTAAAACCCCATTATACTTCTA
>NC_137208.1:11142517-11167517 GCF_960531495.2 Zeus faber | reverse complement strand
CATTCCTTATTGAATGTGGCGTTACCGGTTGAAGGCTAGTGGGCCTGTTCACTATTCCACAGCAGTAGCCCTGAATATAAAAAATAATCACACATTTTACCGTACGGCCACAAAATCAAACCCAGAAAAAAACGCCGCTGAGTTGTAGCCATCATGACCAATAGCGGATTTTCCCTGCGCTTTCATGTGTGTGTGAGTGTGTGTGTGAGAATCTAGTCGCACAAAGCCAAGTTCCACTGTCATTTCCTGGCCTCGGGGAGTGTGTTTGAAAAGGGCAGCCTGCATCATCCCAATGTTCACAGCTGGATGGGATTCAAACCCAAACGTGCTTTCACGGAGATGGCCTGCACACACTCACAAACACGGCCGCACCGGAAGGATGCATAACACGGGCATTAGCAGGCGTCGTAGCGAGCGCGCACACACACACACACACACACACACACACACACACACACACACACACACACACACACACACACACACACACACACACACACACACACACACACACGTGCTTATCCCTCATTGCCAGAAAAAAGAATAAAAAATGCCTCCTCAGTTCAACAGACTCTGCTTTCTGCCTGTGGCAAAGTGGGAAAAATATAATTGAACTTGAACATACATCTGATGACTCAAATTTACACTTTACTTATCGTATAGTTTTTAAAAACAGTGCAGAGGAAATTGGACATTCTGTCTGTCTCCAGTGCAATATTCCCGGCGAGTGTGTGAGCTGCTCGATGAATTTTTATGGCCTAAAAGACTTTTGATTATACGATGAAAATGTATTTTTGGCTTACTTATATATTTTTATTTAATGCTTATGTGTATTTGACAGGGGTTGAAGAAAAACTTGGACGTTTCACTTGTGTTTAAGTACGAATCATGACGCAAAATAGCTTCAGTAAAAGTACCCCATTGATATTATACTCAAGTCTTTAATGTATTTGAAGTCTTAAAAGTAACAGTAGTTAAAAGTTAAGCAGTCATATCTACTGATCTGATATAACCGAGCCTATAATACTTTATAAAGTGCAACTTTAACTTTTTTTCAACAGATGATTCTTCATGCACATCATACATTTAGAAAAATAGAGTAATGGCTCCTCTTAGGGACAAACTCCTCAATGTAATTTATCCATAGCACTCCATAGTCATCACAATCGGCATTGTAAGGGAAATAACTTAACCACAGTCCACACATAGAATGGCTAGTAACTGGCACCCAACTCCATTATTCTCAAGGTGCGGGATGTTGCGTCTGCATAATTTACCAGAGACAGAACAGAACTCCCTCTATATTTTGACATTGAGGCATTTAAAAAACTCTATAATCGAGGGCTAAGATTGGAGAGCAGCGTGGCGAAAATCCCACGTCAGCCCGGTCATTAATGAAGAACTAGAGCATCTAAAATGCATTGGTCGACAGTAAATGTCTTTCTTTGCCACTTACCCCGACAGAACAGTGACAATATGTTACCTTATGAAGAGCAATAACTAGGAGCCTTATCACGACCCCACATGCTGCACCTTATGAGGAGTATGAGGTTTTAAATATGCTTGACTGGAGAAGAGAGAGAGTGAGTGTTTGTGTGTGTGTGTGTGTGTGTGTGTGTGTGTGTGTGTGTGTGTGTGTGTGTATTTCCAGTCATTAGATTCATGAGAGTAAGTGTACGCCACAGTGAGCATATTTACTACTCCTCCTGTGGTGTGTCTGTGTGTGAGGGAGAAAAGACACAAAACTATATTCAAACAGTTGTGTTGAAAAATTAGCATTTCCTATTTAATACTAAAACAAATATAGAAAAGTTATTTTCCTTGAAAAAATTACTTCACCTTTGTCTACCAAACAGTGCGGCATGTTTTCATAATCCCAGACACTTTTAAACATGCGGATTTCTTTCATTTTTGAATAACATTTATATTCTAATAGTAAGTGTGCCCTGACCAATTTCTGAATCGTCCATGAGAAAGGGAAGGGGGAGAAGAGAGAGAGAGAGAGAGTGAGGGCAGAGGCAGAGAGACCCAAACACAAGCACAACCATATATGCAACAATTATTTTCTCGATCATGTCGTCTCGAATTTGCTGATACTTAAACGGACAGAGAGACAGATGAGGAGAGAGAAGTGAAAGAGAGAGACAAGGAGAGAGAGAAAAGGCGGCATAGGTGGTCTTGAGAGTCTACTGTAATGGAGATAATAGGCCCTGGATAGACACGTGGGGGCCAATAAATGAATGGGCCCTCCTTGACACAAAGTCCATTTGTTGGTTTCGAAGCGTCGTGACAGTTAATTACTGCGGCTCGGCTTCAGTGGGCCACGCTTCTTCTGCCGCTGCCGAGAAGAAAAACACTTCTTGGTGTGTAGGGAGACACGGAGGACAGCCTGACTGTTGGGGTTTCTGCTTTTTGTTTGTTTTTCTGTCAATGTGTGTGTGTGTCTGGGGGTGTGTATGTGGGTGCGTGGATTGTGTCGAGGATTACATGTGCTTGTTTGTGATTCCCTGTGTGCGTGTGTGTGTGTGTGTGTGTGTGTATGTGTAAAGGGGGTGTTTGGCATATGTATATGTGCTGTTGTGGGATGTGATTATTCTTGCCGTTATGCATAGGAGTGAATAGAAGCGAATATTGCTGGCACTACAATACAAACAACATGTATTTTATGCTGCAATTTGTATGTAGGATTGCATGCATACGTTGCTGCATACATGGCTGTGCTGATGCACACGTGTGTAGCAGCTGTTCACTGTGCACAAAACCTGGCATTATCTCATAAAGACGCACTGTACTTGCTAGAATTCAATTCTAACCTACTATTAAGTTTATGCTTTCAATTTCAAATAAACTTAAATGAACTTAACTTGACAAGCTAAATAACGTAAACTATGTCTAGAAGTGGTCAAAATTCAATGTTTTCACTGCTTCTCAAGTGTTAATATAAGGAGCCATCGTTTAAATTTCAATGAAGAACAGTACCCAAATTCCCGTCCAATAGTTTGTTTGCAAACAAAGTTCAGCACTCCCCACTAGCTAGGAAACGCAGCACCATGGACAGCACCACTTGGGCAGCAGAGTGAGGTTGGGATTAAAGGTCTTCACCGGTCCCAAAATTTGGTCCCAAATCCTATTGGACCCAGGAAACATCATGTAAGATCCAATTGGAACTGGCGGTTTAAAAATAAGTAGACCTCAACCAGTTTTTTCCTGAGATATTGTTGAACCAATGCATGTCCGATCCTGACCTGGCTACGCGTCAGGTATTTTTTGTATCCGAACAGATCCGATAATCCAGAAGACATATTTCAAGTGCCGCGCAACTACTCTCTGTGGAATTAAATGTATTTTAGTTTTTGTTTTTTTTAAGGCTCAGCATCATGCATGTAGCCTAGTAATATTCCACAGCACACCTTCCATATGTTCCCTCTGGTGATTTGCGCTGATAAAGGACAGACCCCGGACCTGAAACAATAGAATGCGACCAGACCCCGTAATGAAGCGTGGACCCAAATCTGTACGGTTCCCAGGTCAGGACTTGTGTTGTCCGGTTCAGGTGGACCTGTGAAGAGCTCTACTCTACAGTTTGTGTTTGCGAGCCCAGTTCAGCAGCTAGGGATGGGAAGTCAGTACAATGGACAGTGGCACTTGTAAGGTGGAGTGAGGTTGTGAGTGCTCTGGCACAGTCAGTACCATCAATCACAGGTACTTTGATACAGATAAGGCACAATAAGGAAAACTTGGTGCTGATTGCAACTGACTGACTTACCTGCTAATTTAAGCCTTTCAGTGTCAGTTTGATATGGGCACAAACATTGGCCACGGACCCGGCCGTCTGGAACTGATGGTTTAATTTTGCCCTGTGCTACAGAAGGGTTTGGAAAGGATAATTAGGAAACAACTGCACAACCGTCACCAACATTGATTATAAGCTGCTGGTGTGTCCAAGGGAACCTTTTGAGGCCGAACTTACTTCACAGTAGACCTAACATTGTTTTGTGTATTTTATTTTGCATTAATACCCTTAAAATCCCATTTTCACTTATTCATTCTTGTGGAAACATTTTCTCTTCCAGGAACATAGAATCATAATTTCATAAATGTTTGTTAACATGGTCAGTGTTGCCTGTAAACTTGTATTGTGCCATATATTTTTAGCCCTCAAAGTCAAGAAAAGGAATAGTTTTATATTGATGTCTTTTTAAAGACAATATCAAACAACTCAAGTCAGCCACCGCCGTTTCTGTTTTTGGCCGGAAATATTTCATACCTACAAGGACAGCCGTCCTTTGTGCCTTCGATGTCCATGAAACTCTCAATTTGTCTCAATAAGTCACAAACTAAAGGCCGTTGTGTGGTTTGTGCTTCTATAGTATTAGGTGCCTTATGTAAAGTTTGGCAGAAACGTACAGGAACCACGTACAGGAACCCACTGAAACAAAATAACAAAAAATACACATTTTGATGAAATATACATATGGCATCATCAGTCATCTATTTCCTCCTGATACATAGAAATAAAAGAAAATTACTGCATGGATAAAACAACTCACAGTTCTTATTCACCAAACCTGGTCCACATGTGAGAAGAAATGTGAGGATAAATATGATTACTGGGGTGAATTGAGTATAATATACAGTATGTTGACTATATGTTTTTATTTCCTTTGCCTGATAGGCTGCTGTTCGAAGCAAATGTGTCTCCTTGATAGAAATAGATAGATATATGTACACAAGCTGAGAGGAAAACCAAAAAAATGACATATTTGATTGCCTGCGATAAGAGAATTGTTGATGCTTCGCCCGACGTCGAGGGAGAGAGAGAGAGCGAGAGAGAGAGAGAAAGACAGAAAGAGAGATTGAAAGAGATAGAAAAAGAAAGTGAGGAAAAATGAATGACAAATATAGAAAGTCAGTAAAGAACAGAGACAGCAAATGAGCGCTCACGCCGGAACATGGTTCCGTCAGCGGTCCTGGAGAGAGCTACAGTCCCGGGTGCATTAGAAGGCAGTGTTGACTTGAGCAAACATGAGGTGACTGAAAGTCTAAGTGTGATTTCTCTAAACATTTTATGTTGCGAAGGGACCACAACAGATCCCTAAAAGACGTTTGAAGGCATGATTGCGGCATTGGCAACCAGAAGGGGTTTTGATGTGGTCTGTGCTTAATTGGCATCCTTTCTCCGGATTTTGTCATCTCGAAGTGGAGGTCTAGTAGTGGGTGGGCGGTGGATTCCTCTCTCGGCGTGTCAGTGAACACCGATGCCGACAGCGGGTCACATCGCGGAAATCAAAGATTTTCACCCTCCTCAACCGCAACCTCGACAAGATCCTGCACAGGATGTTTCAAGTTCCGCACAAGACGTCCAGTCCCTCCAGAGTTGTGAGTGTATTTGTTGGCCTGGGATGTTGCATAGCCAATATTCCGCCCGAATTGGGGAACCCATTCTATCTTCTTGGTAGGATGATGTGATAGAGGTATAGATAGATGTATGAGCTCTTTGTCATCTGGATGTCATTCCATAACCTAGAAAGAATTATAACCTTTATAATGTTTATAACATTTATAATGTATATCATTACAAAAAACATTTTCTAGGTTCTCTTGACATAGTCCATCCAGTACAACATGGGTAAAGGAGATGTTGTGATGGTCGCTTAACTTGTTAGGACGTGGCCAATGGGTGTAAAAGAAATTTTGGGCAATAAGGGATGGAGGCCTAGAACCTTTGGAGAAGCAAGATGATGTCAGACGTATGTCGGCTGGAAAAGAAGAAATAAAGCAGTATTTCACAGTTTCCTTTTCGCAGCCAGGAACAGGTTCACACAATTTTAGCCCCAATTATTTAAATTAATCAACTTTAAGTGCCATTATTACAGCATGGGCGCAGAGTTCCGTGTGTGCAGTACTGCTGTCGGCGCCAGGCCCAGCCTCTGCCTTAACTAAATGAGAGCGAGGAAAGTGATGATTTTCTAACCACCTGCGGGTTACATTACATTTTAAGGCGCTGCATCGCCAACCCCACCGGTCTCCTCTCCTCCTCCCCTCAGAGCCCGAGTTCAAACTCGCACACAAATCCCAGATGCAGCCTGTTAGACGCTATGTCTTATAATGATTTTCGCTGTAGGAGGTGAATCAATGCTCCATTCCCCTAGAATTCACAGCCAAATCCAGGCGAGCTTGGCTCTAGAATTGTCACTTCCCTGCAGGACTCTCCTCCAATGCGCGTAGACAGACGGGGCGAAGTTATGGGATGAGGAGCAAACTCACTGATACCTAAACACAGAAATCTATATTCGCCACTTGTGGGAGACTCTACCCACAGATTCGGGTTCAGGGAGGGAGACGGAGACTTCTGGGAAGTGAGTTGCTGACATGGCGAGGTTTTATTAAACAAATAAAAAAAAAAGGCTGGTGGCCAAAACTAAAACATAAAGCAACATTGAATTAATCCAAGTCCGGGTCCGTGGGTCGTGATCTGCTCCGCAGGGTCTCGTCATCTTTCCTCGCGGCAGGACGGGCAACACATTATTTATTCTCTCCAAGCCGGGTCGGGCCAATCAGCGCCAATGGGAGTGATTGGGCCGACCCGGTACACCTGCGCCAACGCAGGGCGAAGCCAGCGCCGTCACCTGCCGAGCGCGGCGTCTGCCACTGCCGCACATATATGAGCAGTCTCAACTGCAAATGAGTGAATTTGAATGTAGACGTTGTCGATGTTGAGCTGTGATGCAGAATTTGCCCAAATGATGTAGAAAGTTTCATATGATCCGACTGCTGGGTGAAAAAAATGGGGCTGAAGTTCCATTTAAGAGATTGCATTTTCTCTAATCACGTCTGCAGTCATTTCAAATGCCCCTCAGGCTAGGAATTTGTGTATTCCATGTACAGCGAGGAGTTCATCAGATGGGTTTATATTTCAAGCATTATTTTATGTTTAACGATCGTTCGCTTGACAACGATTTCACATTCTCACGTCAAATGCCTTTGAGAAGGCGCTTTCTACAGTTGTGAGGTGTTATTTGTTGTCATTTTGTTCCGGGAATGTCTGCGTGGCACATCATTTATGTCCCAGAAAAATCTAAAAAATGTTGTTCAAAGTTAGAATTTTCTTTGTTTTTGCATTGACTACTGCCGTAATTCACCGCCTTTCCTCTTCACATTCATGCACCTCACATATTGGGGATTTATCGAAGGAGTGTTGTGGCGAGTTGAGTGTCTCTTAACTCCACTTGGATTCATCTCTACATCTGAGGTGTAGTTTCAGTACTTTCAAGATGGAGAACTTGAGGCCATTGGATAGCATTCAGTCTGGAATTTGGTGAGCCACCTTTTCACCCTTTCTAAATGTCAATACCCATCTACCTCACATGCCATTTCCTTACCCATTCACTCCTGCATCCATCTATCCATTCATTTGTCTGAACTAACATATCAGACCACGGTGACCTCCACATTGGAGCCTTGTACTCACAGAGAGGCAGATTATCTAAAGTTTTCTTTTTCCTTTCTTCTTTGTATCTGATAGTAACCTATCAGACGACGAGCTAAAGGTATCTGGAACATGACAACCTCAGTACCCACAGATATGGTTAAGATCTTGTTGGAACCGCGGTGTTTCAGATGTCTTGTCGTTCGAGTTTGATCAATATCGATCTACATTTGGAGCAGAAATGAGTGAAAACTGGTCTTAATTTGATTCGTTTCAGGAGTGGCCCGCTTTGTGACCTCATAACCCGAAGAAAAATAAGTCCAAGCTTCGTCTCTCGGAAATAATTCGCCTCTAGCCGCTTGCAAGTACGACATCTAGACATACAACTTGGACTGCGTTAAAAGGAAACTCGGAAATCTCTAATTCGTGCTGCGTTTCACAAAACCCGGAAAACTATAGACGTTCAAAGAAGATGAACCGCAGCAAGTTCTAAGAACCATTGGAGAACCCGACTTTTCTTTTGTGTCCGCACCGCGTCACCCAGGAACAATCGTAATTCCTAAAACACAGTTCTTCAGCGATAATTAAACTGAACGCCAGAATGCAGTGACATAAGTGCACGGTGATTGGTCCAGAGGTGTTTGTAACTTTTGTAACTAGTGCTACTTTTCATAGAACCCGGAAAACTGTAAAACATACCTAAAACGACTAAACTGGACCCCATGTATTGCTGCCTGCAGCAATACTTAATAATAATAATACATAATAACTTAATAATAATAATAATACAAATTATTATTATTATTATTATTATTATTATTATTATTATTATTATTATTATTATTATTATTTTAGAATGCAAAATGGATGTGTATTGTTGAATTGGATATTGTATTCACTCCTGCAGAATCCAATGAGTCAATTCCACAGTTGGTTTAATCGTTTGTGTCCATTTTAAAACTATGCAATGTGTTTTTAATAGCGTGGTGTCTTGTTGTGCATTGTTGATGGGATATTGTATTCACCCATGCAGAATCCAATGAGTCAATTCCACAGTTGGTTTAATAGTTTTATGTCGATTTTAAAATTATGCAATGTGTTTCTAATGGCGTGGTGTCTTCCACATGAAGTAAAACAGGCTTACAGCTTGAAAAACACACAAGTAACCTTTTAGCTAGTTTTGTTTTTCAGAGGTAGGATCTCTGTTTTTGTAAAACTGTCAGATTCCACAATAATTTGTTTCCATCCAAGTTTTACGGGAATTTTAAAACAATGTTAGAAATGTTGGAATGCATAGAATGTTAATAGTGTCTTCTGTTCGTATATATTCAATGCCCAAAAGTGGCTCTGCTGGAGTAGGTAGAGATGTTTTGTTACATTAGTGGCATGAAAAAGACAATTCAATTCTTAATCGCAATTATTTGTGACAATTAATCGTCAACTTAAAGCTCATGATGGTGACTGCCCTAGTCGTGAGTTACATTTAGAAATAATCTTGGCTTTAAAGGACGAGGTAAAATTGTAAAATGTATCAGTGATAGATCAGATGATTTATAGTTACTTGAACTGGAAATGTGTTCGATCATATTTCTTCACTCTTGTTTAACGGCATCCAGGGAGATTCCCTTCAAAACAGGAGACCTGACCGTGACCTTAACAGAGATGAGATACGACACAAGGTCAAACTTCCAAAGAGCCTTCTTAATATTTCAACAGGCATGCCAGCACTGATCGAGGAATAACAGCATAATAATCCCAGACCAGCTTTGGTAATCTCCCAGAGAGAAGAGGATAGGCAAGGGAAAGCCCTTTTTTTGGGGAGGGGGGTTAATTTCCTTCTCCGCAGTAATCTGGTGTTTCAAATTGGAACAAATTAGTTTCACACGCACAATCAAATCTCCTGGCTGTGTCATGTCGAGTTAAGTTTACATTAATTGCATCTCAGCCACACCTATAGCCCCATTTGGAGTAATGGAGAAAGCATGGAGATAATTATGTTAGTGATAAATCAATGGGTCCTTTACCAGGGTGTGAATCCAAGCGAGGGTCTGAGTGACAGGGGCTCACGAAGCCCCTCTAAGGTGTGAGGAGCACTGTGTGTGTGTGTGTGTGTGTGTGTGTGTGTGTGTGTGTGTGTGTGTGTGTGTGTGTGTATGTGTGTGTGTGATACACGTTCAGGGCATTGTGGCAACAACCAATATTGGTAGCACAACAACAGGATGGAAATGGTTTGACATTATCGAACGTCACCCCAAATCGAATCTGTTCACAGATTACTGCTGACCTGCTAAAGAATGCAATTACTCACATCATTTGCTGGGTCAATCAGGCTTGGTAATTCAGTTTGATTTCAATTGAATACCTCTAGACTTCCCAACCACCTTTGTGTGAAAATCAAAAAAAATGTATTCCAGTTCACCTTTGCGAGCTGAGCCTGGCGTACGGCGATGTTGTAAACACACAAATTATAAAACATCAGAGATATAAACATGCAAAAAAACAGATGCTTCCTGTATGAAAAATCACAGTTGTCTGCTCCATCGCCTAATTAGTATGAGGCAGCGGCTTTGGTAAAAAATAAATGGACCAAAAGTGCTCTCTACGGTTAAAAAAATGCTTGAATTTAGATGTCAATTTTAATCGAAAAGCAGGGTGGATTTTCGTGGATCTGCAGTCAGACACAAAACAAGGGCGCTCTGCACTCAGCAGCAAAACGCCACGCCCCCATTAGCACTGTCAAATCATCGGCGCAACACCTTTGGGGAATCTTTGAGACGGGGCAGATAGCGGGCGCAATTGGCGCACAATTCATGGTGCTATTAGCAGCCGCAATCCATTCTTTGTGACGTCGCCCCTCGCCGTGCTCCTGTGGTGACTTATCCCTTTGGGTCAAGTGATGTTGTCCCAGGCCTTCGTCTGATTTAAAGAACAATGGCGCACCCCAGCACCCTCCTGGTTGCATTCCTCTCCTTTCCTCCCTCATTTACTGCCATAGCTATGACAGGAAGAGGCCACGTGACCAGTTGTAGTTCCAGTTTTCCTGGACCTAATTAATTGTTTTTCAGTACATGTTTTCGTCCAATGTTCGTTTTTGTGTAAATGTTGTTTGTTTCTATGTTTGTCTGAGGTGGTTCTCCCCCTCTTGGAGTAGTGATCAGTTGTTTACAGACCCAAACATGATAAATAGTTCTCCAAAGAGGGGGGTTGGTGGTGGTTCTCTATAACCAAAAACTGTGCTCTTGTCCTCCTACAGGTTGTGCACAGGACCTTATTGCAGCAGTTCTTGATTATTTAAGAATTCATAAATAGTTGCATTGCAGGTTGAGAACTTGAACCCCACTTGCAGACTAACTCTATCCTAGATGCAATGGCATACAAATACTCCATGTGGTAAAAAAATAAATAATAATAATAATAATAATTAAAATATATATAATAATAATAATAATATTAATAATAATAATAATAATAATAATAATAATAATAATAATAATAATAATAATAATAATAAATAAAAATAAAGAACAATGGCGGTGACTTGGATGGAAAAATTTGAACCTGTGACGACAGTACTAAAAGGTGACTTATGAACGCAGGGTGTGGCTGGGTTCTGGCTTCTGTGAGCCCCCCCCCCCCCCCCCCCCGATGCCCCTTCGGTCAAAAAAACACTGAAAAGGTCTTCTCTAGGAGACCCTATGCTAGAGAAAACAGCGTATAGTACCCTCTAGACCAGGTGTCGGGAACCTTTCTGTCTGGGAGAGCCATAAAAGCCAAATATTCCTAAATGAATTTCCGTGTGAGCCATATAATATTTAATAAAATTAAATGCAACTAAATGTGTGCATTTTTTAAGTAAGGCATACAATTTAAACGTATAACACATCTATGAGTACTTAAAAAAGCGCTATATATAATACATTTCTCTTTATTCTTCTTAATAATATTGTTGTTATACTGTAGCTATCCAATAATAAATGAAATACTTTTTTACCATTAATGCGACTTGTGGTGCCGCATGGTTGTGCTGATGGCATGGTTGAGGCTTCCATCAGTTAAACGTGAGCGTAGGTTGCTCACGTTTCTCAGATGCCACAAATTCTGCTCACATGCGTACGTAGAGCCAAACATGGTCAACACGGCAATACTCACACGCTGCATTGTGTGGTATGTGACGGGAAGCTCGTTCCAAGTTTTAAGAATCAGCTGGTCTTCAGGTTCAAGTTCAAGTTCAAATTCAAGAGATTATTTGTCACATACATATTGAAGTTCTTTCTATTTCTGTCCACTTGTGTTCAGCTGATTGGTCCGACTGGAGGCAGGGAGTTTTCTTAATGTTTGTCTGTCTTACAGAGGGGATCTGTGCACAGGCTCGTCAGCAGCCCAGCAGTGGACCGCCATCCCTCCTGTGCCCAAGAGGAACATTATTATCCACAATGATTATAATAATCCTCAGTGATATATATATAATTGTGGCTTGTGTGCCGCATATTGAAATGAACAATATAACTCTCGCCATGTCGGCGCACCACGGCCAGAAAGACTCCGTCTCCCTCCATAAACCGTTACCTGTGGGCAGAGACTCCCACAAGTGGCCCCTGAGCAGAGACCCGGGAGGGGCAGGGCGCCGAGTGAAAGGCGCCCCGGAGTCTTTCTGTGGTCCGCAGCCGGTGCTTGACTGCGCCCCTTTGTCCGCCACATTTATATTTTGAATTTTATTTTCAAAATCCTAATTTCTCTTCCCTGTTTTACTTTAAAATGACACGGAATAATTATTTATTACTTGTTAATTGTGATGATAAGTTTTAGCTCAAAATTGTCTGCGAGCCATATACCATCATCGAAAGAGCCATAATTGGCTCGCGAGACATAGGTTCCTGACCCCTGCTCTAGACGTAACATCAAATAAAAACACACTGTTTGAGCTCGCCTATCACTGGCACCTCATCGCTGGGGCGCGCATCGCTAGCGTACGCATCGTCTGTGCCGTCGGAGAGGATGCACAGGGAGGGAGGGATTGTGGACGCACCCCAATCCCTGCCTCCCCACTCCCCGCCTCGCGACGCTGCTCTTGGCGGCTGCCTATCTTGCCTCTAGAAATTGTATCAATGCAAATGCAAATATAATATTCACACTGAACAGACATATCCAATTTTGACGGACAAAATTCTGAGCCGGGTCCAGCCCATCAACATTTCTTCAGCTTCCAGAGGGGGCTCCTCTCCGGACACCCCGCCCCCTGCCCACCCCATTCCACCGCTGAAGCGTGTCCTTTTTTTTTACGATTTTTTGCCCTCTGCCCCTAAAATGCCACGTGCATACCACTGCTATGAGGAACACACGAGGATGACATACTAAATCCCGTAAAATATCATGGTATAGTACAGTGTCATCTCCATTGAAAAATTAATCAGCTTGTATGACTTCACACCTTCAAACACATTTGCAGTGCAGCCGCTACTGGTACTTTCTTTACAAGGTCACAATCCCCAACCTCGCACACCGTTATTGCCCCGTACAGGCCTCGAGCACCAAATTATTCTTAAAGTTGAGTTGTCGAAGCCATGTAATGTAGAATTTTTTTTTTTTTTTTGCCATTATTGCAAATTAATTTGGCAGCTACCTAGCACACCTTCAAATATTGACCCTTTTATGACCTTTTGGTATCGCACATTTATTTTGACGCAGAGATTTCGGCAGAAAATCTGGAGGAGCGCTGTGAATAAGGGGAGAGATAATGACTGAGGAAGCGTTGAGCTCCAGAAGGGTGTATCCATAAAATCTAAGATTTATAGTTTTTCTGTTTTTAATGTTCCCTGAGTCACATCTTGTTAAGAGCCCAATAATTCCTATCGGTGCACCTTGGGATAGAATCACCTCTTGGAAATCCAACTTCCTCCGGCACCAAGTTTCTTGGTGATAAGAGAAGGGGGTCAGAGAAGGACACTAGAATTTTATGGCTGGGTGGACATAGCGATGTAAAATCTGTGCATACTGGATTATAACTTTGGTAAAGGCTTTCGTTTGGCTTCCGTTTCACCTCTACATACGTACGGTCCAACCGTGGCGGAGCACTGGGAAAACGTAACGCGTCTTTCCACTCTGCGCTGTTCAAGGCTGGAAATCTTATTAAAAATGCAGTTCGCACTGACAAACGGGGAGATATCCTTCTCCTCCACTTCCCTCCAAACCAAAACCAGCCTCCGTTAGCGAGGGGGGATGACACAAAATAATGTACATAGCGGGACAGAGAATAAAGAGCGCAGAGAAAAAAAAAAAATGATTGAATGGGCGCTAATCTCACCCTAACTTGGGGCCTAGAATTTGCATTGGGAAATAGGCAACTCATTCACATTGTTTGTGTGTGTGTGTGTGTGTGTGTGTGTGTGTGTGTGTGTGTGTGTGTGTGTGTGTGTGTGTGTGTGTGTGTGTGTGTGTGTGTGTGTGTGTGTGTCTCTGCGCCTGTGTGTTTTGGAACACACACTGAATAAAATGTCACTGCTAATGGTCTTTTTCAACTTCTTTGTCTGTGACATTTAAAAATCTTTGGAAAAGCAGAGCCGGCTGGCCCCGGGGTGGTCCCAAAAAACAGTGAAACAGACCGCACCATTGTTTGCTGCTTTAGCAGCTAATTTGATGGCGAGGGACAAGATTAGATTTGGGCCTTAATTTAAAACAAAACAAAAAAAACAACATTGAGAGGAAAAAGAAGAGTTTTAGAGCAGAGAGAGTATGTTCTGTTACACCACAGACTGGGACCCTCCGTGGGGACCGCCGTGGGGCCTCCGCAAGCTCTGTTTGTTCTCCAGTAAACAGAACATGTCGGCGTCTGCAAACCCAAGGCTCGCGGCGTTTGTTTCTCTTTCGTCGCGTAGGTCTGGAGGAGCAACCGAGCGCTGACGCTCAGCGTCGTCAGCGTGAAGCGTGAAAGCGGTCTCACAGTTTCACACATTATCCCCATAATAAGCCACGACATGGCGATGGGGTCTTGTACCACTCTGAATGGGGGTCATTTTGTGATAAGGACCAGCTGGCTGCACAGGATCGCACTCGTTGCACAAGAATATATATTTTCAAAATTATTTTATAACTTCCAGGCCGGGTTAAAGAGCGCATGTCATGCCGATCGGGGCGCCGAGCACTCTGATATCGGTGTCCGCATTCTTGAAGTCCTCCATGTAGTGTCACAAGACGTCGCCCCCTGTTAGAATCGGCATGTGCTGTGGGGGGGAGGGAAAAAAAGTGGGGACGGAAGGGTGCGGCTGACGACTAAATGAGCAAGAAAATAAAGGATCATGAAAGGGCAAGGCGTGATGTGTGTGTGAATGGAAGATAAGGCGACGAGACGATTCAGACAGGGGGGCGGAGTAAGGGAAAACGGAGAGAGCGAAGGGACTCGGCAAGTTATGATTTCAGACAGTTACCATTTTCATTCGTCGGTTGGCAACAACCAACCAATATAATTGATGGATGTCTATCTAAACGGCTGCTCGCTGTGACAGCTGGAGAATGCACACACACACACACACACGCGCACACACACACACACACACACACCCACACACACACACACACACACAAACACACACACCCGCACAATTATCTCTTGAAATTCTTACGAAAACACCCTCGGATGCGCACTTGTTCAAATAATAGCCCAAACTTCTCTAAAAAAATAAAAATTGGAACCTTCTGAAAAAAATGCTTTACCTGCCAAATAAAAGAATCCCTTCTGTCCTCGCCCCTTCCCTGACATCGATATTACAATTATGTTTGTCCCGCGATCCCTCAGATCGTGTCACCCTCGGATCAAAATCTGCCAGAGCATCCCCTCGCCTGCTCACCTCCCCTGTGAGCATCCCCACCTTCCAACCTTCTCCACAAAGTAAACAGAACTAATAAGTGCAGGCCGCCCACTCTAGAAGTGTGTTTCCATTGGCGGGCTTCACTGATCCAAATGTGATTAGCATCTGTCAGAGTCAGTTCCTTACTGTTGTATTTTTAGCGATGATGGAAACCCAACGCAGACGAAAACGAAAACAGCACTGCGGGGTGGGGGGCGGTGGGATTTAAGCAGCCACGCCTGCGTTGGTCTAGCTAATTGGGCCCGGGAGCAGGGGTGTCTGCGCACCTGTTGTTCATCAGAGCAAGCGATGAACGCCGGTTAAAATCACCCATCCCCCCCCCCCCCCCCCCCACACACACACACAGGGACAGACTTTGCCATGACGCGTGTCCATCCTCTCCCGACTTGTTACGTCTTGCCACTCTCCCCAATAAACTGGTACGTTTTTACCATCACCGCCTGTGTGTCTGTGTCGGCGAGCCCCCAGAAAGTCACTCCGGTGGCGTGTGGCGGGGGAACTGCTGCAAACATTCCAAAATTTGAAGTGTCTAATTTACATTTCACATCACACCCATATTCAATTTAATCTTCATCAATCGCCATTTAATTCTATCAACATTATTTGTGCCTCGACCTCGTCTTTGCCTTGGTCTTTCATTTCCTCCCCAGGAATTATTTTCAGTTTGTGAGTCGAAGATTCGCCCATTCTTTTGCCGGAGTGGATCCCAACTCCCAAGTCATTTAAAAGATTTGTTTGCTACAAGCAAATGATTTGCGAGTCTTACATATTTAACTATTAAGACATGATAATGAACCCAAATTCAAGATTCAAGAGTCTTATTCGTCACATACATATACATACTTTTATACATATATGCAGTGAAATGTCAAATGTCAGTTCTATGTGTGTGTGTGTGTGTGGGTGTGTGTGTGTGTGTGTGTGTGTGTGTGTGTGTGTGAGACATTTTGTGTATACACTACATTAAGTTACTTTTAAAGTAAGAAAACCACTCTTTTCGCACTGCGCTTCACCTGCGCATACTGATTAACAGGAACAAAATCCCTTAAAGAGGACCTATTATACTGAATTTCAACAGTTAATAGGTCTCTGACGTCCCCAAAACATGGCTTTGAAGTTTATTTCTGGAAATACCACTCAGATAATGCATTCTAGCCATTCTAACATGCCTCTAAAACCCTCCGGTTCTCGACGGGGTGTTTCAGTGCGTGCTGCATTAAATGTACTGTAAATGAGCTTCCAGGATCCCAGTTCTGTGAGTCCATGGGGTTTGAGCATGAGTAGATTTTAGGAAGTCCATAAACTTTCCCACATGAGTCTACCAAAATCTGTTTTTGAACAAATCTGAGGCAAGAAATAAGCAATCCAGCTCCAAAAAATTCACTCACATTTGATTGACAAGGCATAAATTGAGGCGAACTACCAGTTGCATCGCACAGGGATTTTTTTTTTGTTTGTTTTATTCAATTAGGACACATTGGAAAATAAAATAAAAAATCATGAAATAAATACATCTACAGTAAAAAACACACTGGCTTTATTGGTTTTGTTTTTGGAGAAAGCACAAGAGATCGCGCGCCGCAGCGTACAGTCAACCTACAGCATATCTTTATTTTCAGAATTATTTTTGGAAATACTTACACTTCCCTCGTCTGCAGTTTTGTCACGGGCAGTTGATATGAATTCCTCTTTCTTCTAAAAGATTTGTGCTGGTCTGTGAAGGGGGCAGTTTACAGCGGCGCTTATTCTCCAGCTGTGGGTGGAGCTACTCAGATGGGGGGCGGTTCTAATTCTACTGTGTCTCCAAGTGATGTAGGAAGGAGGCAGCTTGTTCAATCACATGTTTTCTGAAATAGGGACCTCAACAGAAAACTGCCTGGGTTGTCTTATTTCACAGTTTTGTGTGTTAGTAGGTCCATCAGAGACACGAATGTATGTGCACAAGCACTGAAAAAGTGAGTTTGTCATAATCGGTCCTCCATCATAGGAATATGGGGGTAAGAAGTACGATGTAAACTTCTACAGGTTAAGCAGCTGTGGAAATGCAGAATGTGCCCTAATTCCCAAAAATAGTGTCATGTGTTCAATAGGGAAATTTCAAAACATTCAAATCAACCAACCAACTGTTCAACAGTTCCAACATGCGAATTCATGCTAAATATGATGACCTTCTGGACAACTAAAGTTCTTGTTTCCTACAATTGACCCAGCTGTGATGGATATAAATAATGGTTTACTGGATTTGGGGTACTGACCAAGATTAAAGCTTATGTTGTGATATTTCTGTATGGTGATATTTATATCCTACAATACCTCAGGGATCTGCATTTTTACTTTTATTACACAAAGTTAATGCATGTAGATTTACCTTTTCAACTGGGAATAATGTTTGCGAGTCTTGCATCTCTAGCTTTTGGTAGGACACATGGTAATAAACAGAGTTCTATGTGTGCACTGCAATGTTTTCATCTATGGCCCTTATATGTTGTCGTAAAGTCTTTCAAATGACGATATGCGGTCCAAAATGACGATATGTGCCCTTTTCGACAGCCGTGTTTATTTATTATTTTTAAAACGCCAATGACGATCGAGATTTCATTGGAAACAGCTGTATTATATAGAGTAAAAGGTGGTTTCCCAATCCGACAGACCCCTGTTTTAGTCGGACGATTGGGGGGGCTGATGGTGGGACCGTTTCTCCCAGAACGTGCAAAGGCAAAGCAGGGCGTATTTTTCGGTGTTAATGTTTTTGAATCCGAATATCAATTGTCAAGTTTGGACAAAATAGAATCGTATAAGTCTGAATAATAGACATATTTAAGCAGGCGCCACTGTGTGGTTTTAGGGGGCAAAATGAAAACCAAAAGAACTCCTCTCCCGACATTTTTTAATATAATCACGGCAGAAGAATAACGGAGCAATGATAGTGCTTTAATATTCAAGAATAGCTGGTAGGAAAAAGGAGAAGAGAAAGTCAAGATGACTAGTGTATTTATTTTCTTGGCAAGATATGAATATTCATGATCTTTATTTATATATACTGTATGTATATATGTATGTATGTATGTGTATGTATATATATATATATATATATATATATATATATATATATATATATATATATATATATGTGAACATATATATGTGTATATATATGTGAATATATATATGTATATGTGTATATATGTATATATATATAAATACATATATATACATATATATATATATAAAAAAAAAATATATATATATATATATATATAGATATATATAAATATATACATATACATATACAGGTTGCTGGAAATGGCTCTTTTTTACTGTGCGCACCTAACCCTCCTAGGGTCTCTGCACAGGCCTGCTCAATTTGCATACTTCAGATAACAGGCTTGTATAAATGTACAATTTACAGATTACAAGAGCACACTTTGTTTTGATGAGATGCTCATATATATATATATATATATATATATATATATATATATATATATATATATATATATATATATATATATATATATATATATATATATATATATGTGTGTGTGTATATATATGTGAATATATATATGTATATGTGTAAATATGTATATATATATAAATACATATATATATACATATACAGGTAGCTGGAAATGGCTAATTTTTTACTGTGCGCACCTAACCCTCCTAGGGTCTCTGCACAGGCCTGCTCAATTTGCATACTTCAGATAACAGGCTTGTATAAATGTACAATTTACAGATTACAAGAGCACACTTTGTTTTGATGAGATGCTTCTATGGAAAACGGACAAAGAGACTTTCTCTGAACCTGTGATAGCGCTTCTATAAAAGCAACTGAAAATGGCGAGGCATGGTGCAACACAGAACAAGGATTGTACTATTTAACAAGGTAGTGAGTTGTTAATTAGTCCCCGTGAAGAATATCAGTATATTATGTATAAGGATAGCATTTCATTTATTGAGGTCCCTGAAGAAACCTTTTGAAATAAATTCATTCGGGAAGCACGCTCACTGAAAGGGCCAGGTAACATTTACGTGAAGCTACTTTAAAGTAAGAAAAACACTTTTTTGTTATTTCTCGTCAGCTACACATACTGTGAAACAGAAAGAATAATAATTTGAGCTCTAAATTACACAATTCAATGCAATACAAAATAAACAAATAGACAAATAACCATGCATGAAAACATGTGTTAACAGGTTCACTACAGGTTAATGTTTTTATGTCTCAAAAAAAGTGAAAGCAGCTGTGGAAAGTGTCACATACTCAAGAGGCAATTCAAAATATTCAAATCAAGCAACAGGATGACCTTCTGGTGGACAACTGAGATGCTCGGTTCCCTTAAACGTGCTAAACCTTTATCCTACAGTTCCTCTGGTATCTGTTTTTCCACCTTTATTACAAAAGACAGAAGCGATACATGTAGATTTACTTTTTCAATTGGGAATAAAATGACCATAATATCAACTACTTTCAGTCCATATTCTCAATGTTATTTCCTCTCAGAATTACAGACCAGATGTGTAAGCACAACCCAACCCACAGCGAAAATCGAATTCAAGTCCTCTGTTGCAATAAAGTATGTATTAATAATGTAATAATTATGTGATATCGCATCAAAATTGGTGTCTTCATTTGTCCTATTTGTCCTAAATAGTTAGGATGGGTCACATGCAGAGGACAAATTTCGCCCACGGGGATCAGTAAATGGAATCTTATCCAAACAAATACGCAGACACACTTATGGACATGCGCACACACACACACACACACAGACACACACACACACATGCACACGCACACGCTCACGCACACGCACACGCAAACACACACTCGCACACACACACATACACACACAGGTTGCAGGTCCCCCATCATGTAGTCTAGGACCACCAAGCGGCCATTTGGAGTGCATTATGGCTAAGCAATGGGCCGTGACCATACGATGATGAAGTAGCTACTCTCATTTGGGAGTCGTTGAAGACATTAGCACTCAGGCAGCATCAGTCAAACAGTGTGTGCATGTGTATGTGCAACCCGGTCTCATAGTGCTCCCAGTCACGAAAATGAATCTATTGAATCGTGTCACGGAGAAGGATTGTCCGCCATTTAAACCAATTCATCTGAATGGGGAGATGTTTTCGTGCCACCCAAACCAAAATTCAAACCAATTCATTTGAACTGGGAGATTTTTTTGTGCGACACAAAACTAAATTCAAACCATTTAATTTGAATGCTGAAATATTTTTTTTCTTTTCTTTGGCGTTTGTGAATTGGATGTTTTTTGCACAGAGGCTCATCTGCATAGAAAGGGGCCAATTTTGCACCAAATGTATGAATAATACCTCATTTAAATATGCACAAATGGCAACGGCGCACCAAGAGGCTTTGCGTGGCATCGCAGTTATGGGTGTTATTAACGTTTGCTGGTGCTTTGTGAATAGTATTCATATTATATATTTTATATAAATATTCAACATCCAACTATTTTCTCATTAACAGTTATGTTGTTATTATTAATTTTTTACTATTGGAACTATATAAGTGTCACTGAAATATTGATTGTATTTGTAAAAGTAATATCAACTGTTATTAAATTCTTAAATGCTGCTGTTTTGAATAGTATTGAATTGAATAATTGGCTTTTTTTAAGCATTGTTTAGAAATTTTTAAATAGGAGAACGCCAGCAAACTGACAACACAGAAGACAGCTTCTCATAGGAACATATTTCCATGTGGTTATACCGTTTGCATGATAGGTGATGCAGTAATGTGGAGCTCATTTTCATAATGTGCACAGTGACACACGGTTTGTTCTAAAGAGGCACATAATATTCCAGCATTCCTTTTGGACAGCACAGACATCTTTGAATTGGGTAAGAAAATAAAAAAAGTGTATATATGTTTCAATGTTAAACATTAATACAAATTGCGGTAATATTTCTATCAGCAGCATTATAGCAGCATTTTTTCTGTTTTTATTTTAGGATTTTCAGTTAAATAATAACAATTGAACTTCTACTATTTAATGGAATATTCATATTGGATTTTATTTTTCAATTTCCAAGATAATTTTCAAGACCAATATATATATATATATATGTGTGTGTGTATACAGTATATATATGTGTGTATACAGTATATATATATATATATACACATGCATATGCATATATATAGAAATATATATATATATAGGTCTTAACTGTTTTTTACAGTATATACACTATATACTGTAAAAAACTATACTGTACAGTATACTGTGTATATACTGTTTGTGTTTGTACCTTTAATATATGGTGCCTAAGGTTACTAAAAATATATTGCAGAAATAAAAATGTATTAAAATATTTGTTTATTTTAGATAATCATCTTCTAAATGTTCTACAGTGCAGTCAAAATGGAAATGACAAGCATTTTGCTGCCACTGCTGCTATGTTCATGTAAGTATGTATTCACGGTTAAGCTAATCATTCCTCTCAACCAGTCTTTCATGCAAAAAAAGCATCTGTTTTCCACTGCGACTACGTTGAATCTATCGACTGAGTGAGGATCGCAAAAGCATCAATTGGATGAGGTACAGGTCCCATATTTATTGGGCGTCTCAGAGTAGGAAATCTGTCATTACTAAGATGCCGTGCACGTTCTGCAAAACCAAAATTTCTTGTGACTTGTCATTTTTGGGCAACAGGGAGGATGCAACTTTCCAAACGCAATGATTTAGATCTGTCACAGCCCATCCCATTGGCAATGATAATACATAGATTCCTTAAATTCACCACTGCTCAGTGTGAAGAAATGCAAAAAACAAAATGCATTCATGCAAATCGTTGATTTCCATTGGGGTTGTAGGTATCATAGACAGCAGTATTTTAAGATCAGGAACCAGGGTGCACATGTTAAAAAAGAGGACGTTAAAAAGTACAACTACATTTCCCTTCTTCAAGCATTCCCCAAACATCCGTGTTGTGTTGAGCGTGCGCTAAAGGCAGATTGCGAATTTGTCAGGCATCACTTGCATTGAACTCCTGTAGAGGGACCCGGTCTTGAGAAAAACAAAAACAATTGCATCAAGAATTAAATCTACCAAGGGACTACACGAGCGACGAGTGAAACCTCCAAAATCTCGAGCCTCGACATTTTTCACCGAAATGTTCACCTCGGCCATAGAGAAATCTGTAGCTTGAATGTTATTCTCCCTTGTAAGTCGCTTTGGATAAAAGCGTCTGCTAAATGACTAAATGTAAAATGTAAATCTCACATTTTAATCAGATCGCTGCGCCTAACGTTGACATGCACGTGAAGGGAGTGGATTAGAGGAAGGGCAAGTTGTAGACTAGACTTTGACATCAATTAACTAATGAACCCTTTCTTTCTGCAGATTTTGAACGAACAGTTTCAAGTCATTTGAGAGTCTTGAAGAACCTCAAGAAAGATGTCAATCAGACGAATGCATCACGTCAATGTGAAGCGCTCGGATATTATCTTGCGACAATTCACGATGACAATGATTTGAACCTCATCGAAAGTCTCCTTGACCATAAAAATGACGTTTGGATTGGACTTCAACGCGATCGCCTTAATGTGATTACTTGGTCCAATGGTGACCCCGCTAAATCCAAATTCAATGTATCTGTAACAAATGGAACACAATTATGTGAAGCCATTGACAACGGTACACGGGAAATTCTCAAATGCTCCAACAGAAAACATTTCATGTGCTACGAGAAATGTAAGTTTCATTAATTTTGTTGAATATATTGCCGCTATTACAAGTTAAACAATATATAAATCACACCCTATATTTAAACCATTTAACTATTAAGCATATCTGTTTCGAAAGACGCAGAAATTCACTTCTACTAGTCAAGTCGCTTATATGGCTTCAATGAATTATGAGCGAATGATGAGAATAATTGATCGATATCTATATATAAACAGCCATTTCCAAATAATACAATATATCAGCAAAATTGTAGCTGTGGTGAAAGAGAAAAAGTGAAATGTTTTAATTTAAATGTAAAAAATAGGATGAAATACACTGAAATTATGAAATAAGTAATCAGAGCGGCCACAGGGTTGCAAAAGTTAAACGTAAACCTGGAAGAACCATGCCGGCAGGCCAACAGAAGTCATCGTTTACCGGCCGTCTTAGCTGTTGTAAGGTGACGTCACGCTGTTGTTTCTACAGCGAAGGGCTACGCGCTCATTGAGAAGGAGAAGGACTGGTGTGAAGCTCGCTGCTACTGTAGGAGGCGTCACGGCGACCTGGTCAGCTTCAGCGATGAAGGACAGACCCAGGAGGTGGTCGAGGAAGGAAAGAACGCCAGCTTCTGGATTGGGCTGCTGCATGACGAGTGGCAGTGGCAGGACGGACGCTGCTCTACCTTCAGAGAATGGAACAGGGCCAAACACATCAAGCCTGGGAATAAATGTGCATCATTCAGTGTATTTACCAACAAACTGATTCCAATGGAATGTGGAAATGAAAAAACAATCCTCTGCGCCAAAGGTAAGTGGAGGCTATCTTGCATGGGACTACTGTCGGTACGAAAAGCTCGACAATTCACCTTTCTCTTAAAGACAAATACACCCAAGCCCATGAGTAACGTTTTCTTTACGACTGTTTTGTTTTTTCCTTTCCTCAAGCTCCTTGTCGTTGACTTCCTTTAACAGTTCTGTTTCTGTTCAAGGTACGACAAAAGTCATATTGATCAACAAAACTCTGACGTGGGAAAGGGCCCTTGACTACTGCGAAACCAATCACAAGGGCCTTCTGTGGCTCGAGGATTCCGACGACCAGACTTCGGCTAAATGGTGGATGGATCGGGCAGGTGACGTCACCGGTCCGTTGTGGATCGGCCTGAGGCAGAGTCGTCTCTTTGGGTTCTGGATGTGGACTAATGGCAGAGTAGTGGAGAACACAGACTGGGAGGGTGGCAAGGAGCCCACGCTGCCTCTGTCCCAGAACTGCGGTGTGATTGATAAGGACTCATACAAATGGATTGATAAGGACTGCCGCCTCCATCTACCTTTCCTTTGTGAGGAGGACATTGACTGTTGATTGATTGATTGATTTACACCAATTACACACACCGATCAGCCACAACATTAAAACCACTGACAGGTGAAGTGAACATTAATGATCTTGTTCCAATGGCACCTGTCATGAGGTGGGATATATGAGGCAGCAAGTGAACAGTCAGTTCTTGAAGTTGATGTGTTGGAAGCAGGAAAAATGGGCAAGCGTAAGGATCTGAGCCACTTTGACAAGGACCAAATAGCGATGGCTAGACGACTGGGTCAGAGCATCTCCAAAACCACAGGTCTTGTGGGTGGTCCCGGTATGCAGTGGTTACTACCTACTAAAAGTGGTCCAAGGAAGGACAACCGGTGAACTGGTGACAGGGTCATGGGCGCGTATGGGCTCATTGATGCACGTGGGGAGTGAAGTCTATCCCGTCTGGTTCGATCCCACAGAAGAGCTACTGTAGCACAGACTGCTGAAAAAGTTAATGCTGCTATGATAGAAAGGTGTCAGAGTGCCCATGCTGACCCCTGTCCACCACTGAAAGCACCTACAATGGACACTGGACCATGAAGCAATGGAAGAAGGTGGCCCGGTCTGATGAATCACGTATTCTTCTACATCAGGTGGATGTTCAGGGATAGGGTCCGATCCAATGGAGCATCTGTGGGATGTGCTGG
>NC_137208.1:11075017-11135017 GCF_960531495.2 Zeus faber | reverse complement strand
TGCAATGTTTTATGTAAAGCACTTTGCATCGCCTTGTTGTTGGAATGTGCGATATAAATAAGCTTGCCCCGCATTGCCTTGTCGGATTTGTTTGCCTGAGTGACTGATCTCCGGGTTTTGACCTTGCCTGTTGACGTAAGTAAACAGAACTCTCCTTGCAACTTGATCCATCTCTTGAAATGCTTTTGGGCTCAAACCCGCCAGTACCAGTGAATGTTTCAGTTTTGCGTGTGTGTGTGTTTGCGTGTGTGTGTTTGAATGTCCCCACAGGGGACAGGTGTAAGCGTTTACAAATGTGTGTGTGTGTGTGTGTGTGTGTGTGTGTGTGTGTGTGTGTGTGTGTGTGTGTGTGTGTGTGTGTGTGTGTGTGTGTGTGTGTGTGTGTGTGCGTGTGTGTGTGTGTGTTCAGGTGTTTTTAAATTTAAACCCTATACGTTGAGGAACTGCTCTCCTCTTACTCTTCCTCTCTGTCATTTATTCGGGCCGCTTCTCTCATTAGCCTTCTTATCTGTCATTATCCCTCTCTCCCTCCCTCCCTCTCTCCCTCCCTCCCTCCCTCTCTCTCTCTCTCCCTCCCTCTCTCATTTTGCATGTGTGTTTGTGTGTGTTTGAATACACTCATACCTGTGTGTTTGGGTGTGTGCGTGTGTGTGTGTGTGTGTGTGTGTGTGCGGGCACAAGACTGGAAATTTATATGCAAACCATTTCAATTTTTGTTTGAGCTTTATCATCTACTTTCTGTACTATATATGTATCTCTACATGTATAGGAGTCAAGCTTGACTCTAAAGTAAAGCTAGAGATTGTTAAGCTTAACTCTGGAGTTAAGCTTAACTCCAGAGTCAATCTAGAGTTAGTTAAGCTTCAGAAGAAGTGCAAGGAAGCAAAGACAAAAAAAAAAAAAAAAAAAAAAGAGCTTGTTATTTTAAATGTGAAAGGTTTGCTGCAAATAAAAACGCAGCACAAACCGACAGGCTGTGATTGACCTGATGGGCTTCAAGAAAAAAAACAAAAAGAAAAGGTACTTTCGAGGTCACAATGCACATTAAGTGTACTATCGATGAAAAGACACTGCAGCAGCAGCCGATATATCTACAGTACCATGCAGCCCTGCAGGGCTTTACCTCATATCACAATGCGTTGGGCTATACTGCCCGTCTGGTGTTATCTGGTGTTAAACCCTGAGTGCTTTCAGAAAATCCAATTCAGGCCAATCCATTACGCTGGAGCAGAATCTCTATTGGTGTTATCTTGTCAGCTTATTTTTCCACTGTCAGTAAAGCATTTTGTATTAATGTTTTGAGAGGTGCTCCAGTGACAATGTTAACCGCTCGCACTGGATCTCAATCTTGGAGGCGCTGTTTTAGGCGCGCCCAGCGCTCTTACTGTACCAGTACAATCACTGGAAAAAAAACCAACAATTACATCGCACGATGTGGAAAAATTGGACAACCCCCCGAGATGATCAGATATAAAAATCTCAGGCTCATCAATTTTAGAACTCAGATTATTATTATTTTTTTTATTTATATATTTTTAACGCATTTTAAAGTTACAGGGTTCACAAGAACAACAAAACATGTTTACAGCATGACATCATGCTTCATCACTGTTTGAGCATGGTCACCAAAATCCAATATGGTTGGCACTGATTTGGGGTTTTCGCACCCATTAGTGGATGAGTTGATAATATAGTGAGCTATATTGATGACGTTGTGAGATGGGAAAAATTTGGAGGTGCCCGCCTTACTTCATTGCAAGAGGAGGGTCTAAGTACTGTATGCAGAATGCAGTGAGAAAACCTGCACTGTCACACTGCACATGTCATAAAAAATAATAATAAAAAAAAAAAAAAAATATATATATATATATATATAAATTTGTTTGTATTTTACCGTCTTGTCTGTTATCACTTACAGTAATAATGAACCATTTAACAATCAGATTCAGGTTGAGTTTATTCTGCTGGCTCTGTTTACCTGTATGAGGAATTTGGCATGGTGATTCTAGGTGCCTTTCTACAGACGATTATCATTTCAAACAGGTTAACAGTCTGAGAAAAAAATTGAAATACAATTTCTTTTTACGATAATTAAATAAAATTGAAGAAGTAAGAATGAAATCCGTTAAAAATTGCCAAATATACACAAATAGCTAAAAATTACAGTAAGGGAGAAAAATTAAATATATTGCAGAATGTACAAATCTGCATGACTTGTGTACATAAACATTCTAAACTGAGTCTGTTTAGAACTTTGCGTTTAGAACGGTGCCTCTGGCTCGGAAGCAAAAAAAAAAAATAGGCTCTAGTTCTGATGACTGATTACTTGACGCCACAAATAATTACTGTGCATTTATTTCGATTTTCCTTTGGCATTGGCTGACTTATCAGTCTTTTGCATTTTCCACCCACCACACTGTTGCCTTCACTGGATTCAATTTTGGAAAACTTCTCGGTGGACCCTTACCTTGACTGAAACAAAATAATAAAAAACTGGGAGGATTTGGAAAAATAATCCTGTGCCGATTTTGTACAATCTTCTTCTTAGTATGTTGCCGTTTTTTTTTCCCCCTCTTTCTTTTCTTTCAAAGTTGTTTTTTTATGTTTTGCCATTACTGACAATTTGTTACGTGTTTATTTTAAATCCTGGTCCACTTTCTACGAATACATTACTGTTATTATGTGTCGTAACCATTTGAAAATCAAAGAAATAAAACAAAATAACTTTCTGCTAACATACTAAGCGGCTTTTATCCGACAAAATTATACGCCTCCACCGCCTGTGCACATGACGCAGCACTTCAGTGTCAATTAGTGCTTCAGAAACAGTGTCCCAAATTGTTGTCAGCGTTGTACCCGCTATATTTGTTAAGTCTTCATCCAAATCCGCACAAAAACACACACACACACACACACACACACACACACACACACACACACACACACACACACACACACACACACACACACACACACACACACACACACACACACACACACACACACACACACTTACCCTCACAACACACTGTGGCAGTACATATTTGAACACAAACCCAGTATTTTTATTTTGGTGTTATGACAAAGTGGTGGTGTTTTGTTTTTTTAAGAGCGGATAAATACTGCAATTTATTTGGAGGTGGTTTTTATGTGACATAAGATATAGGTGTTGTTGTGGCGCTGGTCGAGAAACAAATTTCCATGAAAATGGACAATAAAGTACAATCTTATCTCATCTTATCTTGGTAAGACACACCGAGTTGAATGATGCGCTTTTTTAGCCTTTGTAATCTGAACACGCCCGTCCCCTTCTGTGCCCGTCATCTATCTGCTACCAGAGATAAGTGAATGGCGCGGACATATATGTTTTCTCACCTCCTGCATTTCTTTCCTACAGTGTGATGCACTCTGTGTCCGAAACGTCTGTGTATGTGTGTATGTGTGTATTTGTGTATGTGTGCGTGTGTGTGTGTGTGTGTGTGTGTGTGTGTGCATGCTGTGTGCTCTGTGTCTTTGTGCATGCATGCCTCTATAAGGGACCTTTTGGTGCGCGTGTGTATGACTTGTGTGCATGTGTATGATTTTGATTGATTTTGATATGATTTAGCAACCTTTGTACCGTGTACATGCATGTCTGTTGTGTGCGTATGTACACGATAGAGCTAGAGAATGGGTAAATATTAGAAGTGAAGTTCCAATCTGCTTTATCCGTGAAGCCTTGAGGGGGAGGTTTTTTTTTTTTTTTTTTTTGTTTGTTCAAGGCATTTAAGTTTAATGTTGTTACAATGACTCACCGAGTCATTTAAACAGGTCACTGAAATGTAACTGAAAGTAAGTTCTTTCTTCTAAGTTTTCAGTGACGCGTTGAGATCACTTAGCGAGTCAATATAACGAGATCAACTTAACTTATTAAAATGAAATTGAGCTCACCACCTCCATAAACATTTCAACCGTTTTATGCCCAGCTCTATCCGGCCTCATGTTTGTTTCGGTAAATAGGACCAACCACATTGCCTCCACAACAAACCTCCTCCGCATGCAGAAACGCCATATGGGCCAAAAAGGAATTGTTTAAGTTAAAAAAATCATGTTGTTTTTTTTATCCATCCATAACCTTGGAACATTTACGCGCATCGCTGATCTTTAGCCTTGTTTCTCACGCCTCCATTCTTTCAAAACAAAAAGAAAAAAAAGCAAGAGAGATCAGGCAGAACCGTATTGATCCCAGAGTGGTAATATCTTTGTTGCAGCTGTCAGGTGAACGGTACAGCGCAAAATATATGGATGTATACACAGGTAGAGCGTAGCATTATGGAATAAAATCAACATGGCTCTGTAGGTGCGTAATAAGTGGAAGAGAAATGGGTGCAATCTCTGACCTTGTCACTGTCGTTAGAGACGCTGCTGAGATCCAGAAAATGTATACAAGTGATGCACAACGATACTTTGCTGAGCCAAGTTGTGTCCCACAGTCTTTTCTTAATCAATGCAACCGGGGTCCAAAATATGATTATGTTTCAATATTCATGACCGTGGACAGTTTCCGGAAAGTAACCCCGTTCAGACTTGTGGATTTATTATAACACCAGTTAACAATTTAGTATATGACTCTCAATAACTTACAATGAATATTAATTATACTTAATAATTAATACTTAGAATATACTATATAATGATAATATAATTCCAGTGGTACCTTGAGTTACGAGCGCACTAACATACGAGTTTTCAGAGTTACGAACCCTCGTTCCGTCAATTTTTTGTATTGATTTGCAAAAATGTGAGTTACGAGGAGCGAGCTTCAGGTGCCGCCGCTGGTGGGCGTGGCGAGCGAAGGTGGCCAGCATCCAGCATCCCGCGTCTCACTCCTTCACTTCACGTGCTTACCTGAGCGTGGAAGCATCTCTTTTGTGTTTTGTGCTCTCGATTTGTGCTTTTTGTGCAGTTATTTTGCCAATTTTTTTTTCGAACCATGGGTCTGAAAAAAGCAAGTGCTGAGAAGAAGAAGCGGATGACGTCGATTAACTTAAAGCGCAAAATAATAGGAAAACGTGAGCGAGGTGTGCGTGTGATGGAATTGGCAAGGCAGTGCGAGTGTAGTACTTCTACGATATATACCATACTGAAGCAGAAGGAGACGATAAAGGGTATCACGCCAGCCAAGGGCGTTAAAATAATGTCTAAGCTGCGGACCGCTGTCCATGAAAAGATGGAGAATCTGCTGTTGGTGTGGTTGACGGAGAAGCAGCTCGCAGATAGTGTAGGGTATCATCTGTGAGAAGGCAAAAATGATCTCCTCTTTTATTATGTTTTATTATGTTTTTATACAATATTTGTTATTTATAAATGCATTTTTATTATTTAAAAACAGGTAACAAAAGAAATTGGGGTGTTTTTTCGGGGGCTGGGACGGATTAATGGCATTTCAATTAATTTCAATTGGGAAAATTGATTTGCTACACGAGCAGATTGAATTACGAGCTCTGTCACAGAACGAATTAAACTCGTAAGTGAAAGTACCACTGTATATATTATAATATATATCTAATTATATAATAATTATACATATATAATATATGTGTATATAGATATATATATATACATACATTTATATATATATATATATATATATATATATATATATATATATATATATATATATATAATTATAATATACTTATGATACTTAATTATACTTAATTATACTGTATTGCCTCCCGGTGCACGTCTGCAGGACTCATCGTCATTGCGTGTGCTCTCTTCTACTCTATGTGGATCCAAGGTTTGACGGAATTTCCTCACTCAGGCGCCGCAGGTGCTGTCGCCAGACAAACCGAACGCTGCAGCAGGGTCCTTGGGCGGGGGACGTCGACCGGCGTCCGAGGGAAATCTCCGGCGTTCTGAAGCTTTTCAAAACGGTTGAATGACTTGGATGTCTCACCTCGGGATATTGTCGCGCGAAAAGTCTCGCTCTTCATGGAACGTGGATAACAGTGGCTCCTTTCCCTTGTTCAGCTTCTTTTCAACAGTGGCATATCAATTGATCGATAGATTTCGCCTCCCCTCGCACAGATGCAGGTCTAGCCTGTGAGCCGTCGGGGCGCTGAGGTTATTTCAGCGATACCGCGAAATTTGCTTTCGATCCGATACCAAATAATCCGAGGGAAGAATCTCCGATATCAATACCGATACAGGTGGTAGTGATGGGAATTCCGTCTCTTTTTCGCGAGTCAGATCGTTTGGCTCAGCTCAGCAGTAAGAGCCAACTCTTTCGGCTCTTCATTAAGTACCACTTCTGGCTTTCATATGTCAAATTTAGCAATATTTTAACCTATGTGGGCATCACGTAAATTATTCAATGCATGTATACTAAACCTTATAATATCCAGAATACCTACCTATACAGACACACATATTTCAATTTAATTTGTATGATATAATAGGATTGTATATGATTATCCCTTATGCATTTATTTTTTCCGCCATTTCAATTTGCACTCCGGGGTGGGTGACCTCTGCAACATGCAAAGTCTCACCAGGCTTGGCTCTTAATGTTGTCACCAAAGCAAGACGTTCGTTTCCGGATCGTATCGAACAAATATGTGGTAGGATTTGTATTAATTGACAAAAAAAAGAAAGAAAAAAAGAAGTGGGCTCTCGGAAGGCTCTCGGACGGCTCCCATCGTTCACATCAGCCGGTTCGTGGAGCCGACCCATCGCTAGGCGGCATCCCAGTTGGCGTGGTGCGAAAAAGATCTCCCGACTGCCATCCAAATAGTGACGGGCACCGAGCCGCCGCAAGTGTGGAAATATGCAGTATACGTAGAATAAAACAAAAAGAATACAATTATACTTATTTTAGAGAGAGAAACTGATCCCTTTTTGGTATCGATCCTATCGACGCAAGATCTTCAAAACGAGACGTAGTGTCCCTACTTTGGGTACTGATCCCCTGCTGTCAACCAATTCTGGGTATTTCTCCCCAACGCCAACGCCGAAGTGAGACCATTTGAGACATGTCGTCATAAAAGGATTCCTGAGCCTTTTTAGAAACAAGTCTCTTCTGGTTTCCAGTCGTACAAGGGTCTCCTTCTTGGTTGATGGAAACACAACAGACAAGGTACTACACACATTTCATTGTAGGCTTTGCAATTTGCGTTCCGGATCTCAAGGCCTTGCACATCGCGGAGGGATTTCGGTGAAAGTAAGTCTTTATTATGTGTTAGACGTCTTCGTAATTTTCCAAACTGTCTGAATCCACATCGCGCACCCAAAGCTGGGCCCTGGTTCATATGTCAGTGGATGTGTCTGTTGCTAAACTGAGTGTATTTTTTTATTTTTATTTTTTTAAACCTGTGCTGTCAGCATGCTGGGCATAGAACACAGAGTATTTGTATGCCATTTGCATCCAGGACAGAGTTAGTCTGCAAGAGGAGTTCAAGTTCTCCACCTACACTCTTTATTCATTCTTAAAACATCAAGAACTGCTGCAATAACTCTGTCCTGTGGATGCTCTGTAGAATGACAAGAGCACAGTTTTGGTTATGGAGAGCCACCACCAACCCCCCTCTTTGGAGAACTATTCATGTTTGGATCTATAACAACTGATCACTACTCCAAGAGGGGGAGAATCACCACGGTGAGACAAATAAACATAGAAACAAACAACATTTACACAAAAACATGAACATTGGATGACAACATGTATTGAAAAACTGAATTAGGTCCAGTTAGGTCCAGGAAAACTGGAACTACAACTGGTCCCGTGGCCTCTTCCTGTCAAAGTTATGGCAGTAAATAAGGGAAGAAAGGAGGGGAAAGCACCCCCGGTTGCTGGGGTGCACTCCAAGCAGGGGTGCGTGAGCGCATGTGTGCGTGTGTGGGTGTGTGGGTGTGCGTGTGTGTAAGATGTCCACCGGTGAGTGTACATCACTTATCCCCATTGGTACTGGTGTAGAAGGTCGGTATTATGTTGCAGCGCCTCCAGGCAGCGCAAGGGGTCCCGAAGCCCCCCGAACTCCACAGCCCCGCAGACAACCCCCGGCTGCAGGAGATCCCCAGGTACCCCGCCCTGCGGCCACGGAAGGCCCCCAGAGAAGCCAGAGGGCCGTGGAGCAATTCCCGCGCCCAGCCCTTGGACCAAGTCCCAGGGAGCACGAGGAGGCCCTGCGCCCAAGGGGCGCACACATACAACCAACCCCCGGGCGCAGGCACAAGACGCAGCCACCGGCACAGTACCCGGGCCACGGGCTCAAGGCACGGACCGCGGGCCAGGATCACGGCCCCACGGTGACAGACCGACACCCCGCCCAAGCCCCGTGGGCGGGCCCGAAGGACCCCCATGCCTACAAGGGGGGGGGGGGGGGGGGGGGCGCCCGACCGCAGCCGACCAGGCGCCCCGCCCGGCGTGAGTGCCAAGTGACCATACACGTAGCAGCAAGTGCCCAGCGCAGGGCACCTCGATGTTACACCGCCCCCGCCCCCCGGCGATGCCGGCAGGCCATCAGGTATACAGGCCCTCCGCCACCCCCAGCACCCGGGGTGCCCGCCGCAGAGAAGCACCGCCGCAGAGGCAAAAGGCCAACAGCCGCCCCCCACACCCCAACCCACACCCCCAATGACAGGCAGTCCCCCCAGGGGCCCCAGAAGGCACCCGGCGGTGCTCTCCGCAGCCCCGCCAGGTCGCAGCACATCCCAAGCCAAGCCACCAGGCTCAAGCCATCAGGACTCCAGCCAGGCTGGGAGGAGGGGCCCACCCGACCGCCCCCCGGCCAGCCACGCCCCCGCATGACCCGCCAGCGACTGGAAAAACCCAGTGCTCAATGTGTGCTGTTGGTAACTGCAGTTAAAATTGCGGGGCTGGGGGTGCGAGTCCTTCAGGCAAGTCGAACCCAAATCACTCGCACCCCTCTTGTCTCGCAGACCCTGGTTCGATGGAGTGTTGTTCGGAGCAGGATTAGTGTGCCAATGCGTGTGTGTTCGAAGCTAATGTGAGTGGGATTAAAATTTTCGGACGGACGAGAAGCATGCTTGGGCAGGAGTGTGACAGGCAAGATGGCAGCTGCTCGCCGCATCCCCACCCACATAGCCTGCACCCCGCCATCCCGCAAGCCCTCGGTCTATTATGTAGTGTATGTGCTGAGTATGAGTTTTGGCACTGGGAGAGATAGGCGAGTCACGACCGGATCGATCCAGGGGCGCAGCAGGCCGGGGAGCAACCACGCGGACCCCCCCCCGGGCCCAAACGTGCCCCAGTGCGCCCACCTCCCGTACCTGGTGGCAGCCAACCCACAGCGATCAGCCAAGGGCGCAGTGCGTCCGCCATGCGCCTCCGCCATGCGCCTCCGCCATGTCGGGCAGCTCCGCACCCACATCAGGCCCCTGGTCAGCCCCCAGCCGCCGAGCATGCGGACTACAGAACAGAGGGCGGCAGACCCCCACCCACAGCCCGACCCCCCAACGACGAGCACCCCGCGCATCGATAGCGCTGGAGGGCAGGTACCCCGGCCGCCCGGTGGGATGACAGTTCACCGCCACCCACGAAGGCAGCCACATGGTGAGCCCCGCGCCTAGCACAGCCAGCCAGGTCAGGCCAGCCAGGACTCGGGTTGACAGGCCCAGGCGGAAACGCCCAACCAGCCCTGTCAGAGCCAGATCTAAACTGAGCGTAGAGGCTGAGGCTTTTCATTTTTTCAGCAACCCGCTTTGTAACTGTGCTCACTTGCAAATTCTTTATTCTGCCAAGAATCTTGCTCTTGTTGCTTAAACCATTCAAAAATCACCTTGCATATTCAAGAGAACAGTTGTTGAGCACTTCACCATCTGTGAATGGTTTTCCATGCTTGGCAAGCACTCATGAACTTCTGAAGGTAGCTGGCGTCGCGGCTTGGGGTACCTGATGACTTGCACGCACGGGTTCTCTGTTTAGCGACTTTTTGAGAATACTTATCCCGAGAGACCCCGATTTTTGTGAGGTATTTCTTGTCAAAGTCTCCACGGAAGACTGTGTTGAAACATTGTTTTCATATTTTCGATTTTGCTTCATATCCGTCAAAATGCTTGCCCATCCTTTTCAACGCCGAAGGTTACTGAAATATGCCTGCTGTGCTTTTTTTATAGTATCAGACCGACATGACGACCAAAAGATCCCATCCCTGGGGTTGGAAAGTGAAGTTTGCTAAGTGTTATTAATTAGGTGTTTCAATGGAGTGTGAAACCTAATCTCCCCTCAGCCCATTTGAACACTGAAAAGGCAGCGACATTGAAAAGATTCTCTACTAAATTCATAACCTTCTCCCACTCCTGTCCCCATCTTTGGTCGCCGCTTTCAGGGTTCTCTTATCCTCTTTATGCTGGCATGCTGTGAGGCCCTCTTCTCGTCCGCCTCTCTCCTCCTGTTCTCTGTCCTCCTGCAGGCCAGCCTCCATCCCACGCTCCGTTGCTCTGGGGTATAAGTTAATCATGGCCTTGGGTGGAGCACCGCCGCAGGACAACACCGAGCAGGAAACAGGAGATGACCAACCGACTGGTTCCAAGCGGGAAAACACATAATATTCCTGCACACTGTGGCTCACAAGGTTCTACAAAAGACAGTTAATAATAATAATGATAATAATAATAATAATAATAATAATAATAATAATACATAAATAGAAAAATGACAATATACAATAAACCAAATATAATAAAAAGGAAACCTCTGTTCCTCTTGATAGACATGCATTCGAACTTCCAGAGTGTGCTGTGATCCCAAACTATAATTCAAAAGGCATTATTCCAACACAGGAAGAACCAGTCGGAAAAAATAAAAACAAGAAAAAGACAAAGGAGAGAGGGCTGGCAAAGACCTAGGATAGAAGAGACAGCCTGAGGATGCATTACTCACAATGGAAGAACAGAGATGACACAAGGCTAAACTTAAACAGAACTGAACAGGATTGATCAACGGCTCCTGCTTCCAACATCTCCTACGAGGTAGGACATGTTGCAGTTGTGAGCATTTTTGAGTCCACAATCTCTCTCTCTCTCTCTCTCTCTCTCTCTCTCTCTCTCTAGCTCTCTGGCATACAGTACAACACACACACACACACACACACACACACACACACACACACACACACACACACACACACACACAAGCTGTGTGGAGTGTGTTTCTACCTTCAAGGACACTTTCAGTAAAGATTAATGACTGTTGGAGTCCTTCAGGCTCACTTTCCTCCTACAACCCAGAGAGAATTACTCGCCATGGAAGCACCACTCGGTCCACGCAAATCACACATATGTTTAATTCAATGAATCAGTGCATCATTTGTTAATTTTATTTCAGAAATTCTGACAGATATGGCAGACTTAATACAACCATACGATGTCGATTCAAACTTTATTGTTGCCGGTATGAGGAAAGTCAAAGGACAATACATTTATGGATCATAGTCTTCTGCATTTATCATGCATTTACTACTAAGAAGCCTTAATCCTAGAAATGCTACTTAAGGCATGCTTTGGCTATCTGATATGTGACCCACCGCAGACTTAAGGTACATTTGGTGGCTTTTGACTTTGAATCAGAGCTTCAAAACAAGGTGTCACTTTTGCAAATCAAGCAAATATTTTTAAAGCTATGACTTGTTAATAATAAGGGTGTGGCAAATGGTGTTTCTGAGATCATCTCCTTCGAAGTTTTCCCCCTACACTTGGCTTCATTCAGACAGCTCCCAGAATGCAAATGCTTTGGAGGACCGGCAAGGCCGAATGGCTACTTGTCACATGGCCACTTGACACCCTGCTGGAATGTTGAACAGTGTCATCGACACACAGCATATCTGTCTCTAAAAAGGGTTTTATTTAACAGGAACAATATGCATGTTTCATAAAAGTGGAATTTTTTAAGAGTTTAAAAGTGCCGACAACACAACAAAATGTAGAGTCTTTCAATAATATGAGTCTCTGTATATAGGCCTTGGTGTGTCATTCATATATAAATGTTTACATGCCAATTATCTTAAAAGTTCTTGGAGTTATTATGTGGGCTAACCCTTACCCTTCCCCAGCTACACTCTGAGAGCCTGTTTGGGGCCTCTATTCATTTTCTTTTTGCCCCTGGTTGCATTTGCAGGTAAACTTGAGAATGTTGTCCATTGCTACTTGTTTATAATCTGCATCACCAACCTCAACGGACTTCATCACGTCATCAACTTCTTCCGTTGTAACAACAACGGGCGTATCGTCGGTCTCCTCCAGGTGGTTCTTGAAAATATTCTGTTTCATCATCACATTCAGGTTGAAATCCGCTGTTTGAAATGTTTGTCCAGTGTGGGCTGCTTACACTAACTTTGATCTATCGCACTGGTCAGATTGAGGTCCGCGATATGATTTAGAGCTTCCCCCTCCTGCTTCTCCGAATCCATAACAACACAGAGATGAAAGTTTTCACAGACAAGTGAAACCGAAGGATCCTCCTCTTGTTTACGGAAGTGACGTCAGCATTACTCCTTCGTTGGTGTAAGCCCCCTACACAATTATGTCTCCGTATGTGTGTAAAAGTAGTATGATTTAAAGGTTGAGCTCTGTCTGAGGAATGAGCTTCACCTAAACGGTCGCTTTTAAGGAAATGATCGATCGGTGTTGTTCAGTGCTATTCAGCATCTCAGTAAGTGAACTGTGTTTCCCATATAATCTAACATAATATATATATAACATATACATACATATACATATATACATAATATAACATAACATATAATATTTAACTCCATGGTTTAACATTTTTCTACTTTTTTTTTTAATCAAATTTGGTTTTGGAAATACATGAGAGATAAAAAAACCCAAAGGAACATGAACCTGGAAAAATCTAATTTTCCTTCTAGAAAGGTATCTTCAACTTATTTGGCTGCTCCTGGCGATTTTAGAAATGCATGAGATAGCAGGTTTTGCTGCGGTGGGTCACACATTTGCTGAAATAGTAAAATGTTGGGTTTTTTTGCCCATGAAGTACATACTGTATAAATAAGTAAATAATAAATAATGACAAATAATTATAAAACAAGCCTCCTTGTGGTTGGCATTTTCAATCGACCAAAGGGTCGCCCCAACATGTTCTCTTCCTTGGAACTGTCCAACGTGCTGAATATAGAGTCCTTACCTTGAGGCAAGCCACTAGTCTATTATCTAAAAACTCAAGGTGTCTTTCGAATCCTGGTCAGAATATGTCTCCAAATTCATTCTCTGGGAACAAATATGGTTTTCCGCTAGGCTACCTTGGTGCCTCAAACAAATCTACTGTGCCTCCCTATTTTTCAATTTATTTTTTAATTGATTATTACATTTATTTTTACATTGCATATGTTTTCCTCATCTGGTTCTCTCCCTTCCAATGCGTAACATTTTTCAACCCTCGAAAAGCAGAATGAAAGTCTAAAATATAAACGAAAGCAACGAACATTGGCAAGACATAGTAGGTTGTTCTGGTTGAGGTTTTAGTTTTAAAAAACAAAAATGGTTGTAAAGAACATACATTTTTTCAAACATGGCTCTCATTTTTGTTTCAAGTTATCATAAGTCATCATCAATAACTTAGAACTGTAATTACATCGTACCTAAATATATATTTTTTTAATACCAATGGCTTTTGGCTGTTACAAAAACACATATATGCCATTCTTTTAGAGAACAATGGGAATAGGCGGTCAGTTGTACGAGGACCTTTTTTCTCAACGGACAAATAACTATTCACTTCATCTAGCTCACCAAAGTCAGCTGTGATTAAAGGAAGCCCCTTTCCTGACACTCTCTGAGGTCAGGTACCCCAATTACCAAAACAGCATAATGTGTCCGTGCTTCCTTTCACTGTCTGAGATGCACTGAGTCGCCACCTTGACATTGCTTGGCTTTGGGGCAGACAGCTCTTCACAGCCTCTCACACCCAAAAGCTCCTATAGTGGCGCCTTCATTAAAACTTCAACTGAAAGTGCCGAAATGATGTCTGACTCGTTCTCTCTCCATCTCTCAGAATCTCTTTCCGTAGAAAGCTGCAGGATCACAGATTCAGCCGCATGTACACACGCGCACACACACACACACACACACACACACACACACACACACACACACACACACACACACACACACACACACACACACACACACACACACACACACACACACACACTAATATAACCTCCTTTCAATCTTGTATTTTTAAAAACATGCACGCACCGAAGTGCACATACAGTCTAAAACTTCTCCAAGCATGCGGACGGACATGGGATGACACGGCCAATCTCTTAGACCAAAGTGAGCTCTCTTTTGACCCATAAAAAAAGTCTGGAGTGTAGGAGCAGCATTTTAGCCATTAGACAAGATGTCTTGACATAGCAGGGGCAGAGGGCTTTATATGTAAGAAATTGTGGCTCGATGATGGGCCATCCATTTTGTAAAATCATACATCATTACAATAATGGTTTTGGGATTTTAAAGGTACAGCTGGTCGGATGGATAAAACATTCCTGGCATTGCTCTTTGGTCCCAGTCCCGAACTTTAAGAAGGTGCAAGCATGCTGAGGGGATAGGGGTATTTAAAGAAGCAGATGAAGATGGTCAACTCACACAAGATGAATTTGGGTGGATAAAAATACACCTACTTATGGCTTCACTACTATTCACTCCGTTATTTTATTATTATTTTCATAATTAATACAATTTATTTTTATTGGATTAATGTTGATGATTCATTTGGCAAAATACATCAAGTAAAAAGTTTGTGAACGTTGTTAAAAAAAATTGTATAAATGCAAAAAAAAAGGTTTATCATTTTGTCAACTTTCTATTTAAGTGAGTGGGCCGAAATGTAAACACTGTTATAATAGTATATGTGTTTATGTATGTCTGTTGTTGGCATGGTGTATCTGGGAGGGACTTCTGCACGCAAATTACACAAAAAGCAACCATCATAGGGCACCCGCAAATGGTGAAATGCACAGCTTACTGCACTCCCACAAATAGCGTCTTGTGCACTGGTGCTTTTTGCACGTATTTAAATGAGGTATTATTCATACATTTGGTTCAAAATTGGCCCCTTTCTATGCAAATGAGCCTGGTTGCAAAAAAATGTCCAGTTCACAAACACCGGCGGTAATAGCCACACCCAGTTAGAGTAAAACTAATACCATCTTCAGAGATTTGGTGGTAACTGCCGGAAAGACCAAATTTTTTTAAATAAAAGACAGCCTTGTGCGATGGTCTTAAGAGAGCTGGTGCAATTGAGGGCATTTATAATGAGTATCAGGCCCAGACTTTCCAGTGATCTGTAAATGTTTTGACATTTTTATTATAATTATAATTATTAGATAGAACCGAACCGACAGCAGTGTGTGGAATTTTTCAAAACGCACTCCAACTTTGAATAATTTGTTGTACAAAAGGTGTTACAAAGAGAGGATTCTGTTGCCATCCAAGACACCTCCATTGGCTTATAAATCAGATGACTGGAGGAGACAACATCGTTCGGTAAAGCTCGAAGCAATAAGTCGTGCTGGGGAGATTTGGGGTTGGATGCCGAGAGAGCCTTTCGAAGGCAGCACCCCAACGGTGTGTTAAAATGACTGGAGACCCCAGGCCTGATTTTTCCATCCAAGTCCTGTTCCTTGAATCAAATGATTGGAGGAGACATTGTCATGATCCCCGCCTTCTTCTACCTTCCCCTCCCTCTCCTTACCTGTCCCATGAGCCCAACTCCATTCACCTGTGCACACAGGTGTTCCAGATCTGCAATCTAACCACTATATATGCCTCTCTCACCAGTCACCCATTGCCAGATTGTCTTCGATGCTTGCACCAGACTCTCCAGAATTCTCCGGACTGATTCCTCGCTCCCACCACGTATCCTGCCTGCCCCCTCGCCTGTCTTCTGTCTGCACTCCTCGTTATCGAACCTGCCTGCCCCCTGCCTGTCTTCCGTCTTCTCTACAAATAAAAGACATTACCAAATATCCCTGCCTGTCTTTGTGCTGCAATTGGGTCCTAACCACACCCGTTACAGACATTCATGAGACCAAGTGGTTAAAGGGGCTACGATGTTGGATAAGAGCTTCAATGTTGGAGGACTTGAAGCATGTACGGCAACACAAGTACATGTTTGAATGCACCCAGAGACAAGGGTTGGCCCTGAAGGACACCCTCCATTGCTGCCATTATAGGCCTTAAGTCCCATCTTTCCATCCAGGTCCTGTTCCCTGAATCAAGTGATTGAAAGAGATGAGAGCGCTTCCTCAAACCCAGCGGCTTAATGATTGAGGACTTGAGCATTCGATGCGGGAGAGTTTTTGAAAGCTGTCAACACAAGTCAACGTTTGAAAGAGACCACGGCTCAGTATCAAGTTGAGCTGGTGGCACGAGGGCTCGGACACTCCTTTCCATTACTGGTGTTGCAGGTTCAAGTCCAGACTTGAACGAACCCCCCAAGACCCGGTGGCACAAAGAGACAAGCCACTGGGCTGCAGGGTTCGATGCCAGGTGATGTTTTGAATGCTGGCAAAACATGTGCACGTTTAAAGACGCCCTGGCGGCCAGGGCTGAGTGTGAAGGTGACCCGGTGGTGCCACGGTGCTGTGATTGTGCACCCAGAACAGGTCGGACAGGCGGCCTTGTTCGATGCCCCGTTAGCCGCATCGCCACAACAACAAATCCTGATGGGATGGGTCGGCGTCCCCCCAGCCTCCTGGAACGATGACGTGAGGGGTTTCACAAGAGAATGCCGTATGTTGCTGCTTTATTCTTCCATACACAGTTGTCAACACTACCTGCTGACCGATCACACGATTGTTGTGGCAATCTGGACACCGGGTTGCCTACTTCCTAAATCTCACCTGGCATTCATCCAGCTGCTTATCGCCTTGTGCCCCCGGGTCAAAAGTCAGGACTTGAACTTGCAACAGCAGTGTTGGAAGGAATCATCATGCCACCTGCTCACCCCCATACTGAGCCCTGGTCTCCAGGCACTTCTAAACATAGAACGGTTGCCTCGAGGGGCGTCCAAGCTCAGCAAAATGGGAAGACAGCTTAAACATATCACTTTGTTATTATACATATCCTAAAGTTGGGAGTGGTATCGTTCTTTACACAATCATCTAAGGAAAAATGTTGAAGTGGATACACATTTATTTAGGTGTATTCTCAGTCCAATCTCCTTTTTACGGAGAGTTTAGGTCATGTACATCTCTTGGGCCAAAGGGCCATTGTTCGCTGATCCTGTCATGTTTGACTGGGGTCCACTGCCGTTCACGACAGGGGAGGGGTTCCGGAGACAAAGGCCAGAGATGGCTGCTCTCTTGGCCAGTTCCAATTGTTAAATTGGTTTGACCTGCCGGGATCATTGTCCTACTGCTGATGTCACAGGGAGGGGAGAATATTCTCTGACAAAGTCCAGACGGCCTCTCCTTACAGAACAAAAGTTAAAATGCTGCTTTATAGTTCTGCATCAAACAGCCGCCGTAGGTGCATATGCACATAGACCGCCAAACACTAGATGGCAGTGTCGAGTCTAGCATGGGCGTAATTAAAACAGAACATGGTGTCACATACGATGTTTGCCGGTATTTCACACCACTTATAACTAAATATGCATTTAATAATCATACAAATTGACATATTTTACAACCTCCTCAGCCAGCCTCTCTCCAATCGGCATCACCTTTTTCCACCGTTGGTGGAAATTGACCGTAAACAGGTAGCGGGAAAAAGTGGAGCGATCACAACTCTTACCCCGCCTCCAAAATGTATTATCAGGCCTGTTATTATTGCCATGAATATTATTACAATTCATGACATTTTTATAGAAAGGGAGACATTTGAACAAAAGCCAATCCCCCCAGAACCAACGCAGCAGGATTTATATCGATCCGGCTACCGGGTCGGTGTCGAACAGTCAGGCACGTTTAAACTAATCTAATTGAGCCACTGGGTCTTATGAATGTCTCCTTCAATCATTTGATTCAAGGAACAGGACTTGGAAAACAGAGGATTTCAACCTGTGACGGACGCATCCGAACAATCTTTTCCACCAGGTCGCCTTCACACTCCAGGGGCTTTTAAACGCACACTTGTGTTGCCGGCTTTCAAAACCTCACCGCGCATCCAAAACCTCACGTCCCCCAAAACTCGATGTTCTAATTTCAAGACTTATCTCTTTGCGGACCTTGACTTGAACATCCGACGGCCGTACTGGAAGGCAGCGTCTGAACCACCACACCTCCTTCATGCCTGACAACTTATTGCTTGGAGCTTCACCGAACGATGTTGTCTCCTCCAGTCGTCTGATTTATGTAACGATGGCAGTGACTCGGATGGCAAAATGGGAACTTGAACCTGTGACAGCAGCACCGAAAGGCAGGATCCCCAACATCACAGAGTCCTGCTGGGTTCAGCTTCTCTGAGATGATGAGTTTTCCATTGCCCCTAAAATGCTCTGTGCACTTGTTGTTTTATGTCAGGGATTTGGTACTTCATGACTTCATTAAAATGTCTATGTACTTCTCGCACCATCGATAGATACTGTAGATAGACAGATAGATAGATAGACAGATAGACAGACAGACAGACAGACAGACAGACAGTTAGATAGATAGATTGATAGATAGATAGATAGATAGATAGATTGATAGATAGATAGATAGATAGATAGATAGATAGATAGATAGATAGACAGATAGACAGATAGACAGACAGACAGACAGACAGACAGACAGTTAGATAGATAGATTGATAGATAGATAGATAGATAGATAGATAGATAGATAGATAGATAGATAGATAGATAGATAGATAGATAGATGGATAGATAGACAGATAGGCAGACAGACAGTTGGATAGATAGATAGATAGACAGACAGACAGACAGACAGACAGACAGACAGATAGATAGATAGATAGATAGATAGATAGATAGATAGATAGAGAGATAGATAGACAGAGAGGCAGACAGACAGTTGGATAGATAGATAGATAGACAGACAGACAGACAGACAGCCAGACAGACAGATAGATAGATAGATAGATAGATAGATAGATAGATAGAGAGATAGATAGACAGACAGACAGACAGACAGACAGACAGACAGATAGATAGATAGATAGATAGACAGTTAGATAGACAGACAGATAGATAGATAGATAGATAGATAGATAGATAGATAGATAGATAGATAGATAGATAGATAGACAGACAGACAGACAGACAGACAGACAGACAGACAGTTAGATAGATAGATAGATAGATAGATAGATAGACAGATAGATAGATAGATAGATAGATAGATAGATAGATAGATAGATAGAGATTGTATTTACATGTAGGGGTACTAACAGCATCAATACAATGTCTAATAAAATAGTTTGAACACGTTCTGTCCGGTATAGAGAGAACACAAGTCTTTTGCTGGAGAGACTCCTGACTCCTGAGTCATTCAATCAAGTATTTAAATTAGTATTTGACATATTCATGACCTTGTCCCATTGTCTTGTAACTGAGTGAACAGTGTTTGGGTGGTTCGGTTACAATTCTCATTTAGCTTTGCTCGCTGAATACTTTCTGCTAGTCCTGCTGAGGTGTGAGGTGGAGAAGAGCCCCACATGGCGCTTTCCTGGGGCCTCCAAATCACGACAGCGGGGTGTGCACTACAAGGCCATGACTTGATTTTGGGCCAGATTTGCCCCCTCCCGACAATGGCCAGCAAAGTCTCGATTTTTGTGTTAAATAATAATCTGATGTCCTGTGTTGCGGTGGAATCCCCAAAGTCACGGTCTTTGCATTGCCACAGTCCATATTAACTCTGTCACCATGACTTCATCCATAGTTATTAGTTCCTTTTGTGTTTTCTGTAAAGGAAAATAAGAAGAAAAAATAGCGATCCCTAGTTCTAGTTTGCAATGTTTCCGGTTTTGAGAGTCTGGACTCTGGTTGTTGGTGAATGGAATCTGTTAATGTGCGGTGTGCAGTTTGTGCAAATCGTTGCTCTCCCCACGCTAAAACTGTAAAATGTATGATGATATGTCGTTCCGTTTGAGGTCTCTCACATTTTCAACATCTGTTAAGATATTTAAAATCTCGTAGTGAGGGCCAAGCTTAAGACCGCCTCTGTATAACAGCAGACTAAATCATCGATCATCACAGCCTCGATAAAAACAGAGCGCCTCACAACCATACATGGGAGACAAATAATGGGATGTAACCCATTCATTCTTACAGAAAACCGAGCGGAGCTGAGGCCATTGGTGTTTCAGCTGCTGAGCTGGACGGGCAAGACAGAGAGGCATCTCCGTCCAAGTGATCAACCCATGCCGCTCGCTTTCCGGTCAGGAGATGTCAGAATAAAGCTCTGCAAATCAAGGGACCAGTGAGCCATGGACCGGTTTTAAGATCAATACCCCTGAATGTCACAAGGAGGTCAAAACATTTTGTTTCGATGGCAACAAAAATATGCGAGCAAACATTGGACAGGTCTGTTCATTTTTCCTGGGACGCTTCGGCAGGAGTTTTTGAATTCAAATCCATACTTCAGCGATTGATCCCAGGGCAGCCATAAATAGCCGCTTTAAAAGCAGGAAGGAACAAAAGTTGAAATCTAAACTTGAAAGTTTTCTGGGTGGCATGTCGGTACCAATTTCTGTTTCTAGTGGAGCGTGTTTTTGACATCATACACTGCTTTATTCATCCGATCTCTCTTTGAGGCTGCTTTGTGCTGTGGCGCCGCGTCGAAAAAGCCGCCGCGGGTGGCTATGCACGTGGACCGCCGAAACTCTAGATGGCGGCGTCGGGTGTGTTTCAGCGCGGGCGTAATAAAAACGGAACATGGGGTCACATCTTATGTTCACGGGTATTTCACGCGACGAATTGTAACGGAATATAAATATAATAATCGTATACGTTGACCTATTTTGGAACCTCCTCGGCCTGCCTCTCTTCCGTCTGCTGCACGTTTTCCCAAGGTCTGGCCAATTTTTATATTCATGAATATAATTACAACTCAAGAAATTTTTTTATAGAAAGGGAGACATCTCAACAAAGGCCACCGACAAAATCACTGATTGGAATGTGTGTAATATGCATCGAGCGAACATCACGCAAACATTATGCTTCAGATTGACTTGCCAAGACAGAGTCCACAATATTTCCCCAGTACTGTACACCTGGCATTCAGCAGCACAGCATATGTCAAGTGGAGGGAGGTACTGTAGGGTATCAAGGCTGCTACGCCATTGTCTTCATCCTCCTCTTCCTCCGTCTGCTCCTTTATCCGTTGCTCTACTTTTATGGTCAGCATCAGAATGGATGTACTTTGCATGAATTATCATGCTTATTTTCTGAATTAAAAATCACTTTGTAAAAAGGCATTTCATGCGTTTCTATAAAAGCGTGCACACTGGGGTGGAAATTTTGCAATGGCTATTTTACTCTGTGCAGTCAAATAAAAATCGAAAAATCGAAAAAAATCGAAAAATAAATGTAGCGGCACCGCAATTCATTTTCAGTTTCGGTCGTTCAAGAGAAAACATTTGGGAACCCCTAATATACAGTAGGTCACACATGCACACCTTGGCACTGCTGTTCCCGCACTATACCGGCCGTGTGCACCGCCCCCCAAAAACTGGACACAGCAATCTGCTCATCTTAAGTGAAATAAATAGGATGCTGAGGATGAGGAGAAATGTGAATTTAATTTCGGAAAGTTTCAAAATTATTTATTATCAAGCTTGCACAGTTAATGTTGAAAAGTAATTAATGAGATAGCACATGAACAAATGTGTCTCATAGCACATTTCCTTCATCACGGAATTTCACAATATGTGTGGATATTCAATAATAATAATGGGTGACTCTATTCCTATTGTACCTCTGTATTCATATTAAATACAGATAATTCTCTCAATCTCAGATGAGGCGGATTCAGGTGGCTGCTCAGATCATAATGTGGTCCGTCCTGCAAGGCCGGCCATTCCAATAACCGTACTTTTACTTTTTTCGCCCGGTCCTCTTTTTCATTCTGCTTGAAATAAGCCGGTGTACTCCGGAGGCGAGATGGCAAACAACATTATCACTCTCATTCGCTCCGTTTGTTTCTTTCCCTGCGTAAAGCCATCTGCTAACAGAGCTTTTTCTTTATTACCTCACCTGTGACTCACCGGCTATATGGCCGCCTGTCTCCTCCCCACACCCCTTCTTCCCCGCCAACTTGTTCCTGGCTGATTTAGTTCGCTGGACATTGAAACAACAACCGTCCGGAGCAGATGTCGACCGCAAGTCGCAGGCTTCACTCAGAGGGGAATCACACTGCCAGGCAGGAGGGAACTGCAAAAAGGGAAGTTTCCATCCCACAGTATTTCCCGCTTAATTAAATACGCCGGCTGCTTCAACCCATCATTAGAAGATAAGAAGATTCTTTGCGCGTCACACGGCACACACACGGCGCGCACACACACACACACACACACACACACACACACACCACAACACACGCACTCACGGCACTCACATTTCAAACGTCCATCGCCGGTCAGACGATGTCCTGCATGTTTTTGGTGGGGGGTCATTACTGATGTTACACGAGGGGAATCCCCCCGTCAACCCCCACGCAAACGCCACCCAAGAAAGGGTGGAGAGACGACCCTACCGGAGCGTGGTGCCAACAGGGCCCCCCCTCCCCCAGGCGGGAATCGAACCCGGGAGGCGGCACTGTGCCACCGTGCCGTCATCTCAGCCTATCTGGAAAAAATAAGAAGAAAAATGAACAAGAGCCGCTGGACTGCGCACCTGCGATTTGTGGAAGCGCTCGTGAATCTACACACAGGGTGACGCTCCGAAAAACCTGGGAATCTGTCATCTAGACGCTGGGTTTTCGGAGCGTAATCCTTGGTGTTTACGGCGTGAAAAACCCTCTATCCTCTCTGCTCTTCAAATGCCACCTTCCACTTACATTTCCTTACCCCCAGTCTTTCTTCTCCAATGTGCCTCCTGCTCCGACTGAAGTTCAGCCTCAGTGGAAGGATTGAGGTATATTCTACATGAGATAACCCAACGCCACCAACCGCAGTAGCTATTGAAGGTAGAAAGGTAAAAAAAAACAACAACAACACTTTAGACTTGCTGAACGAGGGGTCCTGTGGAACAGAGGCAGGAAGTGATGCAGAGACCCGGAGAGCTGTAACATTGCTAAGTTGCATGCAAAAAGATGCCGTACGTGGGTCGTCACCAAAAAGATGCATTAGTTCACCTGAGGCAAAATCACTTTCTTATCAAGTATACCAACCTGTTTGGAAAAGCCCCAGAGGGCGAAATAAAAAAGCAAATAGGCAGAAGTGGAAACTTGTCAAAAATTGCAAGTGAAGTGGCCAGACGTGATGACTCGTGGTCCTGTAACGGCCCGACAGACCCAGCGCCGCGCCCCCCACGACATCGTCTGCGTGAGGCTATAAAATGGAACAAGAGTCGTCATTCGCCCACATTGAATTGTTTTTAATTGTTTTTCATTTGTATTGTGAGGCCATTTGTGTGTGTGTGTGTGTGTGTGTGTGTGTGTGTGTGTGTGTGTGTAGGCCTGACAGCCGTAGCGGAACACACCTACACCACTGCAGCACAAGCCCCGCAACGGGAAACAGCCGTCGGAATCCTCAACAGGCACCCAAACATCTGTAAAAACTAAGATCCGTATCACTGGTGAGTCTATTTTAGGTAATGGCTTCCCCCGGCGCGGCCCTTCTGACAGCGCTAATTACGACAAAGTCTCGGCTGGGAGGCTGAGCGTCCTGCCTGAAAAGCCCCGAGCGCAGAGAAGCTGTCCCGATTTTTTTGGATGGGCGGGGGGGGTCGTTTGTTCTGTCGTCTTCCCCCCCCGCCGTACTCGCTGTTCCGTTGCCTAACCGCCCTGAAATCCCAACAACTTCGCGGGAAGGAGGACGATGAGCCTCACGGCGGCACCGGCGCCGCCCCGCCCCCTCGTCCTCCTCGTCTTCCTCCCCGGCGTGCGGGTGTCAGACAGGATGACGCCGGGAGCCGTTGATTGACAGACGTGGCATTTTGCGAAGCCGCTGTCTGTCTGTCTGTCTGTCGGTCTGTCTGTCTGTCCCGGGGCGTCGTGTCGCACCTCGTCCGGGGTCGACACGCGCGGGGATGACAACGGATTTAAAAAAAATAAAATAAAAATAAAAAGGTGCGAGCCCGTACACTCACTGACTAAACACACAGATTTTATTTCGTACACACACACAGACACACACACACACACACACACACACACACACACACACACACTGACAGGCGACGTTAGCGTTCAAAGAAGAGGAACCAACAGAGCTGGAAAACGTAGGTTTGTATGACCAGCAGCCAAACAACACTGGGCTGATTGAATTGCGAGTTGTGTTTGAATTGTTTGCGTGGATGGGTGTTTGTGCACGAGTGTGTATTTAGTTGGACCTCAATTTCTGACCATATTGCCGGGACAAGAATGTGTGCGTGTGCGTGCGCGCGTGTGCGCGTGTGTGTGTGCGTGTGTGTGTGTGTGTGTGTGTGTGTGTGTGTGTGTGTGTGTGTGTGTGTGCGGATTTGGATGAAGACTTAACGAATACAGCCGGTAAAACGCTAACAACAATTTGTGTGTGTGTGCATGCGCATGCGCGTGTGTGTGTGTGTGTGTGTGTGTGTGTGTGTGTGTGTGTGTGTGTGTGTGTGTGTGTTTGTGTTCTCAAAGCTTCAAAAACGCATTGTTTTATAGTCATTTTATAAAACACATTTACACACACACACATGCACACGCACAGACACAGACACAGACACAGACACACACACACACACACACACACACACACACACATACACACACACACACACACACACACACACACCAAGTTACACCTACAGGCAATTTAGGGTCTTGAATTGGCCTCTCCTGCATCAGAAAAACTAATGGAAAAAAAGAAAAACAGCTATCATTTCGTTTATTTTCTTAATCCATTATCAGTAAATTGCACTAGAAATGGAAAAGACAATAGCAAAACAATGTTTTCTCCTCAGGCCAAAATATTTCACCGAAAATAAGTAAAACAACTAGATTTGAATACATGAATAAATTCAATACAAATCCAATCTTCTGCCAAACTCCAGATTACACGGTTATCTACTCAGGTTTTAGGATGTGGCAGACGGTTATAGAGACAGACTGTGTGGAACAAAGCAAATTGATCAAGAAGTCAAACAGGGAAGAAGAAGTCCGAAAAACTTTTTTTGAACTTCTCGACCGAACGTCTTTATTTTATTCTACGTGACCTTGACTCACTGGGGCCCTCCGTGTTTTGGGGTACTTTTTTTACGAATTGAAGATTTCATTTGTAAATGAAATTATATACTTATATACTCATTGATATACTTGAAATGTTTTTTGATGTTTTTTTATTTTTTATTTTAAATGAATACTCTAAAGTTATCTTATTTATACAATTTGTCAACTTAACCCTCAGGGTTAGGGCTCCATTGAATATATGACATTGATGGTAAATCACCTTTGATTTTAACGGCATCATCTCACATAGTGGTGGCTTTGCGTTCCAAAATAAAGTCTAATCATTAACAGTTTTGGTTATAATTAAACGCCGACATTGAAAGAATTTTAACATACAGCTATTTTATTTATTTGTGAAATTTTTTATCAAAAAAAAAAAAAGAAGAATAAGCACAATCCCTGAAATATGTGCAGTACGCTCTCTACTCTTCTTTACGCTGATTCCTATTTATGTTGTTTGTACTTAGGTATATATTTTCTATATATTTTATATTGTTTATAGTGCTTACCCTGATATGCTCTATTTTCTGCTGTCCCTTTTTGCTGCTGTAACGGTGCAAATTTCTTATCTTGTCTTTTTTTACGCAGTCATTAAATCAAGCGGTTTCCTCTGCAGCGGGCAGCTCATGACGTACAGCAGACGAACAAATAACAGGCTGTAAGTTTTACCCAAGAAGAATCAACCAGAGAACAGAACCCGACCTGCCGCTGCCATGAGGCGTCAACCAGCGCGTACGCAACGAGGGAGACGCAGGCCTGCGCCCCTGTCGGGAGCCGAATCCCGGTTTCACTTCCTGCCGAGCGGCTCACACCTCCACCTCCGGCGGCTGAGGTGTCCTCAGGGAGAACAACGCGCAGGGATGGGCCGCGTCGCTTTTACAGCGTATCCAACCTCTGTCTTTAATCGCTCATTTTGCGTCACGTCCTCACACTCCCCAGAACACCGCGCCCCGCCCCGCCCCAGCACCTGGGCCAACACCCCCTCCCATCGGATGCAGATTACCATAGCAACCCACCATTTATTACCCTTGACAACATCCTGTCTCCTCCCTCCTCCCACAACACATACCCACACACCCACACACGCGCATGAGCACACACACTCACACACACACTCACACACACACACACACACACACACACACACACACACACACACACACACACACACACACACACACACACACACACACACAGGGGTGCCGTACCACCCTCCACACCGCCAATGAAGGTTCGTACAGTCGGGCGGGGCGCTAGCAGGTTCAGGGGCGAGCACCACCACGAGGGAAGCAAAAATATGAAGTGAATATTTTTCGCCTTACCTCAAAAAATGGTATTTATGTTTGTATTTGAAAATTCTTACTTGTTTCAGTGGCAATATTCGGTTAATATAGTTGAAACGAGGACTGTATAATAACGCGATCTGGCGACCCCTGGTGACCCCACCCGCCGCTGATGTAAAGACAGCACTGGTTAGTAGATATTAGTACATTGCACTAGTAATGAGGTGTTCTCAAATTGAAGCTACTGGGGTGAAGCTAAGAGCCACAGGAAATAAAGGGAATAATTCATTTTTTAGGGTTTTTTCAGTGTAACTAGTGAGTATATTTCTGAATGAGCTATCCACATCATTATAAACCTGACAAACACTTGATTGAGAATGGATGGGGCTTATTTTTGGGAAAACTGAATATGATGCATGATACAGTATTTCCCCGAAAATGCATAATGGCACGACTGTTAGTGCCTGGCAAGCATCCCGCTGATTGGGCGGGGGGGGATGCTTGCCAGCCCTAAAAAAAACCAAAACAAAATGCAAAAGCTGCCAAAGATTACACTGTGGCTTTGCAAGCATAATTAGTTGCAAGTAACCTCTGCGCTCGTGATTTCAAGTCGGTTACTCTTCAAATGTATGATTGCAGGGGTGACGTTCACGGGGCCACACGAAACTGAAACCGCTGACGGTTGGGCATTCGACGTTCGCGGCAGACGAGGGGGCGCGGTTTCAGCCCCGGCCCGCAGGTGACGGCGCCGGCCCGCCCCCGCGGCGGCGCAGCTGTGCCGGGTCCGCCCGATCGGCCTCATTAGCGCCGACCGGCCGGCGCCGGCTGGGAGGGCTTTCTTACAGACAACAGAGACGCTGACCGTTCCTTTTATTTTTATGTTCCTGTTTTGCCAGCGGGGACTTTTTTTTTTGTTACGATGATTAATAAAATTCTCGCCACGTCGGCGCCCTGCCGCCGTATAAACTCCCTCCCCTTAGCCCCGCACCCATGGGCAGGGAATACCGCAGCCTTGCTCCAAGCTGTTCACGCCAAGCTGACATTGTTTATCGTGACTTGTGAAGCCTCGATCGGGACGCTCAAACCCGGCCGCAGGTTTCGCTATGTGAGTTCAGGAGGTTCACCGCCGAAGGCCGGGGCCGATGCCGAGACGTCGCCTGGAAACCATGGTAACAGATTCCGGGAGCGCGTCCGGTCTCCCTCTCTCTCTGCTCCCCCCGGCAGCGAAGAGGCCGAACAACACGCGCACGGCGGCTTCAAGCGGCAGAGGTGTGGGGTATTTTGCGAAGAGAGCGCTTTTCTCGATCCGCCCACTTCCCCGCTTTCCCGTGCGGGGCCGAGACGGCCGTAATTGAGTTAGCCGGGGCTGGAGACGACCGAAATTACCGGTGGATCCCTAGAGCACATGCTGCACGACGCCTTCTCCAATGACTCACAGAGAGGAAATAAGCTAAAAAATGACTTTCAGATAGTTTGTACTGTAACGGTGGTTAAAGGTGAATACGATCACGCCGCTGGCGCCGCCGGGCTCGTCGACGCGCACCTTCAAGGACGGCGCGAGGTCGCGGCCGGTAAGATGCGAGTCCCCGACGCCGACGTTTCTCGTGACTCACCGCCCCGCGCTTATTAATCGCGCCAAATTTTGCCCCCCCTCCCCTGTAACAGCTCCAGCGGTATGGCCGGTTAACAAGGAGGTCGTAACATCCGCCATCTGGCTGCTGTCAGGGAACGCCGCTCCGTATCGGCTCCCCTCCCCCCCGGATTTACACGCCCACGCGCTGACAGCGGATCGTCAACGGGAACATTCCGCCGCCCCCACCAGTCTCCGCAGGTGCGCCCTGGGAGCGTCCCCGTCGTCGCCGGCGACGCAGTCGGTCCCCGCACAGCTGTTTCCTTTACCGTATGTTAAACAGCTTCACATACGGCACACGCCGTCCCCGCAAGGACCAGATTGTCTTCTGCTGAGGGAGCACCAGAGGCCCCTGAGAAGGTTGTCACTAGAAGATATGGAAGTGGGATAATATACGCACGGTATATAGTTTTAAAGAGACCATCCCTGCGGTTGTCCGTGTTGGGTCACACTACAAGTACAAGTTACACTACAAGTACAAGTTACACTACAAGTCACAGAACTCCAGGTTGAAACACCAACGTTTATTTTCCTTCTCCGAGACCGGGTGCCGTTCATCTCTATCAACGATTACCGATCACGGCGCGCTTCGCTGGTTTGTCAACCTTCCACCTTTGGCCCCGTGCCCGATCTTTGCATCGTTTCCGGGGGGGAGGCGGACCCCGCCATCAACGACGCCAACGGCGTGTAGGGGATTGCGGTGTGGGGATGGTGTGGTTTGAGCAGCCACACCTGTCCTGGGTAGAGGTGATTGGGGCCCAGGATCAGTGTGGCTGTGCACCCACACACACACACACACACAAGAGGGGCCCTTGTCATGACATGCTATTCATCTGCTCCGGGGCTGGTTCCACCTCGTCCACTGTCTACGATAACACTTGTGTGTCTGCGCCCCCAATCGTCTGTGTCTCTGTGCCAGAGGGCCCTGAAAACCCCACTCGGGTGGCGAGCGGCAGACACAAACGTCCACAATGGCGCCTGGGGGGGGTTTAACCAGTGCTCGTTAGACCGATAAACAGGTGCACAGCCACACTGACCCTGGGCCCAATCACCTAGACCCAGGACAGGTGTGGCTGCTCAAACCACACCATCCTCACACCACGAGGATATATATATATATATATATATATATATATATATATATATATATATATATATATATATATATATATATACACGGCATACAAGTGCCAGCTAAAAAAAAACTATAAAAAAAAAAATTGTCTTACGGATTAACACTTTAATATATGAATACATACCGTGTACATTAATTACAAAGAAATTGACAGGCGGTGGGAAAAAAACAACAACAGATTTGTGATGTGATTTCACACGATGCCAGCCTTCTGTGACTTTATCATTTTATTCACGACAATGTGATTTCTCCGAATGAAATCGCACACCGGAATGTGGTGTGGCTACTTCCGAGGTCAAGTCGTGGCTGAGCGCTCTTTCGATTGCACCGCACCCTCGTCGACCACTTTGCACCTTTCACAAGACTCTGTGGAAACACACTGTCCCGTCCCCGCTCAAGTTATTATTTGCGTTGTAAATAAAAGCTGCGGCGGGGGGGGGGCTAATATTTTGCCGGTTATCACACATGTCGAGCCAGCCTTCACCAGGAATTCACGACAATTTCAGCATCGCTCAAATGCATTACTCTTGACCATCTCTCTCTCACACGCACGCACACACGCACGCGCGCACACACACACACACACACACACACACACACACACACACACACACACACACACACAGACACAGACACACACACGCGCGCACGCACCCACGCACGTGCGCCCCCACGCACCCACGCACAAGGTTCTGTTTCCTTTCAGCCTTCATGCGTGGGGAAACACCTTCCTCCTGTAAACACTGTGATTTGTCCTTTCACTCTGCAGGAGCCCCTTTTGAAAGTATCTCTCCGACAAGAATGGATCCATTGACGGGGTTGACCGTGGCCGTCTTCAGCCCCCGTCCGCCGGGGCCCGCGAACGTGGGCAGAGAGCTCTGAGCGCTCGCTCTCCCTCCGGTCCTCTCTCCCTTTATCTCTCCCGCTTTCTCTCTCTCCCTCTCTCTGTTTCTCTCTCTCTCTCTCTCTCTCCCCGGACCTCAGCTTAGGCAGGTTTTATCCGATCAGCATCTTGTCAGAGGAGCACCACACTTAAGAGGTGAGGGAGGCCCGGGAAGCGCTGGGGTGGTTTTCTTCAGATAAGTAGAAAAAAAAGCGCAAAAAAAGATTAAAAAAAAAAAAAAAAATGGATGAGCATTGTGTTAGAATCAAAACAAACGTGTAGAAAATGGTTCTCTGCCTGTCAGGACCAATTGACTTGCTCAAAACAGGGTGAAAAACGGCAAACACCAAAAGAATAAACAAAGATCTGTTAGCCACCTCAGGTGGCTAATATAAAAACTCTTTTTTTTTTTTTCAAGCAATGTTTGTTGGTTTCAGTACTTTGTAATGCAGAAGTGAAGGGAGAAGAAAAAGTGAATTATTAAAAAAAAAATGCTAATACATTTTAAGCGAGGGCAACAAGGCACACAATTTGTTTCTTAAAGGAATAGATGGATTTTTCAAAAAATGAATATTACAATTTTTATTTTATAAATGTTATCCACATACACGTTAACGAAAATAGGATTTCTGTTTGTCTCATTCTTTTTGAGTCCATTCCCAAGACATCCACATCAAGACATTTTGAGATTTTGAGTCATGTGGTCCGCTCTATTTCTTTATCCGAGCGGTTCCCAGCCGCTATAGCCTTAAAATACACATTCATCGTCATCATTCAGTCAAGAACCAACTTTAAATTTGAACCATTCAAATGCATTTCTCCAAAATGAATGGTGCAGTTACTCCTAATGCTTTAATGCTTTGATGCAGAAAGCTTGAGTTTAGTAAGTGACGAGCCGATTTGCTATTTGAGTCGACCTAAAAATTAGGTTGACAGCCACGCGCTTTTATTTTGTAATGGTTTCAAAATAAAAGCAGACAATGGGAAATTCGCAGCACGAAGCTATGCAGGTTGATTTTTGACAATCGACTAGAAATGGACCCACGGCCCGGGTTTGAAACGGGACCCCCAGATCCGTCCCTCCACCCATCCTCCATATGATCCACCTCCAATGAGGCATTTTGTAGAAAACGCTCTTAATTTCCAGTTGGAATGTCCACCCTTTCTCCCCCCTCTGATCCTTTTGAAAATACAGCCAACCAATCTACACATTTGCAAAACATTCCTTTATTATAAATAAATCTTCTTTTTGTATAAAAATCAGCATGCTTCAACCATGGCATTTTACAGGTTCACGACCCGTGGCTACGGCCCGGTTTAGCCACGACAGCAGGAAGAAACACACTCATCTCAGTATGCAAGGGCGATCCATCAGACAACGGTGAGACAAGAATGAAAAAATCGTCACGACCACAAAAATACTTACAGGTAGAGAATAACAACAAACACGTTTCCAGTCTCATAGGGTTTTTCTGCTAGTTTCACTTTTTTTTTCTTAAATATCTTTTAAAATTTGTAATCTCGTAAATCTCTCTCTCTCTCCCCGCCCCCTCCCCCGTCTCTTCCATTTTTAATACAATGTCTACACGGTTTTATTTCTTTTTTAATGTTTTTTTTTTTTTTTTTTGCTGTTGTTGTCGTCGCTGTTGTTGTCGTTTCGGTTCGTTTCACGTTACTTCATGGGTTTCCATGGCAACATTTTTAATTATTATATTTTTTTATCGTTCAGTCCGTCGCTCTGCTTTTTTTTTTTTTGTTTTTTGTTTTTTTCAAACTGTGAAGTTCATGGGAGGACCGATGTGCTGTGAGCGGGAGGAAAGCAGGCACACTGATTGGCCCCTCGGTCGGTGTGGTCCCGCCCCTCCGTGGTTTCAAGGGATTGATGCGGAACAAGAACAATACGAAATGTCTCATGCTTGGTTTCCATCGGGAGGGGGGGGGGAGCCCTGTTGGTCCGTCCTTTCCGGCCGATCAGCAGCGAGCGATGGCTCCCCCTCCTCTCTCTCTCTCTCTCTCTCTCTCTCCCCCTCTCCCCCCCCCTCTCTCTCTCTCTCTCCCTCTCTCTCTGGTCCAACTCCTCTTCTTCTGCAGGTTCTCCGGTCACTTCAGATTGCGTGGTTGCTGTAGCTGACGTACGTCGTCTTAGTTGATGAACCTGCACGACGACGCAGGGGAGGAGCGAGGGAGGAGAGGGGAGGGATGGCGGGCGGGCGATGGCGGGAGGGGAAGTAAAGGATCAGAGGAGGCCGAAGGAGGCGAAAGAGAGAGAGGGCGAGAGAGACAGAGGAAAAAAAGGAGACATTGTTTGAGCGAGGGGAATACAGGAGGATCAAGAAGAGATGAGAGAGCGGAGGGCGAGGTGAAGGAGACGGCGAGCGGCGGAGGGATGGGGCGACAGCGGGGGAGGAGTGGGGGGGGGGGGGGAGAGGAGAAGAAAACCTGGTCAGAAACAGACGGGGAGGGAGACGGGAGCCGAGCCGACGAAACAACCCAGAAAAAAAAAAGAAAAAAAACGAAAACCTCAAAAAACAGAGAACCTCTCAGAGCCGATAGCGGCGGAGACGCTGATGTCAAATTGTTACCTGAGTATTTCAGCGGCTGTTTTTATTTTCTGTATTTTTTTTTTCATGTCTTTTGTTTGTTTTTTTTTTGTTTTTTTTTTGTCAGACCCATTATGTCTCCAGTCCCCTAAAGCATTTCCTGGTAAATGTCAATGTTTTTGCAACAACCGCGGGCGGCAAACTGTTCTATTTTGTACGTTGATGCTTTTACACCAGGCTTTTATTCTTTCTTTCTTTCTTTCTTCCTTTCTTTCTTTCTTCCTTTCTTCCTTACTTTCTCCCTTTCGACATCTTGCCGTTACTCTGAAGCAGAAAGGGAGAATTCGACCGGGGAGGAAATCAAACTAATACACGTTGCACAGTGCATTGTAGCAGACAAAACATGCCTGAAGCTGCATTTTTCTTTTTAGCTTCTTTTTTTTCATTTTTTATAACTAACATTTTTTTGGCAAGAAGACTTCCACCATGCAATTCCAGCGTTATGCTTTCTAGTGTTTCATAACAAAAAAATAATGTTCCGCTCTGTGTGTTAATTGGGTTGAAAAATGCAGACTTGTAAAACTGTGAGGTACCTTCTGTCATAACAAGGGGATTGATGAGGCTTCTGGTTGAGTTTAATTAAGATTTGTGAGGTGGACCATGATTTCAATTGTAGTTACTTCATGATGAAAGGTTATGACACGCTGGCATTTCCGTGAAGCAAAATGTTCAGATTTGGATTAATGGGCCATTAACTCCAGTCATAGATCCATAGTTCAAATTAGGGGGCGGGGGGACTCTCCGCTCTTGTCCCCTGGGAGCGGTTCCCACACTCAAAACATTTCACCGTCCCCCATGCCGGAAAAAAATCATTACCTTCTGATTTTGGATCCTTAAATGCGATATGAAATGATGGATTCCTGCGATTTTATGCGCCAATGTCCAGAACTTCAACGCACGTCGCGTCGCGCCGGTAAGGGGCCAAAGCGAGCGTGGCGACCCGGGTGTCATGTTCACATTCAGAGCCGATCGAAGCTGGAGCCGGAAATAACCCGGGTCTATTGCAGGGTCCTTTGACCCGGGGCTGAAACCCGGGTGTAACCTTTCCAACTGGTGACAAATGCCAGATGTTTATCGGGTGTTAGACTTCACCGTGTCTACTTTGGTGCCAGAAGATTCTCCACTTAGGTGGATTTCTTCCTGCGCCTCTAAATACCGTCCGTCAGACGCAAACAGCTTTTTCAGCTCTCCACCGCATCGGCTGAATAAATCCGCCGCAGCTTCGTCGCTGCGTCTCAGATATACGATTTGGCGGGACCCACCGCTCGCTAAACGCAGCCCAGCTGATACGAAGGCTGTCACGGCGTTTTATCTGAGCCACTTCTACCCCTCACAGTATTTATAGTTACCATCTCATACGCCTTGTTCGGCTAATCAATACCTCATTAAGTTCAATTAAGTGTGCCATTGGTGGAATCTAACAAGTATGTGGGAGTGCAGCCATCCCACAAGAGATACATTTTTTTGTGATACACAACAAATCCTTTATTCTGTTTTTTTTTTTTTTTTTGATATAATAAAAATATATAATATATTTACATTTGTCAGCATTTTGTCTAAAGTTATATCAAGTCATAGTAAGTAACACTTGATACCAAGATAAATCTCTTCAAGTATCATCCTCTGGTGTTTGAGACTGTTACACAGCACTGCGTGTATACTGTATGTATGTTCAAAAATGTTGTGATTGTGCCGTTCTTTATATTGTTGGTGTGACGCTGCGATCCATTATATGTATAGTTACAAAAGCTCGGTGTGCTCTTACTCACTGTTGGTCTCCATACTATCACAGAGCTCTGTCTTGACCTCTCCGTTGGGCCGGTCTCCGCCCTTCTGGGTCAACTTCCCCGACATGGTGGCTGCTGTCACAATGGCCTGTGTTAAATGCAACAATATTATTCAGTTCGCGCGAGGCGGTTCTACATCTACGGAATGGGACAAGAGTGAGGGAAAAGAGGCATGCGACTGCACACAAAGAAATTATACAACTTGTGATATGTGTTAGAGTTATGAATGATGAGGGTGCCATTTGTGTCCCCCTGATATTACGTTGACAAATATGCATGTAAAGTGGGGGTAGGCCGACTGATCGGACGAAAGAGCTATCCGTTAAGAATATTATGTTTTGTCGGATCATGGTTCACGTTTGATCAATTCGGGTTCATATCCGGATCTGAGGAATCTAATTTTCCCATCATTTGGTCTCTCTTTCTACTTCACAATAAAAGCGACTGGCTCCTTTAGCAATTTTTTAGGCAACTCTGTTTATCTCCGATTCCGACCATCTGACCACGGGCTATAAGGGTTCTTTTTAAGGATACGAATCCGATTAAGATTATCATGCGATCAGCCCCCCCCTAATGTAAGGCAGCGGTAAAATAGTTTTTAGGCTTAAGTTAAGGGTCCTATGTAGCAACACTGAGGAAACCGCATCTCCGTCCGTCCTTGAAACATCATTTTTGAGACAAATTCTTTATAGATTATGAAACATTTACATTTTAGTTGTGCATAATATTTACTCAACCCAAATAAATATTTGGAATATTCCACAAATAAGACGTTCAACAACAAGTTGCATCATGAGTTTCCTGCGGGAAGAAAAGTTCTCTTATTCCTATTTTCTGTATTTTCAATGATATTGTGATATTGACTGAGAAGGTCACACTCAAAGTACAACTCTGTTACCAAAATTATAACTTGAAATGAATTCACTTATTTAGTTAAAATAGATGTAAGGTTAATCATTACAATATGCTTATTTTCCTCACATCTCACATATTTGCAAAATATATATTATATATAAATAATATAATAATATAATATTTGCATGTATAATTCTATGTTAAAAACCCTGTTACATCAACCCTGTAACTCATTTAATCCATCTCCAGCAAAGTAACTTTGTAAAAAATGTGATATTATTACCTGAGATTGGTAAATACATTTTTTTGGAAATGGTTACAGGTAAATGCATGTGAAAAATTATTAGTAAATGAAGTTACACTTTTAAGACAATTTTAACAGCCAAATGGCACCAAAATCGTGGAATCTCCCAAAAAATGATCCATGAACATGAAATGAATAATTCCTCGTGGTTATATTTTTGTGCCAGTAGTGACAAAACCATCAATTCCAATTGAACATGAAGGCCAACGGAAAAAACAATGATGACAAATGCATGAGGTTTCTGCATGAAGTCTTATTTTATTGTATTTATTTTCTTCCTGTTGCCCTGGAAACCTCTTAAAGTGATCACGTCTGTCCCGGTCAAATTGTCAAACACAATAAGCAGATGATTTTTTTTTTCTTTATTTCTCATGCAGATTACAATCTAATGGTATCAATGGCTCTGCCGAGCCTGACACAGGATCCACATTTTTTTTTTTTTGTTTCGTTCAATTAGTACCATGAGAAAACAACACATCTAAAATAAAAAAACACCGCAGTGGAGCGGAGATCGCTCCCTCTCCGTTACACATTTACGCCACTGCTCTACACCTGCCGCATTTTTACCAATTATTCTAATAGTTTTAAATAAATGTCACCCTTAAAGTAATTGTCGACACGATTTAAAGTTTTCAATGAAAATGTTATACTGTAAGTGAAACCAACAGCCACTGCAGACAGGTTATCGCAAGGCGAAGTGTCATGGGAGTAAAAAATAAATATAAATATATATCTTAAATATATATTTTAATGTATATATATATAATATATATTTTTTCCTAAATAAATATATATTATATTATAATACATATTTATTTTGGAAAAAAAAATACTACGGTAATTCTATATATTATATAGAATTACTGTAGTCAATTTTATTTTCCATATGTTGTCACGTATGAAAATACTCAAAATGAACACTGTAAAGGGGACTACTTGATTACTAAAAGCAAATGATTCAAACAGCACTCGTATCACAATGATTCCATCCCATGCTTCCCACTGTACCTTGAAACTGCGTTTGCGTTTGGGAACATTCTGCTCCGGGTGGAAGAGGATGATGTAGACTTTGGGCATGTAGAGCATCCCCAGAGACACGGAGGCAGACAAGCTGAGAGAAACCGTCAGCGTGGTGGTCTGGATGTACATCTAGAGAGAGAGAGAGAGAGAGAGAGAGAGAGTGAGCGGGAGAGAGAGCGAGACAGTTGGTCAGGGATGGTAGTTTTTGGCATTAATCCAAGGCAGCACAGCCACACAGAGGGAAAGGTCGACATCTGGATATCTTTTCTCAGAAAAATCCGGGAGGTCCCTCAGATCCTCAGCGAAAAAGAAGAGAAAGAGGATGTGAAAGGGGATAGAACGTGGGGGGGGGGGGGGGGGGGGGTTCATTAGGGTTGACACGGTTCACTCAGAAATCCAAAAACAAGGTTATTGCAAACGTTCTCCGGCACCACCGGGTGAATCAAACTCGCGCCACAAGGTGAATTCTCCGCCGCCGGTCGCACTGGACTCCCCCTCTCGGACGGCCCTCTCCTCTCGGAGAAGTCCCCGCACGCCTGGTACAAGCTGCGCCGTCTCGCATGAGAAATGTCACCCATCTGGCGTGAACAGCGGATAAGAAAAGGGAATAAAAAAATAATAGTTTGTCACACATTTGTTGCAAACCCTTTTGAGTCGGGTTCCGCGCGGGACACCGGGCCCCCGAATCAGCGGCTCTGGTTAATGAGATGTACAGTGGCAAGCTGGCAGCTGCACGGTGCGACGGGGAGGCTCGGAGCCAGCCGCATGCACGGACAGATGGACCGAAGGGAAGACAGAGACAGAGAGAGAGAGGGAGGGAGAGAGAGAGAGAGAGAGAGAGAGAGAGAGAGAGAGAGAGAGAGAGAGAGATGGGGCGAGGGATAAAGAGCGACGGAGCCAGTGGTTATAGCGGTGGGTCTCGGCGGGTGAATTTGGGCACGGCTTTAATGGCACAGAGCCAGAGAGTCGGGAAACATTACGCACACTCCACTGAGTTGCGACGGTGGACGGGATCGTATCTGCTCTGGTGAGGAGGCTGGAGGACGGATATAATGACCCTGGAGCTGTCAGACGTTCGTGGACACACGCGCGCACACACAGACGCACACACACACACACACACACACACACACACACACACACACACACACACACACACACACACACACACACACACACACACACACACACACACACACACACACACACACACACACACACACACACACACAGTGTAGTGGACTGGGCATTAGTCCTGTTTGAGTGACTGGTTTTGGAGGAGGACGGTGTTGGTGATGGACTTCACCCCAAAAAGCCCCCCAAGAGAAGCTCTGAGCACAACGGGCTCAATAGGAGAACACTGTGTGAGAGACAGAAACCAGTGTGTGTGTGTGTGTGTGTGTGTGTGTGTGTGTGTGTGTGTGTGTGTGCGTGTGTGTGTGTATGTGTGTACGTGTGAGACAGACTCCAGTGTGTGTGTGTGTGTGTGTATGTGTGTGTGTGTGTATGAGAGACAGACTCCAGTGTGTGTGTGTGTGTGTCTGTGTGCGCGTGTGTACAAACGTGCACGTGTCGAATTTACGGGAGGGAATACAACGAAGGACGAGAGGCGGGGAGCATGAGAAGCAGACGGAATGTTAAGGAGCGAAAGAGAGCGGAAGGAGTGGACGAAAGACGGCGAAGAAGGGAAATTCGTCAAGAGTGGGAGGGAGGGGTGGAGCGAGAGGAGGGGGCGAACGAGGGGGGGGGGGGTGGAGGCACCGGGAGAAGAAGGGGGGGATTGAGGTCTGGATGTGGGGAGAGGGAACGCCGGCGAACTGTACCCTGTCAGAAACCGCCTGGACGGACGCAATTAGCGACGGAGTGACAAGAGCCACGGAGCGCGGGAGAGAGGGAGGAGAGGGGCAGGGGGACGGGGGGCCGAGCCCGACTCTCAACTTTGGGTCTCGACAGAGTCCCCGGCCCAAATGTCAGCGCCGTCGCGGCGATCGAAGGGACGTTTCGCCGCCGCGAAAGTTCAGCGCGTAATTGGCTCATCAACGTCAAGGAAGAGCGGCCGCTGAGAGGTGCGCTGAAAGTCAGCTGCCACCGCTCTAATTCATGGATATTGATTCCTCTTCTCGGAGACGGCTCCAACCGGGACAAATGCACGACGTTACATAATATAACAGTTGAAGGGTTTGTATAAAGGACACGATAATCACACGCGGCGATTAAGGAGGCTCCGATCGCTGAAATGGACACGTAGATTTATCTTCCTAAATAGAGATAAATACCTCAATTTGGGTTTTTTGGAGTTGTCACCCAATTATCCTTATAATATCAGGATATGGATTTAGCATTTATAAATTACATATTCCTGCAACTTCCTGATGTGAAACCATTAAAACAAAGCAATATTGCAGGCAAGCAAACAGTTATGGAGCTGAATGCCATGCATAATTATCATTATAATATTATTATGATTATTGTATATTTATTCATCCTGCACAGAAATATCCTAAATATATTCATATTTATACCCACAGTCGATACTTGCAACCACACTGCTCCTGCCGCAGACTTTTACATATATCCTGTCCATAGGGCTCATTTTGTTTATTCTTTTTGTTATTTGAGAAGCTTTACTTTTTTTTTTTTTTTTTTTCTGCATAATGTGGCAAAGGAGCATATCGGACTTTTCATCCTTGTGACAAAATGAAAATAGGCGCTCTTGCGTCCTGCGACTGCTGTGGAATAACATTGAGACAGCGCCGAACCCAATGTAAATGACCTGAAAGTTTGCTCCGAAACATACAAAACCCCGATTGGCGCTTTGAGTTCAATATCGGGTCCTTTCACTGAGAAGACTATTAGGGAAACATGTTAACCCCGGGTTATTTATTTAAACACACTATACCAGCCACGTCAACAAATGATTATTCCAAATTAAGTTATTTCCATAACCTGACTATTGTCGGTAATTGCAGGATTACTATTCATGGAACCAGACTCGGGAGGAGTTTCTTTTGTTCCCCGTTACTCGCAGGCGAAGTTCGGCGAACAATGATTTCAGCGCCACCACGTCTCAAACCAAAAACGAAGTGGCATAGCAAAAATATATAATTTTTTGTTCAACTTATAAACAGACCAATTGTCCCATCCTCACCCATTGTTTGCAATTGTATTAGTAATTGTCATGTAATTGCATTGTTTGATTGCATTCCGCTGTTCCACCTTCCTGGTCCGGTGGGGAGCGAGAGGCTTCAAAACAGCTCCGGGGAATCAGGGAGGAAGGACCAAAAAACCCGGACCCGGCTTTTATTTCTTATTATTATTTTTTTATCAACGCGGTCTGAAAAAGGAGTCGGAAATCAATAAATAAATCATCTAGGACCGCGGGGTTCTGACGCCTGCTGGGAAGACAGGAACTCGCAGCTCAACGGCGTGCTTTCCATTGAACAGCAGGCGGACAGACAGACACAGAGGCAGGCCGGGTTGTCGATGCCACACCGCCAGCAGGGTGGACATTCACAGGGCCCAAACAACAGAAACATACACACACACACACACACACACACACACACACACACACACACACACACACACAGACAAACACACATGATAAGACTTCTAAGCCCCCTCTGTTCGCAGGGAGCCATTTAAGTGTGACCACTAGACCAGAGGAGTGAAATATCAGAGGGAGGTAAAAGTTACCAGATGGCCACCCTCAGTCACAACACGCACAGGCACACGCACACGCACACGCACACACACACGCACACGCACAGACATTCAATTACACACACTTTTAAATATGCATAAAACGTAGACACGCTGAACACACTTGACTGAGCTCTGACAGAGCAATAAGATCAGCGATCACAACGGCAGATTAATGAACGCAGTGGACTGTGTGTACGTATGTATGTGTGTGTGTGTGTGTGCGTGTGTGTGTGTGGGTGTGTGTGGGTGTGCGCGCGCACGCGTGTGCCGTACAGAGGGCCAGATTTATCCCGTAATTTGCCCCTTGTCTGCAAGATATCGTCGACCTTTCACCCGCTGCTCGTCAAACGCCCTCCCGCATGCGCTCGCACAACCCTCATCCTAATTTCATTCACACACACATGCAAACGACGCGGCGCTGAGAGGGATTTGTCGGAGACAACGCTCCCTCGCTCCCTCGTTAACTCTAATTGTTGTTTCCATCAACTCGCGACACGTGACTCATCTCACGCGTGACTGACGCACGCACTGACGTGGGCGGCCGCGTGCACGCGCGCGCACACACACACGCACACACACACACACAAAGGATTAGTGACAAACACACATGCAAATTGAAACACGTAGACGCGTGTCTCCACAATTCAATTCTTTCGAAACCTTCCCCTCAAAAGATATCGTTATTAATCCTATTTATCATGCTAAGTCAAGTCTTAGGGAGGAAAACCTGGAGAGCAAGGAGGGAGCAGAGGTAGAGGGATCGAGAAAGAGAGACAAAAATGAGAAAGAAAGAAAGAGAGCGACAGGAAGAGACCGAAGCCATGGAAGCAACGAATCTGCATGTCACCGTCTTGGCAAGACGCACGGTCGTCCGCTGAGCACGCAGCGGGAATGCCAGGATGTATTCCTCATCAAGGTCTCAATCTCTTTTGGTTTCAACGTGTTGATTTTTATTTTTTTTGCCCATGGAAGCTACTCTGATTTGGATAAATTGACAAAGTGTTGTAAAAAAAAAAACCAAAAGGCAATACATACACGTGGCAGAGGCAGATCACATAGCAGCAAACAGAAACCGTGTGAATAGGAATCAAAAAGGAGACCGTATGTTATTGCACTACCTGGGAAAAGGTAAAAGAATGTCAAATAATGAATTTTAACATCTGATCCCACCCCGGGCAGGCTGTTGCAAAGGCTGCGGGGGCCTGACAGCAAAGTTCCCCGTCTCCTTTGGTTCCAGGCTCGCACTCCGGGATCTCTTCAAAAAAAAAAAAAAAAAAAATGGACCTAGCGGAGGAGCGCAGCCCGAGCTCCGGCTCCTGCGAGGCTGAAAGGTCAACAATATAACCAGGAGCCAAACCTGTATGAGCCGCGAGCCTGAGTCACCCGCTGCGGAACGACCACATCATCCTCAACCTGTTTCATAACAGATTCACCTCAATTGGATATGCAAGAAGCCACAGACTTATTCTGATATGATTCTGTCTCTGGGAGCCCAATCTGTATTTTGGAAATTTGAATTGTTAGACATGATTTTGTCTCAATGACATAGTTGAGAACTGCAACAGAATCAATTTTGTTCTAAGTTTTGAAAGAGAGCACAGCGGAGGCGTGACTAATCGTGCATAACAATGTCGGGCGCCATCTCGGTTCCCGTAGGGAGGGGCGCGCGGACGCGAGAGCGAAGCCGGCGCCGGCTGTAAACGGGGCCTTCACCGACAGCGACTGGGTGCTCAACTTCCCGAGTGCAAAATGATTCCCTTGAGCAACTGCGTGCGCATCTCCGGCGGTAGCGCGCCCACCTGCATGCACCCGTGTCTGCGCGCAAATGGGTGGCGGAGGCGTTTTGGCGGGTCGCGACCGGCTCGCGTTACCGAGCAGTCGGCAGTACTCATATGTTTGTCTGGACTCTGCAAAGCGGTGTCTCTGTCACTTATTTTCATCTGCTATTTTTTGCCTATGCCATTCGTACCGGACCGGTGATATTCCCGTGAGTTTTGTTTGGGGCGGAATCACTTGGGGTTAGAGGGCGCGGGGCCTGGTTTGCTGACGTAGCCGGTAATCTGTCCAAACCGTGGCCGGATTGCTGTCCACACTTCTATGAAATCCGATCACAGTGCCAGCCAGGCCACGGTCGGGTTGTCTTCTGGCTGATCGGATCTCAGATGGTGTCAGATCGGATCTGGTGCGGTCCCGACCTGACAGTTTATGCGTCCCGGCGTGATCACGTCAACATTGAGACGACAAGTGGCCTTTCAGATAATTAACAGGAAGTAGCATTCTAAGGTGTGGCCGACAAAGGGGCGTGGTCAAGCACCGGCTGCGGACGACAGCGCGCTTCCCTTCCTCAAGCTGCCTCGAATCGGTGCTGATTGGTCCGACTCGAGGCAGGGAGTTTTCTTAATGTTTTGTCTGTTGTGCAAAGGGGGCCGACGCAGGGGCTCGTCAGCAGCCCAGCGGCGGAACGCCATTCCCCCTGCGCCCGGGATGATCATTATCAACCGCAGTATTATAATAATTATCATTTGTTATACATACTTGTGGCCAGCGTATCTTATTGTTTAGGTTGACAATAAAAACTCTCGCCATGTCGGCGCACCACGGCCAGACTCCGTCCCCCTCCCGAAACCCTTACCTGTGGGCAGAGACTCCCACAAGTGGAGCCCGAACAGGGACCCTCCAGCAGGGGAAAGGTAACAGTGCTGTCGTCCGCAGCCGGTGCTTGACCACGCCCCTTTGTCCACCACATACGGGTCGTCAGAATCTCTCGCCGCCTTTCGAGAGCTCCGGATTTCGCACGGTTCCCACAGCCCTTCCAGGCCGAGACACAGAACTGCTGGGGTGTCCCGTGGGCAGTCGGTGCTATATGGTTGTGACAAAAATATTTTGTTGCCTGTCCATCCTCCGTCCCTTGGCTTATCTAGGACACTACTCTATAGACAGTCAATAGACTGGATGATGATATAAGAAAACCTCACAGAAAACCAATGGGACACCGACAATAACGTCTGCCGGGGTTCGGAAGCTCCTGTGCCCTCAGAATTCAAAGTGTTGAGTGACAAAGGCGAAAGTCTTTGGGAGACTTTGACGTTTCACTTTGTTTTCGTGACTGCGCCTGCATACAAAGTGCAAAAGTTGGACTTCAGACATTCAAACTCCCCCACTTCACTCGCTCGCAAGGTTGTTAAACCCCCCCTGTCTCTGGATGGAATAAAGTAGAACTATCTGAAGGACAAAATATCAGGGAATCAGAAAGAAAAAAAACGGGGTTTCGCGTTCGTATCGCGCACTGTGCATGTAATACTATTCAATTTTCTCAACCAACTGCAAAAATAGCCCTCACTCAAGTCCACCGGTTATACATACATTTAAAGCATGTCAACGGGGAGAACTTATGTGTTCTGCCCTTTTCCTTGATGCTGTAGATGACAAAAAAAAACAAAAATAAAAAAACACAGAATGCTGTTCCATCCCCCCGGCGGCGAGAAGGAGCGAGAGAGGGAGAAGGAGAGAGCAACGAGACGAGAGGCTGCTGATGTGAAATCATTTTAACCTGATCTGAGCACTTTGGTGGGAAAAAGGAATAGCGCGCTCGCACACACACACACACACACACACACACACACACACACACACACGGTTCGATCATACACCTCTTGTTTTGCTTGTCATTTTCTCTGGTCTTTTCCTGCAGTTCATCTTTGGTCCCATGGACGCCTCCCTCCTGTCTCCCTGCTTCCTGTGCCGCCCAGCTGTTCGATCTGGAACCGCCCCCACGTGCATTTATTCCCTGCCCTCGGTGCGTCTCGTTGACTTGTGTTTGACGCTGCCCGGCCGCCTCTGAGTACCACCAAAGTTCCGCGTAAGCGTCATCATTCATCGTCCCTCGAGTGCCCTCCAGCTGTGAGCCGCGCGCTGCTTCCACCGCTTTCTGCTGCGCGTCGCCACACCCAGGTTCATTCACCGCCGGTCCTGTGTCAGAGCATCCGGAAATGCGAGGGGTCCGCTTCCTCCCGATGGGCAGGGAAGTCTCCCGAGCAGAATGCGCGTCGTTATCCGGTCTTTTGCTCCGTAGCGTCTTCTCCGTCTTCTCTCCGCCACGACGACCGCGACGGGAGGAATGTCGCCGTAAGTCGGAGCTTTCGCGGGACAGGGTCCTCCACGAAAAAGCTTCCGGACACGCGTGGGGAGTCTTGTGTGCGTTGCGTCCCTGTAACTGTATGCACGGTTGCCCTGTTGCACTCCAGGTAAAGTTACTAAGTGTTGCCTAACCCTGCCTCTGTCTCCGTGTCTGCATCTTGGATTCTACCTTTGTCCCTCGTCGAGCCGTGACCCGCACACACACACACACGCACACACGCACACACACACACACACACGCACACACGCACAGCCGCACCCAGGCAAACATATTTTCTTATCTTATCTTACAGCTGCATGACTAACTATACCAGCTAGCGAAAAAATAAACAATGTTTTTCGTCTCTTTCATATTGTTCGTGAAGAAGGATCGCAGATTACATTTTTTTTCAACAGCATAAACCCACATTCTCAGCGCCGCCTCGTTTCCCCCGCGGCTGTTGGGGTTAACAGTCGCGACTGTTAATTACGCGGTATAAACAGGGGAGCAGATGGCGGAGCGGCACGTCGCTGGTTAATCCAACGTTTCTTTGGCGTGCCCCTTCGCATTAAAACACGTACGGGCCGGGGGAAGAGAGAAAAAATAAAAAAAACACAAGGGAAAACCGCGTTGACAAAAAAAATCGGGTTAGAATGGCTGCGACCGGGCGTGCACGGTTTGCTTCAATTAAAAATGGGTTAAACAGGTACAGAAAAAATCAAATAGCTAATGTGCTCTCCACAAAAACGTGATCAACTAATAAACTCATCCCAATTACGTATGATCCGCCTCTGCTTTGCTCCTTTGATGTGTCTTCGATTGTCTATGTGGGCTGATGGTGAAGTCAAGGTGATGAACTGGCAATTATCCAGTAGATGGAGAGAGAGAGAGAAAGGGGGAGAGAGAGAGTGAGAGACAGAGAGAGAGAGAGAGAGAGAGAGAGCAAGAGAGAGGGGGAGAGAGAGAGAGAGCGAGAGAGGGGGAGAGAAAGAGTGAGAGACAGAGAGAGAGAGAGAGAGAGCAAGAGAGATTGCTAAGGAGAGGAGAAAGGTCGATACAGAACGGACGGAAGAAAGATGGAAATGGCCAGAGAGGTGGCGGAGGTGCACCGTGGAGGAGAAAGGGCCGCGAGAAAGGTGGAGTGGAAGAGAGCGATCTGGAGAGATATACGGGGGATTAAGAGGCAGCTGGAAGGGTAAAGGAGGAGAGGCAGACGAAGAGGTGACGTGGCGGTCCATCAGGGGAGCGTCTGGTTTTTCCCCCCACCGCCAAATCGAGGAGCAAATTCCTCCATTGATTTTGTCGTGGGCGGAGTGTTTTCTGATATAATGAAGAGTGTAGCCCCGGGGAGCGCTGGGAGACACACACACACATACGCACGCACGCACGCACGCACGCACGCACGCACGCACGCACGCACTTCACTTTCTGCATTCTGGTGAATTTTGTATTCATGTGAATCACAAAATAATGAACCAGTAATGAACCAATGAAACAGAAAATTGAATTTAAAAAATAATCATCTGGTGACACCGTGACCTACAGCAAGTTATTAAATAGAGCTGTGTTTGTGAAATCTAGATGAATCACATGGAACTTTAGACGTGTGTAGCCTTAAGTTTTTGGGCACTACCTGGTATATTGAGGCTCTCATTTTGAAAGTATTTGGGCTTTTATTTTGAAGAGGGATGAATTTGCAAGAAAAAATACTTGGTTTTGGTACAGTTGGCGGATGGGACATCAGCAAATCAACTTTAATGTTAAATAAGTTGTGTGTGAGAGGTTCCCGAGGTGCTCCTCGTGAAAATATCTTGCCCAAACAAACCGCTACCTCGACACCCATTAATTTAAAAAATAAATAAATACATAAACCTGCCGCTCAATATGCTAATTGTGTGATAATAATATAGCTCAATAATATAATATCAAAGAGAAAGAGTTCAATTTATTTTGTTTCCTTCGTTTCTTACGTGTATGGAAAATGAAAAACGAAACGAAACTAACTCAGAGAATCGGGGCGGAGTTTTTTTTTGCTCCCCCTCCAGACGCGGTGCCCGCCGGCTCCCGTGCCTGTGTTTTATTCATTTTAGATCTATTTGTTTCCTACATGTATGACAATTTTCTTAAACACAAATGAGTTACGGCCGTTCCTCCGTACTGTTCCAAAAAGACCTGTGCGTACCGGCGGTGGGGATGCAGGTTTTTATTTTGGAACACCCCGTTGCTTTCCGCTGCCATGAGACTTAATTTTGTAAAAACTGGATGTTTTTGGAGTAAAAACTTTAGTTGTAAAAAATAAATCCTGCAGTCCCGGAACGGGGAGACCTGCATTTGCCACGTTACATTTCGTTCCACGCGCGCGCAAACCCCGCCCCGTGCACGCGTGCGCTCCGGATAAAAATTTGTATATCGCCGATGGGAGCCCCCGAACCTCTCCGCTCAAAACAACCCAGGCTCCAAATTGAATCCCATTACTACGACTTCTTTGGAAAGGCGGAGCACTACAGAATCATTTCCACAGGCTAACTGCAGAAAGAAAACATGGCGGAATTCCCCCCTTCAGTGTTTTTTTTCTTTTCCTTTTCCTCTCCTTCCTCTCCTCGTTTCCATTAACATTCAGCCGCTCCCACGCCTCTCGCCAAGCGTCAAGTTGAACATTAAAGTCAAGTCAACGTTTATAAATCCCCGCCATTCTAAGCCGCTTAACCATGGAGGAATGCAACACATAACAATACGCTGCCAAGAAACGAGCTGCAGCTCCACTCTCCGTTCACCTTTCATGTCACCTGTAGATGTTCTAATCTTCGAGTTGCGCCGCGTGATGTGGCGGCGACTGGCAGTTTTAATCACTCCTTCCCTAATTTGAATCCTCTCAGGAAATCTGTAAAAATGTAAAAATGTTCCATACTGAGAATGATTAATTGGACCGCAGTCTGGTTAAAAGCAATAGACCTGGTACACAGCTACCTCATTATCTTCCGCAAAGGAGCAGTAACGACCATTACTTCCTCTCCGTCAAATATTTCCACACTTGACTCAGAGCTGTGGGTATAATTGTGTGTGTGTGTGTGTGTGTGTGTGTGTGTGTGTGTGTATATACAGTATATATATATACATATTTATATATACCGATCAGCCACAACATTAAAACCACCACTAATAACAACCACTAATATTGTGTAGCTCCCTTTCGTGCAACCAAAACAGCTCTGACTCATCGAGGCATGGAATCCACAAGACCTCTGAAGGTGTCCTGTGGTATCTGGCACCAGTGGTGGACAGGGGTCAGCATGGACACTCCGACAGGTCTGCAGCTACGCAGCCCTATACACAGCAAGCTGTGATGCACTGTGTGTTCTGACACCTTTCTATCATAGCAGCATTAACTTTTTCACCAATCTGTGCTACAGTAGCTCTTCTGTGGGATCGAACCAGACGGACTAGACTTCACTCTCCACGTGCATCAATGAGCCCATGGGCGCCCATGACCCTGTCGTCAGTTCACCGGTCGTCCTTCCTTGGACCACTCTTGGTAGGTACTAACCACTACACACCGGGAACACCCCACAAGACCTGTGGTTTTGGAGATGCTCTGACCCAGTCGTCTAGCCATCACAATTTGGTCCTTGTCAAAGTGACTCAGATCCTTACGCTTGCCCATTTTTCCTGCTTCCAACACATCAACTTCAAGAAGTGACTGTTCACTTGCTGCCTGATATATCCCACCTCATGACAGGTGCCACTGGAACCAGATGAGCAATGTTATTCACTTCACCTGTCAGTGGTTGTAATGTTGTGGCTTATTTGTTTATATATATATATATATAAATACTGTATATGTGTGTGTGTGTGTGTGTGTGTGTGTGTGTGTGTGTGTGTGTCTGCAGAGGCTTGCAGGGTGAGTCAGACTGTGAGCTCTCACAGCTGTATTGTCATTATAAAGCACATGCACACAGCTGCCCTGCTGCTTCTCAGCCACCTGAGTAGTCTCTCTCTCTCTTTATCCCTCTCTCTCTCTCTCGTTCCCCACCTCTTTCTCCCTTTCCTCCTTCTCCTCTGTGTCTCTCTCTCTCTCTCTCTCTCTCCAGATCGCTCTCTTCCACTCCTCCTTTCTCGCGGCCTGTTTGCCTCTAGGGTGCACCTGCCACCATTTCCATCTTCCTTACGTCCGTTCTGTATCGACGTTTCCCCTCTCCTTAGCTATCTTTTTCTCTCGTCTTCTTCTTCGTCAATGGCTCTCTCTCTGTCTCTCTCTCTCTCTCTCTCTCTCTCTCTCTCTCTCTCTCTCTCTTTCAACTTTATTGTCATGGGAAACACACCTGTATGTCTACATTGCCAAAGCACCTGGAAAGCAAAAAGTGAAGAATATGTCAATGAATGGATGAAGATAGACGCAGAAAAGTATAAATATTGCACTTGAAAAATATAAATATCAAAAAATAACTTTATATACACACACATACACATTTTTAGTATACATATATATATATATATATATATATATATATATATATATATATATATATATATATATATATATATATATATATATATATATATATATTTCCAGTGGCACCTGTCAAGGGGTGGGATATATTAGGCAGCAATTGAACAATCAGTTCTTGAAGTTGATGTGTTGGAAGCAGGAAAAATGGGCAAGCGTAAGGATCTGAGCCACTTTGACAAGTGACTTTGACAGGTTTTTTTTTAAATCTAAAAATAACCTTATATACACACACACAGACACACACACACACACACAGACAGACACACTCTTTCTTTTCATCTCTCTCTCCTTTCCCCTCTTCTTCCCTCCTCCAGTCTCCCTCAGGGGAGAGGACAGGAGAGGAACAGGAAGAAAAACAGTCCGAGAGGGACACACCTGGCGCCGTTGGATTTGTCTCGGCGATGCTTGACATACCCCCTACCTCCACCCGCATGGATCGCACGGCCTCGGGTCCTGAGTGCCTCGATTAAGTCACGCTTAGGCCCCTCTACCCTGAAGCGTTAGTTGGATGTCTTTGATCAAAATGTTGTTTGATTTGTCTCGATGAAAACATGTAATTTGTCCCCTTGTTTGTGACATTAAATTCAGGGAAAGTACCCAGATGGGATACCTTAAGCAGGGGACTAGCCTAAAAACATATCCCAAATTGGTGACCCCAATGCAGTCCTATCCCATGGACCAATGTAGTCAACCGAGACACTGTTAGAGTCAGCTTAATTAAGTAGTACAGATTTTCTTTCAACTTCATTTTTTAGACTTCTTTTACAATAAGAAGTATCTGTTAACTATCTCCAGCTTTTATCGACACACGCACAGATAAGTGGAGGGAAACATTAATATTTACACCTATCAGCCACATCATTGAAACCACCTGCCTCATATTTTGTAGCTCCCCCTCTTGGCGCCAAAACAGCTCTGACCCATCGAGGCATGGACTCCACAAGACCTCTGAAGGAGTCCTGTGGTATCTGGCACCAAAATGTTACCAGCAGATCCTTTAAGCCCTGTAAATTGCAGGGTGGGTCCCCCATGGATGGGGTTTGTTGTTCCAGCACATCCCACAGATGCTCCTTCAGATTGAGAGAATTTGGAGGCCAAGTCAACACCTTGAACTCTTGGTCATGTTCCTCAAACCATTCCTGAACAGTTCTTGCAGTGTGGCAGGGCCACTGCCATCAGGGAACACCATTGCCATGAAGTGGTGTACTTGGTCTGCAACAATGTTTAGGTAAGTGGTACGTGTCAAAGTAACATCCACATGAATGCCAGAACTCAACACCCAGAGCATCACACTGCCTTCTTCCCATAGTGCTTCCTGGTGCCATCTCTTCCCCAGGCAACCAACGCTCATGACCACGGCCATCCACATGATGTAGAAGAAAACATGATTCATCAGACCAGGCCACCTTCTTTCATTGCTCCATTATCCAGTTCTGATGCTCACGTGTCCATTGTAGGCGCGTTCGTCGGTGGACAGGGGTCAGCATGGGCACTATGACCGGTCTGCCTTTCTATCATAGCCAGAACCTTCAAGAACCGACTGTTTACTTGCTGCCTAATGTATTCCACCCATAGACAGGTGCCATTGGGATGAAATTATCAGATATATATGTACATATGTGGCGGACCAAGGGGCGTGGTAAAGCTGCGGCTGCAGACAGCAGCGTGGCACAGCCGCAGAGCTGGCCTGAATCGTCAGAATCAGCGCCCACGCGGCACTGATTGGTCCCATCGGGGGCAGGGGGTTTTCGTAATGTTTGTCTGTCTTGCAGAGGGGGATCAGCTCGTCAGCTAACCAGGACCTAAGAAAACGCCATATCCCCTTCCCCCAGACTGATTGCCGTTATTATTGCTAATTTCTTGTGCTTTTGGCCAGCGAGCCTTTCTGTTCCAGTCAAGCCACCATGTCGGCGACCCAGTGCCAGAAAGCCTCTGTCTCCCTCCCTAAACCCGTACGTGTGGGTATAGACTCCCAAGAGAGGCGCATGAACAGGGACACGGGAGTGGCAGGACACAGGATGAAAGGCGCTCCGCAGCCAATCCGCTGGCTGTGGAAGAGCCTCGAGGATTGCTGAAAATGCTTTCACTTGTGTTATCAATCCAACAGTATGCAAGAAATGCCCGTTCTGTGGACATTAAGAGGGGCAGGACACCGAATGAAGGGCCCCTTAGCCAGTCTGCTGGCTGCGGAACTGCTTTGCAGGATGAGCGGGACTTCCTCCACTGCCAGCTGGAGAGCGTCCTCACTAGTGTGAGCTTCTGGAAGGATGGGGCGGACCCGCCGCAGGTGGTAATTCTCCCAGCCCCTGGCGCAGGATTTCCCTCTCCTCCGTATCCCATGATGACCGGACCAAGCCCCGCCCTGCCCCACCTGCGGAGGCCCAGCGCCCGGAGGCGCCACCACCGCACCCCCGTCGTCTCCAGGAGGCACAAGCGCCTTAGTGGAGGAGGAGGTGCGAGAGCAAGCCGCGACCGACAGCTGGCCCGCCGCCGCCAACCAGGAGGACCAGCCCCGCGCAGGTCTGGCCGCAGGACCCAAGCGGGCTTTGCCATGTCTGCAGCCCCTTCCGGTGCCCTGGAGGAGAACCCCGCGACATGTTTTATATATATATATATATAAATATGGAGGGAGAGAGATGAATAGATAAACAACAATAGTAAAACAAAAATGTTGTAGTTAAAATATATACATATATATGAGCTCAAATGTAATTTCTCTCTCCTCTCTCTCTCTGATCTTAAATGGTGCTGTTACTGAAAATGCTTTTACTTGTGTTGTTATTATAATTGATTTATAATTTATAATTTAAGGGTTATTATTATTATTATTATTATTATTCCTAATGTGTATTCATTCTTTAATCATTGTTTTGTCTGCAAGCCATTTGTGCATATGCCACTGGAACCAGCAGATACCACCACCATGTGCTCAACAAAGGTTTTCTTAAACCTCAAACTCCGCCTCATGCTGACAAAAGGTTGAGGATCTGTTTTTCATCCAGTTAGTTACAAATTAAAATCCCAGGTCAGGGTTTTCATGCTGCTGCAACAAGTGCAGGAGGGGTTGAGCTCTTGAATGTTCAGTGGGAACTATTAAGGCGAAGCATAACAACAAGCACGCCACCGTCTCAGAGTGGAGGCAATAAAATAATTTGACCCTGAACTCATCAAAAGAATAACAGAATAACTGCATCTGTGTGACATAAGCAGTCCAGTTTCTGAATCTTCACTCAAATCGGATATACATGGCCTCATTTAACCCATTTTTCATTGCCGTGCTCCAGGCTTGTGGGAGACACGGACGCCGCACTTTTCAAGTGAACGTCCCAAAATAAAATAAGATAAATACGCCGTGCTTTAGGACGTGTTCTGACACAGACAGCTCACAAAGAACTGGGTTGTTCTTATTTCGTAGTTTGTGTGTTAGTAGGCCCATAAGAGACCGAAATATATGTGCACAAGCACTGAGAAAGTGGGTTTTAAATCCTGTTTAAATCGAGGTCCATAGTTATATCTCTAATGTCAGTAAAACACTCAAGTCAGATCATTTTGTCAAGCGTTCGTTCGATTCCCGCCTGGGGCGCTGTTGGCACCGTGCTCCAGCTGGTTATCTCCCAAATAGGAGCCTTTCTGTGCAGAGTTTGCATGTTCTCCCCGTGCTCACATGGGGTTTCCTCCACCTCACGTCAGTTAGGACACCCACCAAAAACATGCACACACCATCGTCTGACCAGCGATGGACACCTGTTACCAGGTCCCCCGGGCGCGTCCACGAATGCTGCCCACTGCTCCTGGCTGCCCTCCCCCCGGAGGAAGGACAAGCCAGGATGGGTCAAACGCAGAGGCCTCGTTTCCCCGGCCACCATCCAAAGCGTGTGCATGTGTGTGTGTGTGTGCATGTGTTGTAGTGTGGTCTGTTGCGTGACAATTAAAGATTCTTCTTCTTCCTGGAACGCAAGGAATTTAATTAATGGATGAAGTTGAGAAGAGAGCAAAAAGCCTCACACTATTTACATTCTGATTTTCCATATTTCCATATGGAGCCTTGTTTCGGCTGTCTGTTTCGATCAGACTTTGAAATGTCTTCAAATGTGACGTCGTGACAGGAAATACAATTGTGTTGTTCAGATCCGAATCAGAAGAATTCAGGATCAGTTGATTCCTCCAGGCGCATTTACATAATCGGCACTGGGGATTTGCTCCGGTGAGGTTTCGGTGCGTTTTACGACAAATTGTTTTAATAAAAAAAAAAAAATTGCTTAACCGTCCAAAGAAATTGACAATAAAAGTCAAATAAAATAACATTAAAAAAAGTGAAGTAAAAATTAAAAAAAATGCCATTTTATCAAATTGTGAAATATATGATATAGCCGAAGATACAAAACAGAAATAGTCAGATAAATGGAAATATACAAATATACAAAATGTGATACTAGTAGATTGCAAAGAAGATGGTTATAGTGTCTCTCATGGCATCTTGGAAAGTATAATGCTTGACCAAATGATCTGACTTGAGTGTTTTACTGACATTACAGCTATAACTATGGACCTCCATTTAAAGGGGATTTAAAACCCATTTTTTCAGTGCTTGTGCACATATATTTGGGTCTCTGATGGGCCTACTAACACACAAACTACGAAATAAGAACAACCCAGTTCTTTGTGAGCTGTCTGTGTCAGAACACGTCCTAAAGCACGGCGTATTTATCTTATTTTATTTTCGGACATTCGCTTGAAAAGTGCGGCGTCCGTGTCTCCCACAAGCCTGGAGCACGGCAACGAAAAATGGGAGCAAACTTTTAAATGAGGCCATGTACATCCGATATGAGTGAAGATTCAGAAACTGCTTATGTCTAACCTCAAATTTGTTCAGAAACAGAACTTGTCGTCGTATATTACAATGGCTAGAATGCATAATCTGAGTGTTATTTTGAGCAAAAAAAACTCCAAATACTTGTTTTGGGGACCCTCGGGTGCCTATATGAACTTGTTAGAAAGGAGCATAATAGGTCCACTTTAATTTCAGCCATCTGGTTGCCTTAAATGCCACAGCATGTGTGCAGATAGGCAGCTATTGTCTTGGCACAGACCGAAACACAGTCTGCATTTGTTATATGCATACACACACATCTCAGTAATAGAAACGTGCATAAAAGTTAGCATTTAAGTGTGCACACGCACACATGCACACACGCACACACACAAAGACACATACGCACGCACGCATACACATGCACACACACACAATGACAGGTAATTATCCCCACTCAGCATGTCCTCCAAAACGTCAACATCTCGGCCCCTTAATGGGCTGGTCCCCACATAGCAGGTGTTTCATCTGCCTGCCAACACACACACACACACACACACACACACACACACACACACACACACACACACACACACACACACACACACACACACGCAAACGCACACGCATACACACCAAAAGCATTCGGAGACGGGATGTAGCCATATTTGCAGTGTCTGTGAAAGTTTAATAATGTGCCAGCTTCTAAACATTACAGCTCCCAACCATCTTCGTAACCGTCAATCATTTACTTGCAGCCATCGTCGGAACACGGTCCCCCTCCACTGTGACGCGAAAGAACCCTAAACGATTCCACCGCAACGAAAAGTGCGGCTGGCTTCGGTGCAGGCAGCAAAGTCAATTATTTAATTATTCTATTTCTACAAATAGAATAATTAAATAAGTGACTTTATTCTATCTATCTATTCTATCGATTTTTATATCTATCTATTTCTCCACACATTGTCCGGCACTCATTTTGTATCAACAATTAATCAATGAGCCGTTTTTTCTAGTAAGGAGCTGAAGTATTTTAAGTAAAGAACTCCTAAAGCTCTACCGATGATGGGTACGAAAACAGAAGACCTAGACAGGAATAAAACAAATGTCATAAATGATCAATAGGTCAAAGAAAACCAAGTACAAAACGAAATAAAATGAATGTGAATGAGAATTGATAAGACTTGCTTGGCCGCGGATCATCGAAGGGGCTTTTTTTTGTTGGTGTTTGTTGGTGTTGGTGTTAATTGTGTGGTTGCATGGCTGCCTGGCTGCCTGGCTGCTTGGCTGCCTGGCTGCCTGGCTGCCTGGCTGTGTGGCTGCCTGGCTGCCTGGCCGCCTGGCTGCCTGGCCGCCTGGCTGCCTGGCTGCCTGGCTGCGTGGCTGCCTGGCTGCATGGCTGCGTGTTTATGTCGGGCTCTTCAGATTTTGTGGATGATTCACCAAACAACCAAATGAACCTGAACAGGTTCTGGTCTGTGGTCAGCCGTGTGTGTGTGTGTGTGTGTGTGTGTGTGTGTGAGAGAGAGAGAGAGAGAGAGACGGTCAGTAGTGCTGTAAAAACACCTTTCGCATTCAGTCTTCAGTCAGTCATTTGTGCTATCTCTCTCTCTCTCTCTCTCTCTCTCTCTCTCGCTCTCTGCTTCTGCTTCTTAATGACTGTTCCATCTTTCCTTTTCTCTCCGCCTCCTCCACACACATCGTCACTCGCCGGAAATCTGCCTCTCTCTCTCTCTCTCTCTCTCTCCGGCAATCACGTGCTCTCTCTCTTCCTTCTCGACCTTGATTCTCAGTCTTCCCACCACCCACGGCGCTCTCGTCTACCTCTCTCCCTCTCTCTCTCTCTCTCTCTCTCTCTCTCTCTCTCTCTCTCTCATCGTAGTCATTCCATTCTCTGTCTCCCCGCACCTCCCTCAACTTCATGTTACTAGAGATTGATGACTGGTGGGATAGGAGCGTGATGACGGGGTCCGGCTCTTAAAACGTCACAGGCCTGTGAAAAACAGCTCATGGAAGGCAGAAAATGATTGTGTGCATTTATGGGTGTGCGTGTGTGTGTGTGTGTGTGTGTGTGTGTGTGCGTGTGCGTGCTCCAGCGCTACCAAAATCCATGAGCAGTCAGTTCCCCCGGGCACCATCGTGGCTCCCAAGCAAGTTGGCGCATGAACGAGACGGGACTCCCTCGTCTCGGCGGGGAGCGCACAGTCGTCTACCAAGGTTATTTCGCACGCGGCGCGTTTAGCATTTCACATTTCCATGCGCCGATGAGGAAATGACACTGTTGTCACCGGGAAAAAACGGCGACGAGGTTTCCAACGCTTCTCTACACCACCGAGGGGCCCCTCGAAACGAACGACGTTGCGACATTCCCGGCCACAGAAGTCGAAAGGCGGATACTCCTGAGTTAGGAGCGCACAGGCGGAGCCGGCCGGAAGCGGTCGGAGAAGCGGTCGCAACGTGCCGGCAACGGTCGCCGTCAACCGATCGGCAGGGTCACCCGGAGATGACTGACTCCCGAACGCCACGGTCGGCCAAGCGGAATCAGGAGTTCCACAGAGCCAAGCCTCACAAGCGGCCGCGCAGCGACCGAGGGCGGCCCGCCACACGTGCGTCGTTCCAGGCCCCAGCAGCTGCCACGACACCTTCCTCTGGATTTGGCTGGCGCTCCGGGGGAGGGCTCGGACCGTTTTGTGGGCAAATCTCCGTTGCCCCCCCGGGTGCCCCATCGGCGTTGCTCAAGCAACGGCGGCATTAATCCCAGCATTATCAATGAAATCCACCTTCACGTCCCCGCCGTCTCTTTCTGAAATCACGTGGAGTTCACTTTGTGGTTCCTAATGAATTCATTTCATCACTAATAGTGCACCACACCCGTCCCCCATTCCTCTATTCCTAAATCTATTCATCTCAGTCGGAGTTCCACGGCGTCCGTCCTTAAATGTTTTATTAATCAATATTTTGAGTTCAGGGCTATTGAATTAAGAGGTTCTTGTCTTTCTTTCTTTCTTCTTGATTTTTTGATTTCTTTCGTCCCTGCGGAGCGCTCCGCCTCGCACAAATTCCCGCGTTCAAAGACGCGGCGGGAAGGTCGCCATCGTTTACCGGGTGCGCAATTAACCTCTGCCTCCGCGAGTCAGACTTTCCATTTCACGCAGATTGCACCGGGCCTCTCACGTGTGTAAATCCGGTCCGGTGTTTCCAGTCTTCCACCGCGTACGTCCGTCCCCCCCCAAACCCCACCCTGTCTGTACTGGAGTGTGAATATCACATGGCTGCTTGGTCGGCGTCCCGGTTGTTTTCAGCCGGAGGGACGGAGTTCAGTCTTCTCTCGCAGCTCATTTTCTCAAAGTATCATCGGAGAACACTACATATGAAGTGCATTGGCAATATTGTTCAGGGACATCTTTGTCGAATGGTTGTTTTTATTTGGAGTAGGTTGTTTACTGTCTGTGTCCGTGTGCATGTGTGTGTGCGTGCGTGTGTGTGCGCGTGTGCGTATTCATGTGTGTGTGTGTGTGTGTGTGTGTGTGTGTGTGTGTGTGTGTGTGTGTGTGTGAGACTCAGCGGAGGAAGTGGGGGGGAGCAGTAGGGAGGCCATTTGAGTGAGAAAATAACGAGTTGACGATCTTTAAGAACAGTAGCAAACACCACTGATAGAAGAAAACACAGGGTGAGACAGGCTTAGTGTGTGTGTGTGTGTGTGTGTGTGTGTGTGTGTGTGTGTGTGTGTGTGTGTGTGTGCGGGGGTAGAAGGAAAAACAAGCAGTGAGTGAGAAGGGAAAGAAAGCGTAATGAGAGGCTATGCAGCTCGCCACGCTCGACGCCTTTCTCACGCTATTAAAGATGATTGTAGTGAATTGAGAAAAGGGCGGGGCAATAACCAAAGGCAGCGCTGTGTCCAGAAAGGACTGCTTAGTACCTAAGCCATAATGTGCAGCCCCGACGGTCATTATCGCCGAATAAACCCCCATCGGAGTGTGCATATGTAGAATGCAGTGTCAGAAGCACTCTTGTTTTTACTTTCTCTCTTTCTCTGCTATACAGGCACACACACACACACACACACACACACACACACACACACTAATGGAAAAACTTTGCCACCGTTCTGACTTTATCAGGCTGTAGTGGAATCTGTTTGCAGCCCTGCATAGAATGACCCATTTCAAAACACCACTCCTCTGTTTGGGGACGGCTGAGTCTCTCCCTCTTTCAAATACCCTCTCTCTCCCTCTCTCTCTCTCTCTCTCTCTCTCTCTCTCTCTCTCGCTCTCTCTCTCTGTCCTTACCCGACCATCTGTTTCTATGCATTGCCTTTTCTTGCTTCTCCCTCACTACCCAGACATTGCTTTTCTTTGTACGTATGGATGCACGGTCTCTGTTCCAAAGCTCTCTCGCTTTGGGGAAATGAAATTGCCTTTAACATAAACATCTCTGTCACAGTCTCAGAGAGTTTCCAAAGTCGTTGGATGTTGTTTTTTCCCTATTCATGATTGTCTCTCAAGCCTCTCAGTCCGTTTCATTCTGTAACCTTTTCTCCAAGTCGCAGCGACGAGCTAAGTCACACTCCCACACACATCTGCACTTGAGAAAAAAAGTTGGATGTTGATATTCCATTTGCTTTTACACTGTACCAATCCCCAGATTTATACCCATCTTAAATCATCGTTATATTGTGATATCTTTCTCATTGTTTGATGGAAGATTTTGTCAGCTTGTGGATTTGAATAAATCGATCAACATTATGACATGCTCTAAGAGTTGTAGTTTGTGGTAAAATGTTCAGAATTTGCATCACATCGATTTTGACTGAAGTCCCACGTTGAGCCCCAGTGATGGCACTTACCATTCACCAGGTGAAACCAAGGGAACTCTAGGCGATTAACCTGGTGGCACCTACATTGCTAAAACATCTCCTGTCCGTATATAGGGACAGGAGGTGTCGGAAATTTTTCAAAGTCTGGAAAATCTCCCGACCAGAGGATGCCTGAGGTCCAGGACGTCTGGACCAAGGGCGAGGGTGGCCCTAGAAATCAGAAATCACATTGAAACGACAAGTGTAACCCAGCCCCAAGTTTTAAAGCCAAGTGTTGAAGACAGACTATGATAGGGGTTCATTATGTGAATGCTCTATTCGGTTAGTGCTTTTGTGAAAGAAAGTGTGAGTGTTTAGGAAATGCAAAGTATATTAGTGTATGAGTAATAATAAGTGTATGAGTCCATATGTAATTGCGCCTTGAGTCCATTCAGGATTCAGTAGCTAAAAGTGACTAACCGACAATTCAGGTCATGAATTTCTCAAACTTCTCATGTGCCAGTCAAGCCTTGGTTGTAGAGCCTGATGGCGACTGGCACAAAGGACCGGATAGAGTTTAAGGAGTGGAGTTCAAGAATACCTCTGTTTGCTCTCACACGGTATTACCATTGCTTATATTCCCCCAAAGAAACCGAGTGAAAAACAGACAAACCAAGGGAGACTGTAATATGGAGCTGTCAGAGGCAATATGAAAAAAAATCAATACCACAAATTTGGTCTTTAAAGCCACTAGATCGTATTTGCTTAAAAAAACAAGTCCTCGGAGGGGTGGCGCGTAGTGGCATCGTCAGGACACTTTTCTGGCGGGTTGATTGACAACTCGACCGACAAATGGGAGCAGGCCGGGGGCGGGGTTATTAGCGCCCTCCCTTTGGACAACGCCATCAAAGACGTCGAGGCCTCTGAGAAGAAAAGAGCTGGGTAATGGTGTTTTCCTGAAGCAAATTTGAAAAGCTTCATGAAAAGTCAACTTAAGGGCACAATTAGGTGGAGCACATATTGCACCAAAACTCCTTTGCAGCGTGGCGACAGTGTATGCACGAGTGTTTGCGTAGCGCTAGTAAACCAACTAGCGACGATGTATTGGAGCTGCTTGCACAGACGTACACTTATACTTTGCCTCCTCATTTTCAAATAGAAGGGAAAAGCGATAGAGAGTGCCGGTAATGAAGGACGCAAATGGATTAGGAAGGGAGAAATCGAAAGAAAGGTGTGGAAGAAGG
>NC_137208.1:11047517-11070017 GCF_960531495.2 Zeus faber | reverse complement strand
CCCTCTGTCCCCGCCCCGTGAAGTGTGAGGTCCCAGAGCTCCCAAACTCGGTCAGAGGTCAAGAAAACAGCCCAGGTATTGGGAGCGGGTCGTACAGGTCGGCTTCACACCGGGTCCAATAAAAGCAACACACACACACACACACACACACACACACACACACACACACACACACACACACACACTCACCCTCTCTGCCGACTGCGACGTCCCAAAGAAGATGGGTATGAAGGCCAGCCAGATGATGCAGGTGGTGTACATGGTGAAGCCGATGGGCTTGGCCTCGTTGAAGGTCTCGGGCACGCCGCGCGTCTTGATGGCGTACACGGTGCACGTGACCATCAGCAGGATGGAGTAGCCCAGCGAGCAGATCAGCGACAGGTCCGAGATGTCGCACTTGAGGACGCCGCGGGCCGCCGCCGGGTCCTGCGTGCGCTGCTCGCCGTAGTCCACCACGGTGTGCGGCGGGTCCACGGCGAACCACACGAAGACGCCCAGCAGCTGAACGGAGATGAGGGAGAAGGTGATGACCAGCTGGGACGCCGGGGAGATGAACCTGGAAGGGAGGGGATGGGATTTTGGTGAGAATTTGATCCAGCGACATGTGGAGTATGGTGCTTGCCATAGCCATAACCCTTTCAAAGTCAGTGGTAGTTAAAGTGGTAATCCATTAAATGAATCCCATCTTTTCTTGCATTATTTATGTGCTCCTCTATTGTTTCCATTGTTGGTGGCGGGGTCCACCATTCCCGACAAGAATACAAGGATGGGATAAGAATAAGAAGTGAAAGGCAGCTGCTTTTAATAGTTACTTTGAGTGCTTTATTTGTAATAGTAAATACATTATAAGTCATTTAAGTCACAATAATGGCAATTCCTCTGACTGAGATAACATAGAAAGTAGGTAATAGAGAGATGAGTAAACTTTGAGAATCATTATGACCATATTAACAAGAAAATTTGCAATCTGATAGCAGAGAACATCCACTGAGAGGTGCCTTTTGTTTTCAGAAATGATTCTAATAATCATCAAAGAGGCTGCAAGAGGAACGTGAGCGCAGTTAGAGTATGCATTATGTTCTATTTTTTAGTTCTCACAACCCGTGTAAATGGTCCATGAGGGTTTTAACTTCACAAGTACCGATTTGTTTATGGGCAATCAAAATAAATTATTAAAAGACGAGCGAAGGAATGAATTGTAAATAAGTCGTGGTGCAGATATGGAGACACGCACGAGTGCAGCTCACAAACCAATAGTGACAGTCAGTGCAATTAAGCCCCATAAGCTGATATGCAAATATGTGGATAAGGCAAGCAAGTGGAAGGACGGAAGAAAGAAGGAAAGAGAGAAAGAACGAAAGAAAGAAAGACAGAAAGAAAGACAGAAGGAAAGAGAGAAAGACAGAAAGAAAGGAAGAAAGAAAGAAAGAAAGAAAGAAACTCAGAAAGACAGAAAGAAAGAATGATGGAAAGAAAGAAAGACAGAATGAAAGAAAGAAAGATGGAAAGAAAGAAAGAAACTCAGAAAGAAAGAAAGAAAGACAGAAAGAAAGAAAGAATGAAAGAAAGTCAGAAAGACAGAAAGAAAGAAAGAAAGAAAGAAAGAAACTCAGAAATAAAGAAATACAGAAAGAAACAAAGAACGAAAGACGGACAGAAAGAAAGACAGAAAGAAAGAAAGACAGAAAGAAAGAAAGAGAGAAAGAAAGAAAGGTAAACATCTCCCTCCCCTCACCTGGGCGCGGTGACGGACTTCTTGCCCTGCTCGAAGATGCGGTGGATCCTGTTGGTCTTGGTGAGCAGCGCGGCGTAGCTGAAGCACATGCCCAGGCCCAGGAAGATCCTCCGGAAGGAGCACACGCCCACGTCGGGGGCGGCGATCATCAGGAAGGTGATGGCGTAGCACAGGAAGATGCCGGTCAGCAGCACGTAGCTCATCTCGCGGCCCGAGGCCCGGACGATGGGCGTGTCGTTGTAGCGCACGAAGGTGACGATGACGAAGGAGGTGGCGATGATGCCCATCATGGAGATGAAGACGGGCACCATGGCCCAGGGCGAGTGCCACTCCAGCTTGATGATGGGGATGGACACGCAGCCCGTGCGATTGGCGTCCGGACGCATCTCGTACGGACACAGCTCGCAGGTGAACTCAGAGGCCTGGCGGACGAAGTTTACCATACCCAAATTAACCATGCAGGATTCATCCCAATGCCAAGGATGACTTTTCAACTTTTGACTTATTTGTCTTATTCTCTTGTTTTTTTGTTTGTTTTGTTTTTATCTCCATCTTTCTTCCTTCCTTTCCCTTGTTTTCCCTATTGACCTCTCTCTCTTTGGTGTTTGGTGCCTAATTTGTCTCTCTGTTTCTCCTTCTGTCCGTCTCTCTCCTGGCGCCGCTGAACCATGCGGCAGCACACATGCTGTATCTCAAAGTCGCTTCATTCGTCGGAATTTTGTATTGGTTCAACCATGTTTAAGCATTGGTGCTTCGGCCTTTTTCACCATGTTCAGGCGATTTTTTGAAAAGGGTCGAGCTAATGCTTTCTTCTTGCAAAAAATCAAAGGAACAAAGAGCTAATTCCACATTACCTGAGCACGGTGGGTAATTAACTCGGATTTCTAAAATGTGGTTCCAACCCCCATGATTTGTGCTTTGAAAGAACTGAACTGAATAGGCTTAATGAGTGGGATTGTCCTATGTATGCTTCACCCCCCCCCCCCCCCCCCACCACTCTTTGTGATTCTACACCCTTACAGGAGCAAATCAGAAAGAGCCTATAATGGGTTTGGTTGTCAAATAATGTAACACACTGTGATCTTACTTTGCTGTGTTATATATCTCTTTTACCCCCAACGCATGTGAGAAAGATTTTCTTTTTAAATTCAAAGTATTACTGTCAAAGGAAGACAGTAAACCTCCAGCTGATTAGTATCCTTCAGTGCAAGAATGAAATATTCATGGACAGCTGCCTGCGACTCCCCAAAGGAGGCTTCGGGAACGCCAGCGGTGCCATTCCCCGAGGATATTGTTGTAAAAGATGGTGGGTAGCTGCTTGTCCGACTGCTATAAATTGTACTCCTTCCTTTACATTTTATCAGCTGGATTGATGCGTATCGCCTTCTGATGTACAAACACTGCTGTTATTGTTCACTTTTCACCATTTTGGCACATCCGACAAATGCTGCACCGGATGCAAACTTGGTAGAATAGTTAACGGGGCAATTTATTCAGGAGGATGATGGATGGATATTTTATTCTCTCTGTATTTTGGTTTTCTTATTGTAATTTTGTTGCTGCCCGCTTTTTGTGTTTTTTTTTTTTTTTACCTTCGCCGTTCTTAGCTGTTAAAGAGCTTTAATTGACAGATATGCTCACACCAATATAAGGAATGAGCCTTTACTAACTTAAATCTACAACTTGGCATTAACTGTGCACATACTCTATAAAGAAATGTTTCTTTCTTGGTTCCATGCTGTCAAGTTGAAAAAAAAAACAAGTTTTTGGAAAAAGTTTTATAAGGTAGAGAAAGCTTGATTTATTTTTTTTCTACTGGAGATAAAAAATATAAATATATAATAAACAACCATCTCAGCAAAAACTTCTGAAAATAATTGGCCGTCCAAGATAACATCTTTCATTTGGACAGTACATTCTCCAATGCCTCATAGCGCCGTGAGCGCAGATATTTAGTCTGGGTCGATAGGTGAAGCTAACTCTGGTCCCGTTTGTGTCAGGTTGCAAATATCGAGTTCAATATTCGTGTACAGCGCAGCACACTGTGTGATATCAGGCTTAACCCTCTCACATACCTTGGAATACATCACCAATGACAATTACTACCACTGATAGTAATTTGAAATCCTTAATTTACTTAATCACTTTAACTGAACAGTACGCACAAAGGTGAATATCACCCATTTTCAGCATTAAAATGGGGACGGAATACCAACTTGACAAATCAGCCACAACATTAAAACCAGTGAATTACAATGCTCATCTCATTTCATTGGCACCTGTTAAGGGGTTGGATATATTAGGCAGCAAGTGAACAGCCAATTCTTGAAGTTGATGTGTTGGAAGCAGGAAAAATGGTCAAGCGTAAGGATCTGAGCCACTTTGACGAGGACCAAATTGTGATGGCTAGACGACTGGGTCAGAGCATCTCCAAAACCACAGGTCTTGTGGGGTGTTCCCAGTATGCAGTGGTTAGTACCGACCAAAAGTGGTCCAAGGAAGGACAACCGGTGAACCGGCAACAGGGTCATGGGCGCCTGTGGGCTCGTTGATGCAAGTAGGGAGTGAAGTCTAGCCCTTCTGGTTCGATCCCACAGAAGAGCTACTGTAGCACAAACTGGTGAAATAGTTAATGCTGCTATGATAGAAAGGTGTCAGAACACACAGTGCATCACAGCTTGCTGTGTATGGGGCTGTGTAGCTGCAAACCGGTCAGAGTGTCCATGCTGACCCCTGTCCACCACTAAAGCACCTACAATGGTCACTGGACCATGAAGCAATGGAGGAAGGTGGCCTGGTCTGATGAATCATGTTTCCTTCTACATCATGTGGATGTGCAGGGTTAGGGTCTGATCCAATGGAGCATCTGTGGGATGTGCTGGAACAACAAGCCTGATTCATGGGGGCCCCACCTCGTAACTTCCAGGACTTAAAGGATCTGCTGCTAACGTCTTGGTGCCAGATACCACAGGACTCATTCAGAGGTCTGGTGGAGTCCATGCCTCCACGGGTCACAGCTGTTTTGGCAGCACGAGGGGGACGTACACAATATGAGTGGTTACTAGTGGTGGTTTTTATGTTGTGACTGATCAGTGTATGTCACAACCAAGGTAAGGCTTCCCCTCAGTGCTATCGGTAGATGAAGAGTGGGTAAGCAGAAAACCGTTGCGACGTCAGTAACTCAGGACGGCTCATGATAACGGAGGATTATATTTTTTGTTTTAAAAGACATACTGTAGCACAGTGCAGCCTCAGAAACAGATATGTAGGAATTGGTACTATGGAGTGGCGAACAATTTGAGGGTATAGTTTTGTCCATTTTAATGTTGAAAATGCGTTTGTGGACATTAGAAGACAACAATTGGTGTATAATCGAGCATGCTTCGTCAAAAAGCATGAAAGCAAGCCAAAGTATAGTCTGACATATTTGAGATACAGGTAGTTTTTGATATCAAATCTTTGCATTGCTGATATTCTCGGATGAACGTAGGTGTCAATGAGTCTCTGCTGGTTTTCCGCCCTCCCCAGAGTTTGACGCCTAAATACCACAAAGTAGGTCCGACGTGAAAGTGAAGTAAATGTACCTGGTAGTGATAGCCCTCACAGCGCTCGCAGTGCCAGCAGCAGGGAACTCCCTTCACCACCTTCTTTCTTTCCCCTGCTCTGCAAGGAACGCTGCACACCGAGGCCGGGATTAAGGGATCCCCTGTCCTCCACCGCATGGCATCCACCTGGAGGAGGGGAGGAAAGGAGAGAGAAGGGAGGAGAGGATAGGAGAGGATAGGAGAGGAGAGGAGAGGAGAGGAGAGGAGAGGAGAGGAGAGGAGGCAAGGGGAACAGCCCAAGCAAAGGAGAAGAGAGGTAAAGAGAGTCAAGGAATGCAAGAAGGTCAGATGGATGAAGATAGATGGAAGATAGACAGAAAAATCAGGGGATGAAGCAGGGGGGGATGTGGACGGACCAAAAAGAGCAGTGGAGAAGTGAGAAGGGAGGGGTAGAGAAATGCGTATAATAGAGAAAGATGATTCATGTCGAGGGGGAAGCGGGGTTAAGCAGAGAGGATTTGAGCAACACAGGGAAAGGGAGACGAGGGGAAAGAAGGCGAAAACAAGAAGAGAGAAATTGAGGAGAGGAGAAGGAAGCAGGGGATGAGAATAGGTGTTTAAGAGGAGGAGAACACGGAGTGATAATAGAGTCCTGGGGCTTTGAGTGCATTTTATTCCCATCTGAAGTGCAGTAAGACCATTTCAAGCTCATTTTTGACATATTAAATCTCCAGAAAATGGGTGTTGTGGAAAAGAAACCAAAAAGTATGCAGGAATACACAATTGTGTGCCAAGTGAAACAATATTTTCTGTTCTCTGTGCCTAAGAAACTTTGGGGCAAATTCACAAAAGGACTGAGCGGCTTCGGCAGCCGCTAAACCGGTGCAAGTAACAGAAAATGCGAGGGTTTAATTCTATCTGCACCCGAAAAGCGTGATCAGCGCCAGAGCCTGACAATTGCCCTTATTTCCTTTGCCACATGAATAATTGTGATCAGACGGTGCAAAATAAGGGCAAATTGCACACAGCAGCAAAACATTATGGCCGTGTTTGCGCTGACATATCATAGCGCAATATCTTTTGAGACGGCGTAGATAGCAGCTACAACTGATGCCCAATTCATGGTGCAATTAGCGGCCGCAATCCATTACTGTCTTCAGGGCAACTTGAGCGATTAGCTCGGGCAGCGACTCTGATCATCGCCCATTAGATGTTTCAATCGCTAACATAACACCAGCAGCAATTAGATCCTAATCAAATCTGGCATAAGTAGGCCATCTGTATTCCCCTCCGTTTGTGTGTGTGTGTCTATGTGTGTGTGTGTGTGTGTGTGCGTGTGTGTGTGTGTGTGTGTGTGTGTGTGTGTGTGTGTGTGTGTTCATGCGCGCAGTTCTTGTGATTTTGCTTCACATTTGGCTCTCTGTGTGAAATGTGTCAATTTGCCAATTTACACGCGTCTTCAGGTGCATCTTAATGAGCATCCAAGTCTGTTGATTACTGTATCACTAGACTTGAATGTAGTCAAGCAGAGACTCGACTAGGAAACTAAAAGACTAGCCCAGACTAGACTAGAGGGTAGACTAACCTAGACTAGACTAGAGGGTAGACTAGCCTAGACTTGAATAAACGGTAGACTAGCCTCGGCAAGACTAGAGGGTAGACTAACCTAGACTAGACTTAAGGGTAGACTATCCTAGACTAGACTGACCTCGACTAGATGAGAGGGTAGACTAGCTTAGACTAGACTAGAGGGTAGACTAGGCAAGACTAGACTAGAGGGTAGACTAGGCAAGACTAGACTAGAGGGCAGACTAGCTAATACTAGACTAGAGGGTAGACTAACCTAGACTAGACAAGAAGGCAGACTAGCCAAGACTAGACTAGAGGGTAGACTAAACTAGACTAGACTGGCCTCGACTAGATGAGAGGGTAGACTAGCCTAGACTAGACTAGAGGGTAGACTAGCCAAGACTAGACTAGAGGGCAGACTAGCCAATACTAGACTAGAGGGTAGACTAACCTAGACCTGACTAGAGGGCAGACTAGCCAAGACTAGACTAGAGGGTAGACTAAACTAGACTAGACTGGCCTCGACTAGATGAGAGGGTAGACTAGCCTAGACTAGACTAGAAGGTAGACTAGCCAAGACTAGACTAGAGGGCAGACTAGCCTAGAGTTGACTAGAGGGTAGACTAGCCTAGACTAGACCAGAAGGTAGACTAGCCTAGACTAGACTAGAGGGTAGACTAGCCTTGACTACACTAGAGGATAGATGAGCCTAGACCAGACTAAAGGGTAGACATGCCTAGACTAGAAGGTAGACTAGCCTAGACTAGACTAGGATAGGCATTGGCTACAATGAAATAGAATATAATAAGATGACTTTACTTTTCCAGGGGGAACTTCAAGTGGAGTGACCAGTTTGTGCTCTTAGCCATAAGCTGCTCTTTGTCAATTATCCACCTCGCACATGTCGGCTTGAAACCGTTAAGGGAGCTCTTCGTTTTAAAGGGTGCGGACCTCAACCTTCACCCGGATGGAACGACACTCAACGTGTTATAAGGGATGTGAATTTTTAAGGGATGGGTTTGAAAGCCTTTTCTTGCTATTTTTTTATAATTTGATTTGTCATCATTTAATAAATAATTCATTTGCCGACACCCTGCAGTGTGTTTGTGTACTTAATGTATATTCGTGACACACACACACACACACACACACACACACACACACACACACACACACACACACACACACACACAAATGCAAATGCTTAACTTGTTTTGGCCACAAACTATGAGGGAATTATGCAGTCTTTAAAACAAATTAGGCCCAGTCATGAACTACTCTTCCTTTTAATTATGTACCTGACAACAACAATAACTCCAATAGGATTTGGCTTTAATTATAACCATCACCGTGTGGGCGTGCGTGCATGTGTGCGTGTGCTTGCGTGGGTGCGCGCGTGCGTGTGTGTGTGTGTGTGTGTGTGTGTGTGTGTGTGTGTGTGTGTGTGTGTGTGTGTGTGTGTGTGTGTGTGTGTGTGTGTGTGTGTGTGTGTGTGTGTGTGTGTGTGTGTGTGTGTGTGTGTGTGTGTGTGTGTGTGTGTGTGTGCGAGACCGGGTGGTACACACACCCGGTCTCGCGCTTTTCCATGCTCATAGTCACGAAAAATATAACAAAGTAAAAGAAATATGATTTTATACAATTTAGATCGTGAATGGTCTTGGAATCCACACTTCGCACCCCACTGTCATGGGAGGGTTGGATTTTGTTTTACTTTGTTGCAGAACAAAACCAAACACATTTTTTGGAAAGGCCTCATCGGTTAACAAATGTTAGTTTGAGACATTAAAGTGGAGCCTAAACTGAGATATTGACCATTGACCCTGGGTCATAGGTCACCTTTGACAATCTCTGTATTTAAAAGATTTACAAAAATAAGGACAACTGTTTTGGACAACTCTGGACTTGTACATTTAGAGGGGGAGTAGTGTCAATAGGTTGCAACAGTAAAAATTGCCGAAGATATAATTCAGGGCTTTGCAAATTTCATGTGTTAATTCTGGTAGTAATAACCGGTAGTAATATATATGCAGGTTGTTTTTCAGGGATACCTTCTATTCCTGTGCCTTCCTAATGGCACAGAATTGTAATTTTTGTAGTTGGCTATGGTTAGGGTTAGGATTTGAAAGGTTTATAAATAAATGCAATAATATTATTCAATGTGTATAATAATTAGTTTTTTTGCTCCTGTAGAAGCCACAAGTCTGTACAATGTGTCAACATTGTTTTAAGAAAAACATGTTTTATTCGCAATGTCATGGAGAAGTACTACACTACCCATAATCCATACCATAACAGTGATGTCTCTGATTGGTGGAACGTATCACCATGAAAATGTTTACCACACTGGCTGATGGGTACATTCAAATTTTCCACCAGGCACACAAATGCTGACATGTACATCCATTTAAATTGTATCTATGAATGAAATTCATACTGAAGGTCTGACTCTACATCCACATTCTCGCCCGACCTTGAATTTAATAGACCATTCAATAGAGAGTGTGACCAATGTGAACCAAACCCATGCATTTTAAATGTTAATACATACCCCCCCACACCTCCCTGCGGTGGCGTTCTTTCATCAGGTTAGTTTATTGTAGCTGCGCCCCCCCCCCCCTTCTAAAGTCGAAGAAAATCTCCCTATTCAAGCAAATTGGTTTAAATTTTGTTGTATGTAGCAGGAGAACATCTCCCCATTCAGATAAATTGGTTTAAATTCTGATATTTGTAGCACGAAAAAGTCGAACAATCATGCTCAGGGACATGTTTCAATAGATACATTTCTGTGACTATGAGCAAGAAAAAGAGTGAGACTGGGTTGATGTGTACAGTTCATCTCTGTATTATGCCCAGAGGTGTGTGGATGTATGTTTCCGTGGGTGTTCAGTGCGTTATAATCCCTCTATAGAATACAGCGCTGGTTAGAATCCCCGGTTCTTTCCGTGAGAAGAGATTTGCTACCAGGACAATAATAACAGCAGCTGTTCCTGACGCCAGAGTCTCAACTTCCCTTTCAATTAAAGTTCAGCCTCCAATAACACAATAATCCTGCAGTTCATCCTGATGTTCCTCCCAGTGGGGTGTTTAAAGAATCGCAGTTCAAGCAGGCATTAATACAGCAATACAATGTGTAATTTGCATGCCTATCAACTGTCTGCTTGAGCCTTAATCTTGGAAGATTTCCTGCAAACAAAATCTAGTTTGATTGTATTTATTGACAGATGAATCAAGTTGAAAGGTGATCGATCATATAGTCACTTGCGATAAGCCTCTTGAAGGGTAATACCTCAAATTTTCAGCATTAAAATTGCCAAAACTATACCCCTAAGTTGTCATGTGGTCCACAAAACCAATTCCTTCACTTCTCGGGGGGTAGTTTAGTTTTAGTTTTGGCCATTTTAATGCTGAAAATGGGTGGTATTTACCTTTAAACTAAGGCTCCAAAATGTTGTGTTGAGATGGATACTGTACATACTACTCACTGTCACCGAGGAAGTGCTCAAAATTAGTTTCAATAAAAACTGGAGCAACTATGTCCTCCTGTTTTATGTCAATAGGCGTTTTCGCACCAAACAGTTCTGGGGACTTCCTGAGAGGAACTAGGAACTGGGGAGGTCCCTCCAGACCTAGATACCGTCAAGGGCTTTACTTCTAGTTGCATTTGCACTGCCAGTAGGAACTCTGAAGTAACGTCAGCCAATGGGGTCTCAACAAAAGTTCTGTGTTCCATTTCGTATTGACTCGATAACTTTGACTTATTTCACCCTATCAGTCCACCAAAATCTGTTTCTGAACCAATTTGCAATAAGCAATGATTGAAATAAGCAATCCAGTTGCTGAATCTTAACTCATATTGGATCAACGAGAAGTAATTTAAAAATTTTGTAAGGCACTGGGACGCGTCCGGACACCGCACGGGGATTTTTTTGTTTCATTAAATTTGGAAAATAAAATAAATGAAATAAATACATCTACAACAAAAAAAATTGTATTTTTTATTGGTTATTGTTTTTTTTTTTATTGCCGCTGAGTGTACATGGGTTAGTTCGCGGCCAGAGCGATGCGACTCGACCGGGCGGACTGTCCTCAGTCAGAGGGACCGTGGACTTACTTCTGGACCAATCACCGCGCAAACCACTGAAGGTTCCTCTTTTGCCGGTTAGTCCCGGTCAGTAGGAGTTCTGAGGACTACTAACATTCCTAGTTCCTGCAGTGCGGATACAATAAAAAGGGACAGTTCCTCCAAAAGGTTCTTTGAACCATGAAAAAGTTCCTGCGGTGCGAAAACCCCTCCTACGAGCCACCACGGATGGCAGCGTAACGGCAAGCGAAGCACAGCAAGCCATTCAGGACAAAAAGCTTTTGTGAATGTCACAAGAGGGAACCCTAGAAAAAATTATCTTTAACCCCACTTGACAAAGGCTTTGGTTTAAACTGTGCGAGACACTTACTGTTTTTCCAATCATTATTGTATTTGTGTCAATGGTGCAAGAACACTGGAGCACCCTACAGGCCACAACAGTTATTTAGCATATACGGTATAAAAAACTGAAGGATGAGCGCAAAGTCACGCTCTGAAAAATCTGGCTTCAGTGCACGTCGACGGTTTGTGAAAAGCCCAAAGAATGCCTCCCTAATCCATCCCTTTCTATATTGTTTTAGCACGTTATTCCAGGCGTAAGGTACAGAGACACAGACGACGCGCAACTGTCTGTACAGTACGTCTCTCTCTCCCTCTCTGTTCTTCGGTTCGTCAGACACTTCATCGGTTTTCTACTCGGCCCACCTCAAAGAAGACGATTAGTCTCCTCGTCAGTCTGTCTGTGGTCCGTACAAAAAAAGAGCCTGTGTGGATCTCTAGCAGCCGAACCCGAGAGGGGGGATCCGTGCATACAGCATGTGAGTGTGGGAGAGCACCGTGGGTTTATAATAGAGATGATATCAGCAAACATAAGCTGGATCCCTTATCGAGGGAAGGGGGGTAGTAATCCAAACCACTCTTTGAACAAATCTAGCCTGAGATATCGGGAAAAACGCTTTGCTTAAAGTAGGCCAGGAGGTAAAAACGGTTTCATGCGTGGCCTAACGGTACCATGAAAACAACAATAAACCGTTCAGGGTCAGTTATGTGTACATAATATTTCACACTAAAGATGGAGGTAAAAAAAAAAGCCAAACAGCAGAGTATGATATTTGAAAAAGCGAGTGTATCGAGGGTCGAGGGTCGCAGAAGCATCATCTAAATGAATACGACAATTACATTCAGGCTACGGCTGCTTAAAAAGAGTTAAGGAGGAACCACGGGAGAGTTAAGGCAAGAATAAATATGGGATTGGTATCAGTATCGGCAAATACTTACAATTTCAGTCCTGTACCTGGGATTTGGGAGTTTAATGCAACCTGGTGGTAATACACATAACTGCAACAAAAAAACACTGGAGCAAAGGTAAGAAACACACTTGTTTTCCTTTTCGGAAAAAGTATGGCAGCGTAGATTCGCAGGAGGGTTATATGAACAACCAGATGACAACGAGGTGGAAGGGAGACTTCAGGTGTGGAGTTTCTAATGTAGATTCAAAACCCCCAAGGTTAAACATGACTCACACACACTCCACCCACCGATGAAAGGACACCTCCATATCTCCATTATTGCTCCAGGTTGTCCCTACTTTGCATTTGTCAGGCTCTCTCTACACATAAAACACGACGCTGCCGGTACCCTGTCCTATGTGGAGTGAGGAGGATAAGAGAAAAAAAAAAAAAAGTGAAATCCGATTTAACCGGTTGGAAGCGAGTCGCATGGTGATGAAATGCAATTTGCATCGGCTATCAAACCGCCCGCACCGCCGTACGGCATATGTGTGGCACCAATTTCATTTGGGAATATCGCGCTCCTCGTGATTTTGTTTGGCGTTCCGAGTTCGGGGTTCAGGATTCAATCCGTATCGAATGTGTTAAAATAAATGGGCGAGCCCTGGATGATTGAACATCACTATCAACACTATCAATCTTTAAAAACAACTTTGAGGGAATGGGTTATGGCTGGTTTCACATCCACACACACAGATCACGGCTTGTTAGCCTGCTCAAATAACATTCATATTCTTGTCGTATTTGCCGTAGCTGATTTGATCGACATGAGGAGGTGTACCCGTTTCTGCGGAGCTACGACAGCCACGCTTGTGTGCTCACACGTCTACCGGTGTGTGTGTGTGTGTGTGTGTGTGTGTGTGTGTGTGTGTGTGTGTGTGTGTGCGTGCGTGCGTGCGTGCGTGCGTGCGTGCGTGCGTGCGTGCGTGCGTGCGTGCGTGTGTGTGTGTGTGTACGCCACGCGCGTCAAAATCTCACGTTCAGGTGCAGCTTGTTGGTCCAGGAGCCGATGACCCTGTACTCCGCTGTGGATCGGTTGGTGATTTGGTACTGGAAGATGTCGTACCTTCCCGGGGCGTCTCCGTTCTCGTTGAACACGACCGGGGTGCCCGCGCTTCCTGGAAGGGGACAAAGGCACCGGGAGTTAAGGCGACGACGAGCCCACCCCCATTTGAGTAGCAATAGGGTGGGATCAGGGCTGTTTGACTCATGCCTGTCACGTCTTTATTCCAGAAATGCAAATGCGTTATGGGAACCAAGCCTCCTAGGAGAAAGAAAAAGGAATTAAGGTGTGTCAACTTAAAAAAATAAAAATAAAAAAAATACCTCTCGGACCTCGAAATTCGTGGTCCAGATGACTTACTATCTTGTTCGGACAAAATAGTAGGTAGGTAAAAGTAAGTCATTCGAAAAATTTAACATTAAAGTGTTGCCGGTTCTCCACTCCCAAAAATACCTTTGCTAAAAGCTGTTTGCATTGCAACTTTCTCTGAAATTTTTAATTTTATTATTGTTAGTATTTTTGTTTATTAGGCAACTTATTGATTATAAATGAACTACAACTACTGTAAAAAATAGTATGACTGAAGACCTTCTCTTCCAGATGTGTTTAGACAGATTGAACGCACACGCGATGTCTTAGTTACCTGTAAAAAATGGTTAGACATAGATGCAGGGCCCTCGGTCAATACTACGTTTAGAGGAGGGTGATATTTCAAATCAGGGAGCGGTTGAGGGAGTAATTTCTGTGCGTGTGTGTGTGTGTGTGTGTGTGTGTGTTCTGTGTGTGTGTGTGTGTGTGTGTGTGTGTGTGTGTGTGTGTGTGTGTGTGTGTGTGTGTGAGTGTGTGTGTGTGTGTGTGTGTGGATGCTTGTGTGTGACTGAGTGCCGACAGTTTACGAGCGCGTAGGTGGTTTTCGTGTCCTTAAAGCCTCCGCGTTGTCGCCCTCCTTAACGCTCAAAACAAATGCACGAGTCGGTTCGGATGATCCTCCCCCTTCGAGTTGATGGAGGAGATGGTTGAGTGGCAGAGCGATAGTCGAGGAGAGAGAAAGAGCGAGCGCGCGAGACACAGAGATGTAGTGCGGGAGATTTAATCAATAGAGCGATAGGGGAAGAGGTCCCCGACTCACATTGTTACCAGAAGTTATAAATGAGGCGCGCTCCTGTGGGAAACAGCGTAGTGCCAACGGCGGCCATTATCCTGACCAATTTAATCTTCCCTCTCACACAAAACACACTGACGCGCGCGCGCGCACACACACACACAAACGCGCGTGCACACACACACACACACACACACACACACACTCACACGAGCGCTTACAGCGTACATTCCCTCACTCATATGAATGTTTCACCGATCCATATCTATTCCCTCAGCTTCCCTGCAGCCTTAACCCACCGAGAAAAACATCAAATCATAGATCAACTACTTGCCGTAGCTCATTCTCAAACTTTATTTCATTTTGACCTGTTGCTACTAAGTGGAGGAAGGGCTCTTATTGCCTGTTCCCAAGAGGATAAAATGGTTCTCGGGTGACTTGTAGGAGCAGAAACTGAATGCCGTCACCAGAGGTGGACAGTAACTAGCGACACCTATTCTCATTACAGCCCTTGAGCACATTGGCAGCTGTGCTGGTGCTTAGTTTGCCTGACATGGGACGGAATTGTCAACTTGTTGCACTCCGTTTCCATCTACGGCCTGACACTGCCTCCACTCTAAACCGATTCCGGCGGGGGAGCGGGATTCGATTTTTCCCGACCCAACCCCTGGAGACGGACGTATCGGCCTGAATCTTGACACCGAAAGTCGACGCTGATGCGTAGCCATGCCAACAGAGTGGTTTTGTCGGGGCTTTTTAAGAAGTAAAAAGTTAAGCAAAGCGAAGCAGAGCGTGGTTCGGATTTCAAAGTAATCCGTACTTTTCACTTCATTTGGAACAGCCTCGATAGCAGCGTCTTGTCTCATTACTCCTCCTTGGTTACGGGCAGCACACAGCTTGACGACGGCGTAAGTGCCGCCCGTGGCGCTGATTGGCTAATCGTTAGTCCCCCTCCCCCGCCGCGCTCATTGGACCGATGTTTTTTTTCAAACGAGGAACCGCTGTTTCATGTCAAGATGCCAGAGCAGAAGAATCAGTCATCCCGGCGGAGTGAGCGGATTCAAATGTCTGGACCCAGGCAAGCACTGCTGAAGTAGAAATGACATTCAGTAGTCATCCTTTGTTTAAGTTATTTTCTAAGTAAGTGTTGTACTCGATAACAAAGACTCGATAACAAAAAATAAACCTTTGTAACTCACGGGAACATTCTTAAAGGCCTAGTAACTGACGAAGTAATTCATTAAGTCGTATTTTTGTAAGCTTTATACTCTTACTCAAGTTATTTTCCTTATCACAACTTATACTTGTGCTTACCCAAGCAAGGATTTGGAGAGCTCTTTCCAACTCTGGTAGTCAGGCAGGTAACCTGACATTGAACCCCGAGCTGCCCACGAGCTGCATCTCACACAGAAACCCGCATCACTGCCAGTGTGTATGGATCAGTGTGTGGGTGAGAGGCATTCATTGCAAGGCACCTTGAGCGGCTGTTTTAACGAAAGAAGCACCATCCAGTCCATCGTCATTCAAAAGTTAAGGATTTCTCCACTTTCTGCAGTCCTGGCCCCCCACCCAGACTGATAAATCACCTTGGCAACCCACTTTGACCGCATTCATTAAAAATGAATGAACCTAATGACGAGTCATTAGATGCCTCCCCGTCTGAATGGGGGATTAGAATCTTTACCCCGGGACATCCGAGTGGTCAGGTGTGGTCGTAGAACTGCACTCAGTTCACTTTAAAACGTTGTTCTGCGGTCTGATCGATGCAAGGCGCAGTGCGATGTCTTGCAAAAAATGAAGAGAAAACCATCAAAATACAAACGGCATAGTGTTCATTCGAGACTTGTGCAGTGGACTAGTAGGACACAACGTTCGAATTATCCATAGATGCTTTGATTTTTCGTATGAATTTCAAATTTGTGAAGGGGAGAAGGGCCCATGTGCTAATGTGCAATACAACAAACACCTCATGGGGGATTTCTTACATCTCTCCTCCCCACACCTTTCTTTTGCATCCAATCCATTACTTTCCATAAGGAGGGAAGCCTGCAGAGCTAGTCCTGACAAATGATGCCTAACGTGTCCATGCAATAATGGGGTGGTCTATTTAAGCTCACTCACCTGATCACTGGGCTTTGCTCTTGGCTGCTACCACTGCTGCTGCTGCGCTCTCCTCCCTCCCCACCTCTTCTATATCCACCCGCAGGCGCTGTCTCTTTCATTCGAGGTGATGATTGAACTCATCACTTCCGCGTTTAAAATGTTGCCAATTTCTGCCTATGCGTGCTCACATCATGGGCGAGAGTGATGGGAGCGTTTCAGCCCTGACTCCAAAGCAACATTTTCAATAATTTAACCTTCAATTCCCACATGAGCTCTTTGACAGAAACACCCTTCTTTTTCCCCCGTTCAACACCTTTGCTCATTCTCTCCTCCATCAATTATCCTTCTCCCCACTGTTTCGTCTGAACTCCTGCCATCCTGGGTTGGCAGGAGTTCAGAAGTAAGAGCGGTGGTCGGCATATAGGGTTGTTTGTTGAACCCCACAGGTCTTCCCAGCAGAGTTGTACCTCCTAACTGCTACTGAAGAGTTGCATCTTCAAACTGCAACTGGAGAGTTGCACCTCCTAACTGCAACTGGAGAGTTGCACCTCCTAACTGCAACTGGAGAGTTGCACCTCCTAACTGCAACTGGAGTGTTGCACCTTCAAACTGCAACTGGAGAGTTGCAACTCCATACTACTACTGAAGAGTTGCATCTCCAAACTGCTACTACAGAGTTGCTCCTCCAAACTGCTACTGAAGAGCTGCAACTCCTATCTGCAACTTGGAGAGTTGCGCCCCCTAACTGCTACTGAAGAGTTGCTCCTCCAAACTTCTACTGGAGAGTTGCAACTCCAAACTGCTATTGAGAGTTTTATCCCGCGACTTCCCACTCTTTACATAACCTGAGTTTTTTTTCATCACAACGAGATGATTGAATCTGTTTTATCAATCAGCAGGGCGCATGACTCACTGTCTTTTCGTTACCTTTCTTTGAAAAAGTCAACTGCATATTATAGGAATTTTTTTTCTAATTAGTGCTTATTATTTACAAAATGTCTTTATCTTAAACTGTTAAATTAGTATGAGTTATGACCGTTGTCACATTGCAGTCGAAACAGAATACAGTTGTTATTATTTTTCTCTAATTGTGATTTGGAAGAAAAACACATCAGAGAGGCTGAGCAAAAATAAAAAGTGAAATAGTTTCATTGTTTGTTTTTTGTTTGTATTTGTCTTAATTTGCATCAATGTTTGTTTTTCAAAAATAGATTAATCTCTGTGATATTGTCGAGTTACAAGGGAGCACAAACAATAAAAAAGTGGAGTTTATATCAGTTTGTGCAAAACTGACACGTTTGAATATTTTGTTTCATCAGAGAGGAGAAACAAAATGGAGAGATGTAGACAGAGAGAGATAGAGAGAGAGAGAGAGAGAGAGAGAGAGGTAGATTCCTATCACTGTTGTTAGGGTGTTTATCCGTTGCCTATATCCTTTGCCACCTTCCACTTTAGTAACCGCAGGGCTCAATGTGCTCCACCTGCACCGGTGGAGCCGAGGGAGTTTCAGCAACACGGACAGAGGGCTGTTTGCCAACAGAGTTGAAAGAGGCGAAGCTTTATCCCGCCTGGCTTCCCCAAAGGCTGGAGAGGACACAGACGCAGCTAATTGGTCTGCTGTAGCTATTGGTTTAAATAATAAGCTCTTTCCCCGCAAGTGCCAAAAGTGAAAGTGACCTTATATTTTTGGCGGCACTTTGGTCGAGTTAACCTGCCGAACAGAGCAGTTACACGGATTATTTTTTAATAAACTTGGGTCTCCGGCATCCTGTATTCATTATTCGTTCCCAACCCCAACGCCTCTCCTCCTTTAACTAGGTTTGGATCGCACGCACCGCTTTGTGCCGTCATTTACAAGGCCCGAGCCTCTCACTAGTAACCAAACCATCAAATATGGAAGCCTTTTAATACGTTCAAGTCAAGGAGGATTGCAATTTGATTGTGAGAGACTGGACAAAAAGAGACAATAACCTAAAGAGAAAGCTAAAGCACAAGAGAGGGAGCGCGATCCCGACAGTGACAGGGACAATGAGAGCGCGAGGGATCATGAATTGATTTTGCTTTTCCACTGAGGTGGAATATATTCTATAGGCATCACTCTCAATCAAACGAGCCCGAACTGAGGCAGATTGAGGCGAAAAAATGAAGGAATAAAAAAAACTAGATGGAATAAAAGCTACGAGGGCAGACAGGGTGCACCAAAAGACAACCAGGCTGACATACCCTGTCCGACCGGAACAGAGGAAATGGTAAAACGGTAATAGAAGAAAGCAATTGACAGACGGAAGGTTAAGCAGCACAATTATCTGGCGATAGCTGAAGAAAAATCTACTCTCATCCGTCGGACAGAGGGGACGGGTGTAAGAGGACGAATCAAAGAATATAACAATACCAGCTGAGATGGAAGCCGAAAACCCCCAAACCCTTCTCACTTTAGCAGAAACAAACAAACAAGAAGAAAAATAGAAAACGCATAGAAAAAAAGAACAAAAGAGGCAAGAGAGAGAGAGAGAGAGAGAGAGAGAGAGAGAGAGAGAGAGAGAGAGAGGCAGAGAGCCAACGGACAAAAGAATACAATCAAAAGCGGGCAAGCGATAGGACAGGAAAGCCAAAAGAGCTTTTAATCCGCTCCCAGTTAACGAGAGAGACAGCGCAGCAGAAGCGCGGCACGCGAGGGCCGGGCGCGGCCGAGGACGACGGCGAGACAGCGGGACAGTGAGACAGAGTCGAAGGGACTGCGGAAAAAAAAAAAAAAAAAAGCCTGCGAGCCGGATGGAGCGTCGTCAGACCACATTCTAAATGTTTGCGACGGGCAGATGCGAAAAACATGTTGCAGGGCGCATTAATAAAACGGGGACTGTCCATTGTTCCGACAGCCGATGATTCCCGAGAACCCAAATAGTCCGAAAAACGGCGGGTAAGGGATGGCTATGTTTAGGTATAAGCTTAGAGATGGTTAGCGTTAGGGTTAGGGTGTCGTCCACGTCCAATGGGACATTTTTCGGACTATCGGGCCGTCGGAACAATGGCATGGCACCAACAAAACATGAGCATGTGTGGATCCGCGCCTGTTTTCGTCTGCGTATGTGTCTCTGCCAGCAGGCTCCCATCTGTGTGGGCCGCACTTCCACAGTGCTACTGAGGACACAGGGAGAAAAAAAACAGAAACAAGAACAGAGAGAGAGGGAGAGACACAGAGAGAGAGAGAGAGCGAGAGAGAGAGAGAGAGAGGAGAATGAGGGCGGAGGGGAGATTATGGGAGTCAATATGGCGGCTCAAAAGTCCAAAACTGGAATAATCTCATTATCAATCCTCATATACACTCACCCACCCACAAACACACACACACACACACACACACACACACACACACACTCAGGATGACCAACTCACCAACACGTATGGAATGTTATGATGTTTGATGTTTCGGCCCACATCCGACCACACGTACCGCGGGAGACATCGTGTTCTCAGAGCAAATTTATTTTAACGATCAAAGGAGCAGCGCACAGAAAACAAGCACGGACAGCGGAGACAGTTCCTGTCTTTGGGAGACAGTTGCTGTGCATCACGGGGGTGATGCATTTTAAAGCAAAATAGAGTTGAACACGTTTTAAAGATTGTGGAAGGACACCATGGAATTAGTTTTGTTCGCAGAACAAAATAATTTAAATATTTTGATGATTTTGTCAGCCCACCTGTAGTACCACCATGGACCACTAGTTTGAAAACCACTGTGTTAAGGTGTAGATTAAGGTCTATGGAGGGTTAAAGTGTGTGTGCTGTTTACGTCTATGACCTGATGGATGCACAACTGTGTATTTTTGAGTGACACAACACTTGCATTTACGTGTGTGTGTGTGTGTGTGTGTGTGCGTGTGTGTGTGTGTGTTTTGGAGCTCTCTGCTTTAACCCTAAGGATTTCTGGAATCCTTAGGGTTAAACGTGTCTCGAGCAGACGGTGTCTGCCAACTCCGGTGAAATCTAATTTCCGTCAGCAAAACCTATTCCAGAAAAGCGTTGTTTTTTTATTTATTCATTTATTTATTTATTTATTTATCTTGCGTCAAAAGACACGGGCAGATTCGATTTAAGGACGGTCGAAACCCCGTAATCACAGATAGCTGTTCCCGATTCGCACTTTCTCCGTCTTGATTCGGCCTCGATTCTCGATCCCATTTCCTTGTCCCTGGAGCGGCTGGTGGCTCCGTCACACCGTTCTCGTCTTCCTCCTCCCGCTCTGCCTCTCCCGTCGCTCTCAGCCCGAGCCGCGTTTTACGTCAGCGAGCGTCCGAGCGACTGCGAGCGAGTTGGAATCGAACGGATGAAGTGGGAACGGGGACGCTGAGCGTAAATTAAATAAAACAAAACGCCCCACCGCCAACCGCCTGCGGTTCACACACTGGATCCTTCACCCCTTTCGCGCCATCCCTCCTTTTCCAGCTCGGGCCAAGGTTGTCCAGAAGTTTTAATTTGACTTTAGTTTATGCTCTCTCTCTCTCTCTCTCTCTCTTTCTCTCTCTCTCTCTCGCTCGCCACCTCACCGTGGACGGTTGTCAGGGTGATGAAGCCGGTCATCTATCAAGCGTCGCCGGGCGATCCGTTCGCCCCCGCCCCGCCCTGCCTCCCTCCCTTTTGGCTTTCCATGGCCGTCCTCAGTGCGGATCGTCTTTTGTTTTTTCTTCCTCCCCTCTCCATCGCTTCCCCTTCCAAGGTCACCCCCCCCCCCCTTTCCCGCCTCCCCCCTCCTTCGCTTCTTCTATCTGTTTATCCATCTGTCTTTTGTCTAATGTAGGCGTCATATTCGGCCGGCGTTCTCCATCAATCACTTTTTTGCCTCCTTGTTACCGCAGTCATACCCTGGTAGATAAAAAAAACCTCATCTTTTATTTTTCTGCCTGCGAGTTCATCGTGCCCTAGAAAAGTTTAGCATCTCTCTTTGTAATCGCGCTTCCTCACTCCCACCTCTCTTTCTTTCTCTCTCTCTCTCTCAATACTTCTCTAACTTTTGAGGGTCATTATTATCAACCAGAGTGCCGCTATCTCCTTCCCCCGCCACAATTTTTTCCTCTACCTCTCTCTCTCTCTCTCTCTCTCTCTCTCTCTCTCTCTCTCATCCTCTGTGTTCCTAATACGTTAACTCCTGTCCTCGTGCATCTCTCTCTCTCTCTCTTTCTCTCCACCTCTCTCTCTCTCCCTCCCTCTCCTCACCTGTCGTATGGTTTGATCATCCCTCTTCCTGTCACCTCTTCCTCGCCATTTTATCCACGGCTGTTAGGACCGCTAAGTAAAGTTATCTCCCTTTATTTGCGACTCCGTCTTCGCCCCCTCCCCTCCCATCCGGCGTCTGCCGACTTATCCATCCATTACTCTAATGCCTCCCTCCCCCTCTCCCCCCACCCTGGAAAAAAGTCATTATGGCGCAGAAAAGGCCTTCTCCGAGCCACTTATCTACCCGTTCTCCATTTGGCCCTGCATCCCTTCCTCTCCCTCCATCTCTAACCAAGGTCACTTTACTCCGGATGCATTTTCGACCTCGTTTCCCCCATTTCCTTTCGCATCCACTCGCCCGTTATTCAATCTTCCCTCTGTTCTTCTCGCGCCAAGAGCGTGGCGTCCGGCGCGCGGTCACGGTCGCGGGGCAGCGATCCCACACCCCGTGGTGGTTTCCACTGGACCTCCAGGCTTTTTTATGACCGGAGTTCTCCAACCTCTCTCTCTCTCTCTCTCTCTCTCTCTCGCCCTCTCGCTCTCTCTCTATTCCAACGTTTTTCTTTACTCCCCCCCCCCCCCCCCGGGTTGTTATGGTCAGCTAAAGTTCATCATCTCAAAGTCGAGCATCTCTACTTTGGCTGCTTTCCCGCTGCGATGGCCATGTTGTCTGCTGGCAGGAGAAATAACTTGGGGGTGATAAGATCCTAATGAAATCGCTTGTGGTGCACACACATGCACGTACGCACACACGCGTTCAAATAAACATCAAACATGAAAAAAAAGATGTAAACACATATACACACGAACATAGCTTAGTTCCCGATTCCATCTATTCCTTGATGTATTTACGTATACGCTG
>NC_137208.1:11025017-11042517 GCF_960531495.2 Zeus faber | reverse complement strand
CTCTTTGTTTGGATCAGAGAATGCGGCTTTAGTCGTTTTATTTTGTTCGGCGAGATCTTCCTGTTTCGTTCCTCTGGAGGGAGTTTTTCTTTTTTTCATTTTTTTATTCCTTATCACAAATCTTGGATTTTTTTTTTTTTTGTTGTTTTTAATCTCAGTCGTCCCTGGTTTGTTTGCTGTTCGGCTGGGCGGGGCTGCCTTTTCTTTCCGTCTCTTTTTTTTTTTTTTTGCAAATGAATAACTTGACCAAATAAAAAGGGCTAATCTAATCAGGGAATTCCTTCAAAGGAAGTCGACGAGACTTTTGCCTCTGACGACCTGAAGCGACAATCATCAGGGCTTATCTGGGAACGAGTCAAAGGGGAAATCAACCAAGTCTTCATAACAACCCCCCTGCACTCACACACACACACACACATGTGCACAGACACACACACACACACACACACACACACACACACACACACACACACACACACACACACACACACACACACACACTCACACACACACGCGCACACACACTCTGAAGTAACAGTGTGTGTCGTCTTATCAGTTCACATCAACTTGCCGTTATCTCCAAACCAAGGGGCCAGTGGAACAGGAGATGCCCTTGTACTTCACAGGAAGCGATGGCACGTTCTGTTGACATTTTTTTGGGATCTACTTCGTCAGCCGACCTCCGGTGGAGACATGACTGTACCCAACGCGAAGAGACGCGGAGCAGGTCGAAAAGCACGACAAACTAAGCCGTTGGTCACGGAACATTATTTCTAGTGACGAGCAGTGGCCCGCTGTCACGACACTCACACACATACACACACACACGCGCACACACCCACACACACACACAAAAACCCAGCATCATGCCATTCAGTTTTGTGTTCATTTTGTAAATATCAAAACAGCAGTCACCAAATACTAACTGGAAACCATTACGGCTCCAGAGAATCTCAGACTGAGTCGAAGTCGATGGAAAAAAAAATTGTCGATAGAAATACAAAGACTTAAGACGCGGATTTGTAAGCGTTATTCTTCTAATGCGTGCCGTGGTTGCAGTACTGGACATTTTTGTGCGGATATTAAGGCTTAAAAAGAGGTACATATTGGCGGCGCGGTTGACGGGTTCCTCAAATCCACTGTTTCCCCCTCTCACCGACTGTCTGCCGGTTTCGCTCGTCCCATCTCAGCGCGCCGAGACTCTGCAGTACACCCACAGCCCGGATCCTGAAATTTCAAATCGAGGCTTCAAAACGTCCCCTCGCAAACCAGCCACAGAGGCCTTTTTTTCCTTTCTTTCTTTTTTTTTTTTTATATGCTCCATTCCAAATATTTACAAAACTTCCTCTCTCTTTGTCGGAAGCCGCGATTTTAATATTCCACGCGGTATTCATTTGAAAAAAGGACAGGAAATGAACAGGCGGGGAAAATCAGGTTGTGGCATATCAGGAAACAGGATTAATAAGAGCATATTGAAATGAGGGTTTGTGGTATTATTTAGGCGGAAATTACGTCATGGTAAATCCCCGGAGAGAAACGTTATTAATGGAAAAACGTGCTCAAAAAGTCTTATTAGCGGCGGCAAATGTAGTTCTGGAAAAACCAGCAAAACAAACAAACAGAAAAATAGACACGCGCCAAACAATATATCATGGATATTAACACCGGGAAAAAAACACAACAAACTCAACCTAAGGGGCTAAATATACCGGATTCATAATCCATATTCAAGACACGAAGCAAACAAAGCAGCACCAAATGATCCAATGATCAGGATTAATAGGAATTAGAAGGTAAGTGCAGCATTATCTATTTAGGGTGGATAAACACTACATGATTTAAGAACACATTTGTCCAAGACGGATGCTGAGAGGGAAAAATAAAAAATAAAAAATGAATAAGTAAAAATGTTATCAAACCGCATCTTAAACTTGAAGGGAGTGTTGCCGCCCCAAGGCACTCGCAAGGAATATAGAAGGAAAGCCTTTATTAAAACATGACCCCTGGCGCGGGGGAACAGCCGACTGGTGGCGACGGATGTGTTGCGGCGAAGCAGCCTTCATTTGGAAAGGATGTCGATCCGCAAACCGCACGTCCCCAGAAGTTGCTTTTTAAATGTACGAGCGCCCATGTTTTTCGGGAAGGGCTTTTGAAAAGACCACGCCGGCGGAAAAACACAGAGTTTTAGCTCGTTTACCAGCACGCTAATTTCGTTACCCTTGACCATTTCCCCGATGATGGCTCACGTTTTTATATTTTTAATATTGTCTCTATTTCTCGGGTTTAGGAAATCAGAGACAATGAAATTTTCCTTTTTTTTCTTCTTTTTTTTTGGCATAATTATGCATTGGTGCTATCACCTCTCCATTTAAAAAAAAAAGGCAGAAATGAAAGGGCTAAAATCCGGATTTTAATTTTTTTTTGCGGTAATGGTCCTTTAACTCTGTATTCCTTGTGAGTGTCTCTGAGCAACACTCGATCTTTCTCGGAGACCCGTCGCCTATTTGGTGGGCATTGTGTTCATCAAAACCAATAACCATCAAAATCACATGGTGGATTGTTTTTGTGGTCGGGGAAAGTCCCAGTTTGAATTACACCAAAATGAAGGTCATGTTTTCAGCCATGCGCTACCCAGAAGGCAATGGGGCACTAACCCCTGCACAAGTACAATAACCAGAGGACTCAAACGCCACCCGGACCGGACCCAAGGTTAAAATCCAACAATGCACTACGCTGTGTTGGTGGTCACACCGGTGTTGAGTTGCTGAGGTGTTGGGTAACCGATGAGGCGTTCAATGTCAAAATCGTGTTGTGTTATTTCCACCCTTCTGCAAAACGGCCGGGGCTTGGCTTTTTTTTTTTTTTTTTTGCGTGTTTGTTTGTCAACCCTACGCACTGTCTGGGCGGGCTGAAGTCAATGACCTCCTGTAGGAGCTGGAAGAAACTGGAGAGAAAAGGAACAGGGACGAAAAAAGAAAGGCATATGATGACAGGTGGCGGTCGGGTGAAAGGCGGGTCATAAAGCGCCTTACATGTCAGGTGATATAATGTGTGTGTTTGTGCATGAAAATTGCATTTGCACATGCTCTTCTGCCCTGATGTCTTTGCATATCTATATATAGCTTTAATACTGTATATATAAATGTATTATAATAACTTGAAAAATGTGATATATCAATAAAATTCTAAGCAAACTTCAAATTTTACGGAACTCTTTTTGAGTCTCTGTACTCGAGAGTCCCATACTTAATGTATCCATTATTTGGTACAAAATACTATATATCCATTGGTTATTAAACCATTTTGACTTGTAGTGTAATCAAGTGAACGTAATTAATAAATCATAATTAATTAATCACTTAATTAATTAATTAATTAATTAATAATTAATTTGATTTGGATCATGTTTTAAACATAGTATACAAAGAACACAGATCAGGGGGCTGGCTGGGCTGGACTCCACGTTCACAGTTTCCAAGTATCCCACTTGGAAACTGTGAGTTTTCGGGCGGCTCACCATTGAAGTTGACGGCTCGGATATGGCTGAGCAGCTCTTTGCCGTCGATGTTGGCCATCTTGGGGCAGAGGCCGGGGTAGCCGTAGCACAGGTCGCGGTGCATGCGGTGCAGGGCGTGGGCCATGGCGTAGACGGCATCCATCACAAACTGCACCTTCCCCTCCTGCTCGTAGCTCGAGTCCCGGCCGACCTTCTCCAGACCTGGGGAGGGAGAGAGAGAGAGGGAGAGAGAGAGAGAGAGAGAGAGAGAGAGAGAGGGTGAGTTGGCGGGTTAAAAGAGGGCAGGGAAAAACAGAGAGTGGACGAAATTACAAGGGGGGAAATCAACTGAATTGAATCAAAGGGAAACAACACACTGCAGAAAGGTAGCGGGGGGAGGCAAAGAAATGGGGAAATAAATTGTGAGGAAGCAACACAAGGAAAAGGTATTGGAGGAAAGAAAGAAATAAACAAAGAGCCGACTGAATGACAAAAAGAAGGAAGGCCGATAGCTCCAGGTGACGTGAGAGTAAAAAACACTTCGGGAGAAGGAGGATGGTCCGACAGTGTGTTCAATGCCATAATGACCTAAAATAATTCAGTATGAGGCCGTACAGTCAGGCCAGTCGTGAAAGGCGGAGCCGGCCACCAACGCAGGAAACTGCATGTAGAGGAGCACACTTAACACAAATACAATGAACGGCTGTTTCTTACACAGTGCTAGCTAAATATTTGATCAAATATGGATTTTTATTTTATTTATTTTTTTTATCTCAAATAATCTCACAGATTACCACTTTAAAAAATGTCATCGGTTGAATCAGCCGTGCCCCCTTCATTCTGTCTGTACTTATATTAAGGTTTCAAGTTTAGTCATTTAAAACACTGCGTTACATGACGCATCCTGAACACAAGTGATAAGAAAAGTCTAGAAGTGCCCTCTGTCCCCCCATTCCCTCCTTCTTCTTCCTGCCACTCCCTCTTTCTTTCTCACCCCTCCCTCTGCGGCACTCTCTCCGCAGACTTTGTTGTCCCTGTATATCATTATTATTATTATAATATATATATATATATATATATATATAATTTATCTTTTTTACAAGTTGCAGCAACCTTCTGGCAACAGAAATGGAATCAGAACCCATCTGGGCCAAGTTGGATTAACAAGACTAGAAGCCCTTCAATCAATATGGACGTCCACAAGGAATTAATGGGGCGCTGAGAATGAAATCCAATACACATTTATAGGAGTCTGCCAGCCGTCCTGTGTGTGCGTGTGTGTGTGTGTGTGTGTGTGTGTGTGTGTGTGTTTGTGTGTGTGTGCGTGCGAGCGTGAGTGCGTGCGTCCGTGCGTCCGTGCGTGCGTGTGTGCATGTGTGCGTGTGTTTATGTGTGTGTGTGTGAGTGCATGCATGTGTGTATGTGTGTGTGTGTGTGTGTGTACGTGTGTGTGTGTGTGTGTGTGTGTGTGTGTGCGCGTGTGTGTGTGTGACGGTGCTGTGGTCGGTGGGGTAGCAGGTCCATGTTATTAGTGTGCGCGGTGGAAGACGAAGGAGCCCCTGACTTCAGAAGGGCCTGAAGGGGTGTCGCAGGCGGGCGTGGCGGCAGCGTGATGAGGCAAGAAGTAGTGCCAGCTCCCAATTAACGTCCCTTTCCTTTTGAGCGGCGAGCGATGCAGGCAAGAAAGATGAGATCGCACAGCGGAGGCCATGGAACATGCCGGGCTGCTTTGGGAAAGAAATGCCTCGCGGGAATGTGAGTATTTAATTTGGCTTGGAAGTACTGAAAGTGAAACTGGATTAAACCTCTGACTTGCTGTACATGCCGTGTCGGGATAAGATCGAGTTGGGGTGGCACAGGTTCTGGCTTTAGTTCTGAGGTGACTACTCGCCTGAAATGGGAAAACTCCTTCCTTCTACCATTGGAAGTCGACCCGATCGTCAGAATCCTTGAAATTGACCCAGTATTTAGAGGATATCTTATGTTGTACAATGGGGCAATTCTGCACGTAAAAATTAGGTTTAGGTCAAAAAAAAAAGTACAATCGTAACAGGTTCCTTTCAAGGCTTTTCCTGATTTATCAGCCGACGGATCCAGTAAAGTTTGGATGCACGCTAGAAAAACGTTGCACCATGTCCAGAAATCCGTTACTTATTTACTTCAACATTACAACTGTTTGTCGGTTCGACTCTGGGAACGGACACTCAGCCACCTGCAATGAGAGTGGAAAACAGGTGATTCTCACATTCAGTGCACTCGTCCTCTGGCTTGTTTTGAACTCATTTGTTGTCCATCTTTTTCCGCTTCACTTTATTATTTTTTTCTTTTGGGAACGGTGTCCTATCGTCAGAACGTGTGATTTCTGCAGTGGTTTGAGGGGTCCAACAGTTGGCCCTGTGCGCTGGACTCCCAGAAGGCTGGAGATGTGTCCGTGGTGTTCTGCCGGACCTGCTGACTTTGTCGAAATAAAATAGTTGCTTCAATAGTAACCTACGGTGAGGTTACCTGAGGGCTTCAAAAGAAAACATAAAAAAACCTCTAGATTTCAGTAGATGCAGGTGTCTCACTTGTCTTACAGTCGGAGGCGGGAGCCCACTGTGAAATGGCGCTCTTCAAAGGACAAAACTTTTGTTGTGTTCTGCAGTACGACAGTTCCTGGCGGAGAAATAGTATCAGTCAGCGTTCTGACGGAAACGGATTTATCCAACGCCGGCTTTTTTTTTTTCCTTATTATTAAAAGGCCTAAAAGTAATATGAACTACATCCCAAAGTGTTTCCTAAAGGGTGCAACGGGAACTAATGCAACAAATGTGTCATGAGGCTTACGCTCCCATCAAAAGTAGTTGAATGCACACGTGAGGGGAAATAAGTAATTGTTATTGTACCTGCGTGCAGCCGTCTGCAATGCCCGATACCCCCGAAGCCAGCTTTGAAACTTCGATGATAAAAAACAAAAATAAAAGGAGCATGTACAAATGCGATATAGAGCAGGGTTTCAGGAAGTAACATGGACGTCTGTAGCTGGCCCCGCGGGGCGTCTGAGCCATGATGCATCATTAATCAGGATATCGCAAGAAAATGCAACCGCACCTTGAGATTCTTAAATGGCGGTTATTATCGCCGCTGAGTGAGAAAACACTGCGTCTCTGTTTCCTGGCATTGCATCAGGTCTCGTAATCTCTGACGGCGGCGAGTGCGAGCGAGCGAGCGAGCGAGGGAAAGAGAGAGAGAGCGACAGAGAGCATATGCATGTGTGTGTGTGTGTGTGTGTGTGTGTGTGTGTCTATGTTCTCATCCGTGAGGCGTTAAACCCGTACAAATGGAAGGGCATTAGATTATGCAATTGCCTGTGTGTGTGTGCGTGTGTGTGTATGTGTGTGTGTCTGTATGCGTGCGCGTGTGTCTGTGTGTGTGTGTGTTTGTCCGAGAGACCGTACCATCAGAACTCCACGTACGTTGTGTGTGCGTGCCCGTGTGTGTGCATACATGGTTTATAACGCACACACACACCCGGAGAAGCACCGGCATTTCAGGACGTTGGGATCGTGAAGACATGAAGTGTCCTCGTAATGCCAAAAGGATTTAACGCTTTAATCTCCAAATCAGATTCTAAAATGTTACAGTGCTGTTTCCAGTCTATATCATCCCAATTCAAAAATAGTTTTGACGAGATGTCTATAAACCGTGTGTGTGTGTTTGTGTGTGTGTGTGTGTGTGTTTGTGTGTGTGTGTGCGTGTGTGTGTGTGTTGCGAAAAAAGAACGGAAAAGTCTGACACAAACACGAGCGCAGGGGTGTGGAGCGCCGCGTGCAGCCGCGGCAGATGCAGAAACTCACTGTGCGGAGAGGAGAGTGTGGAAGTAAAAAGAAAGACAGGGACAGACCGGCTTCGTCTTAATTTAGATCCTGTCTCTCTCTCTCTCTCTCTCTCTCTCACTCTCTCTCTCTCTCTCTCTCTCTCTCTCTCTCTCTCTCTCTCTCTCTCACGCTGTTTGGTTGTGCAGCCGGCGAAGGCTTAAAACCCTCCCGTTGGCGCTCGGCCGCTGACGAGGCGGGAGACCGCACGCTGCTTGATTGGCTGAGTGGATGGTTGGTGGGGAGGAGGGTTTGCGTCCCAAAAAATGAAAACATTTTAAATTGGGGGGGGGGGGGGGTTGGGTGACTTGAAATATGACCCTGTAAGGCACAAGCGCGGATAAAAAAAAAAGTAACGTTCACGCTTTCGACGGAGCCGACACTCCGTGAAGAATCGGCAGATATCGACATCTCTGTGCCATCTTTCTTTCTGTCCCCCCCCCCCCCCCCCCCTTTTTTTTTTTTTTCCGGGGGATTTGTTCCCCGGATCCGCGCTGACGAGGCCCTCGATGCGCTGCGATCTCACTGCAGATCGTAAATGATCCGAAATGTCATTTGTTTTCTTTGAAATTCACGTAAAAAAAAACTTACAAATAAAAATCCACATAAAAGCTGACCCATCGAAAGGAAAACAGAAAAAAAAAAAGCAGCATTCATCCATTTTTGGGGGTTTTCTATTCACTGTCCTCATATAGGCACCGGGAGATTTAGTTTTTATGTGTTTATGAGTCTCCACCCCGCTCACTTCGCGTGGAGACCTGTTTCTGGAAATTCTCGCGTCGTGCCCCGCGGGAGAGCGAGCGCGCCAGCAATCGCCGTATCTGCGTTTGGACAACTCTCTACTCTCCACAACAAAAACATAAAAACGAAGATGACCTGAACTATGACTAAGCGTTCTTAAAATTCCAGCAGTCATTTCTTTAGGGTTAAAGCTCAAAACCTCTTGTAAATGGTACGTGTCATTGTCCTAAATGTTGAAGACTACGTCCGTCCACAGCATTTTACGTGTGAGTTTCAACGGTCTTGGTTTCTGTCCGCGGCTTAATTTACCACAGCTTAACAACGTGACTCACGCCGTTGAAGACCATTTTAAGGATATAAGAATAAGACCATTAAACCCACTTTCCGCAGTGGAACGGGGGCTCAGGTTCCAATGGGAAAGCAATACAAGCACAGTTCAGCCGTCTGAGCGGCTACTAAGTAGCGTGATGGATGCCGTCGTGGAGCGAAGTGCCGGCCGCTACAAGCAGAATGATTGATACCACCGCGGAGGACAGACGCATTAATGGCTTGGACAAGCTCCTCAATTAAACATCAATTAGGAACACATATCCAATTGTCCTCCTTCTTCGCGATCTTCCCCCCTTCGGAGGAGAGGGTTTTTTTTTCTTTTGTGTTCTTCGGAAGTAGATAAAAAACTATTTCTAAACCTCCTCAAAGTCACAAATGGACCAATTTACAAATACTGCAATTTACAAATACCTGCCTGGGAATTATGTGTTTAGAGTCCTTTATAATTTAGCAAAGAGATCTCAGACGGCGAGGAATAGATTTGCATAAAGGTGAACTAATTAGCTCCTCTCTCATTTATCAAAGGCGTGTTAAAGACGTCAGGGAGATGACAGCATTGTGTGGGGCCCGCACACACACACACACACAGACACACACACACACACACACACACACACACCTTTTGAAATTCACACATTTCCTTGCAGCAATTGAATTACACACAAAACACGCAAGTAGGTGATACAATACTCAACGACGTTTTCACAACACGACAGTTTCATTCACACACACTCAAAAAGACAGACGTCCGTAGCGCTGTTGTAAACACATGCACAAACATTTGCACGGTCACGTACAAGTTTTTTAACAAAGAAGATGGAGAACAAGAGCAGAGATGACATGAAAAGAGACGAACCTCCCCCTCACACACATATGCACACGCATATGCACCAAATGCTTTCATCTTTAACTGTGTTTCTGTATTCGTGACTGAGCCACCCGCCTAATCAGCCACGGTAGAAATGAATAATCAATATAAGAGAATATAAAATGGGGAATGAGATTCTGGTCGACACGACTGGACAAGAATGCACAGGAGGCGAGAATCATGTTAATATGTTCGTGCGTAAAGATCAGTCATCCGATTCAATGTCTGTGTGTGCGTGTGTGTGTGTGTGTGTGTGTGTGTGTGTGTGTGTGTGTGTGTCATGTGGTGGAGTGAATGTTACGATACAATATCAAGTTCAAGTTCAAGTTCAAGAGATTATTTGTCACATACATATACATACGGTCATACATATATGCAGTGAAATGTCATGACACCTGGTGATTACGCACAATAAGCTCTATAAGCTCTAAAAATACTAAAACATACCAAAATGTGCGTAATCGACACAAGGTGCTCACGCAGGCAGCCGCAAGGGGAGGCGCCACAATCGTGATTCTGGGTTCTATAATTATATAATAGAATTAATTGACTGTGTTGTATTAAATATACATTTAAATCCTCCTAAATGGAACTCACCTGAACTTACGTACCTCCAGCACTTACCTCACAGAGTAGAAGTCCTGGCTATTATATCTGCTGTTACAATACAAGAACCCTGTACTAATTCTCATGAATGCATCTTCATCCAGGCTCACCTCTTTGGAACCAAAAGCTCTTGAATCTTCCATTGTTATACTCGTATTGTAACTAGGTTGATATATATTTTGCATACAGCATATGAAACACATATAATAAAAAAAAGGTACTTTATATGTCAGACATGTGAAGCATAAGATACCAGTGAAGCACACAGCAGCAGAAGGATTGAGACATTAAAGTGGTAATATGTAAGATTATCTTGTCAAAAAAATCCCATATGTGATACTTTATTTAGCTGACACTTTGAGAGACAAAGCCATGAAACATCACTTGTGGTATGCATGAGCTCCTCTAAATGCTGATTCCATTGTTGGCGGCGGGGTCCGCCACGACGAGGGTGAATCCGGATGTTGAGAGAAAAAAAAATCTTGCGGTTCAGAATGGAATTTTGGAACTTAAGAGTGTAATCGACCCAACACAGGCGATGTTATGGATATCCACTTGAAATCACACTTCATCTTTTTTTCCGCAGGTGTCTCTTTCCATCCTTCACATTCATTCTTCATCACCGCTTCTTCCCTGTATCTTCCACTGCCCCTAATGGAGATCCAAACAAACCCCATACACTCCTCCGCTTACCAGCCTTTACTCTCCACCACCCTTTTCCTCCTCAAACCAGCCCACACGGAAAAACAAAGTGCCCGTTTATTCTTTCAAGAAGCATTGCACCGAAACCCGATGGTATTTAGGCTAAAAACCAAGAGAGAGGCGAGAGGGAGAGAGAGAGAGAGTTTGACAGAAGGCAGAAGCAGGTGGAAAGGAATCAGGATAAGCGACATAGAGAGAATATTTCTCCTGCCTCTCATCAGCATTCCCGAGAAACACCAGTGTGTGTGTGAGTGTGTGTGTGTGTGTGTGTGTGTGTGTGTGTGTGTGTGTGTGTGTGTGTGTGTGTGTGTGTGTATGTGTATGTGTGTGTGTTTGTGTGTGTGTGTATATGTGTGTGTGTATGTTCAATCTCCAAACTCAATCAGGAGCAGTGACAGCAGTGTAACAGGTACAGACCCCTAGGGGTCTGTACAAACACACACACACACACACACACACACACACACACACACACACATACATACACACACATAAAACACAGGCGCACACACACACACGCTGTGCATATTAAATGTATCTAAGAGAGAAAGGGAGGGGATAGGTCAAGGTCAACAGAATCGCACAAATAATTGCACACAAGACCTCAAAGAACACACACACGTAAACACACACACACACACACACACACAAACACACAGACACACACACGCACACGCACACACACGATACAGATACAGATACACACAAACACAAACATAGAGACAACTTAAACCATCATTCTGGTAGATTCTAGCGGTGGGCAATATATTTCCTCATGCTCAAGCGAGCATGAGGAAATATATTGCCCACCGCTAGAATGCCCGTCACTCTTCATGTGGTGAATGTGGAAATCCTTTCCAACACCCTAGTTGGAGTGCCACGCCCTGTTTGGCCTTCGTATCACTATCGATATCAACGATCTGGCCCTGGTATTTCTTGGTATCGGATTGAAACCAAATTTTGCGGTACTGCCTACCCTGAGTAGAATCCACTGTTTCTCAGCTGTACTTCATAAATGGGAATTGACCACTCGTTTTACGTCTTTCAACATGTTTTTCTTGGACGCTCGGTGAAAGGTGAGAGACAACAAGCTTCTATGTCTGGTGCAGAGGTTCCAATTTGGGCCTTTAAAGCTCCAGTTTGATAGGGGGTTGACAACAAGTTAATCCCAAAACGAACGAGTAGTCAAGTTTACCAAACCCGTCTCGGACCAGAAAAGCATGAATGAATTCCATTGTGTGCTGTATTTTAGTTTGGCGAGGGTGGGAACGGTATTTTTACTTCACTGCAGCGAGGTAACCATAGCAACACGCCGGGCTGAGGCGGAGTTGAAAAACACAAGCCAAGCGTAGAGAATGGCCTTTGACAGCATCCTCCGTTTGGCCCCGTCCTTTAACATTGATCCTGACACCACCGCAACGAGTGTGAGCACTTCTCACAAATTGCCGTGCTAGTGCGTGTGACAATGTGTGTGTGTCTGTGTGTGTGTGTGTGTGTGTGTGTGTGTGTGTGTGTGTGTGTGTCTGTGTGTGTGTGTGTGTGTGTGTGTGTGTGTGTGTGTGTGTGTGTGTGTGTGTGTGTGTGTGTGTGCGTGCGTGTGCGTGTGCGTGTGAGAGAGAGTGCATGAATCTGCCGTTTTTACATGTGCGCTTTGCTTTGTGTATGCGTATGTGTGTATCGACGTTTTTGCAGGCATGTGTGTGTGAGTAGGCATGCATGTGTCTTTGTGTCTTTGTCAGCAACAATGGCAGCCGTGTGACAGGACCACATTGAGCAGTGTGTCCCTCTGCTCAAGATGGATTACTGAGCATTCGCGTGCGTGTGTGTGTGTGTGTGCGCGTATGAGGTTGTGCGTGCGTGTGTGTGTGTGTGTGTGTGTGTGTGTGTGTAAAGACTTTCTCTGTTGCTTGTCTAGGTGGGAGTGTGCAGCTGACTGCATCAGGCAGTCCCATCACTGAGACTTGAGTGGTCCATCCGTCACTGTTAATGCAAAGAATCTCACTCACACACACACGCACGCACGCACGGACGCACACACACACACACACAAACACACACACGCGCGCACACACACACACACACACGCGCGCACGCACACACACACACACACACACACACACACACACACACACACTCACAGACTTGGTTGCCTATTAAAGCAACTCGGCAAGTCAACAATATCCCCTTCCCACACACACACACACATACAAGCACACACACACACACACACACATACACGCATGCACGCACGCACGTTCAGGGTCCTCTGTGACTGCAGTTAGACAAGCATAACCTCCTGGAGGAGATTAGAAAACAGGAACCTTTCACTGGAGTGGTAACCGGTCGGTCTCACCTGCTGAAGACTGACGGTGTAAAGTGTCACCGGAGACACCTCTGCAGCCCGGTTCTGTATTTGTCCGCCTGGATCGGTTGAGTCCAGTCCGTCTCTCTATATCTCTCTGCTACACTCTTTATCGCCACGTCACCCGTGTTTACCCCCTCTCTCTCGCTTTACTGCAGGATACAAGAAAAATTAGCCCTGCTGACCGTTTGAAAAAGTTGTTGTTATTGTAACTCAAGAGTAACTTTACATCTTACCAATTAAGAGTATTATATTACAGGGACAGACCGGCTTGGTCTTAATTTAGATCCTGTCTCTCTCTCACTCTCGCTCTCTCTCTATCTCTCTGTCTTTTTTTTGTTTGTTTGAGCAGTGCAATTTTAGCAAGTCTGTTCCCTGTGTCACCTGAGTTACGACACATTAGTCCATCCATCCAATCAGCAACATGATGGACATCAGAGGTAATGTAGCAACCTTGAGGGAAGCCATTTATGGTGAAAATGGCGCCCCCCCCCCCCCCATTAACATGCTGCGCCGCTATGGGATGTACTACTCACAAACACATCAGAGAGTCACCCGGATTCAACCTCTACTCTCCCTCATTTTTTTTCATCCCTCACTTAATAACACATTTAAATCATCCCTCACCCATGTGCATCTAAAACATTTATATTAATATATTCAAATTGTTTTGGATTTCCCCCTGCTGGGATTCAAATCTAGGATCACTCTAAACCATCGGTACACCAATCCTGTCCACTGCAGGTGGTCGTGCACGTAAACACGTAAACTGTGTTGCAGGTCGCATGCACGCCGCGCCACCAATTGCATGCTGCTGGAACGCAGTCGAGATCGTCTGAAGGTGTAGTAAGCACGTCCGGAACGATATCCCACAATGCACTGCGATGACACCGCTCTGCCACAGCGGCCGACAATGGCGGAGTCTCTTCAAGTCGTGGTCGCCGTACTGTCGTACTCTGTATGTCATGTGTAGTACTGAGTGGCACCACCATTTTGGATGCAGGGGTACACCTTCCCCTCTCGCTGGTTTGCACAGCACCAATGACAGCACAGGTCAGTGATTGGTTGGTAGGATCGTTGCTCCAGTATCATTCTGGGACTGAGATTTTGTTTTTTTGCGTGCTGGCCGATCACGTTTTACGCAAATTAGCGAACACCAGAAGTGCGAAGCTGAAAAGTATGTAATGTGCCTTCGACCAAGGCTTCATGGGGTCATGTCAGTGTGTCAGTGGTCAATAGAATATCTATAAGCTACCAGCGCCGGGACAAGGCCGAGCTGAAGCCTTGGCCTCAATTAGCAGCTGTTGCAGACGGTGAAAGGCCCTTTTCACGGGATTGGGAATACTCCGTCATCAGCGGCTCGGCCTATCATGACTTTTTCCCCAATCGGCCTCATTAGGAGAATATCTGTTTATGTTGCCTTCTGAGCGAGTCGTCCGTGAATGTGATTAAATGTGCGTCTGCGACGTGCAAAACACAGTAAGCCGGGGGCGGGGGCGGGTATGGGGATCTAATTAACTTTTACATAGACGCACAAAAGCAGAAACATTCACAGATGTAAAGAAAAACACAGCTGTAACTGATACCGTGGTGAAGGCTTCACGCGGACGTACTTTGTGAACGTTATCTTTGTATCCAAGGACTTTACAGGATTAATCACCCGAGAGCTCTACTCCCCATCAAAGCAGCTTCCCAAGTAGAACACGTTTGCCAGCAAATACATCTAAATACATAATAGTCAATTCCTGTAACAGAGCTGTGAAAAACCAAAGCAAAATGAACAGTACAAACCAGCATATTATCCTACATATCAAAGGCATTATTAAATTGGCAAGTTTATGTCGCTTTATTTTTTCCAATATGTAGATAAATAAAATAAATGAAATATCATGTATTGTTTTGATAGGCCACCACATAGAGTAAGACATCATAATTCATCTGATAATTGAATTTATTTATTCACCCTGACAAGGGTGAGTAAACTTGGGAACTTGGAAAGCTACACCACCACTATTGTGCCAGATTTGAATGGAGTTTGGCTCGCCGTCAAACCAAAGTGAAAAAAAATACCTCAAGGACAGCGACTTTAATTAATTTTTTTGATTTTTTTTTTTCCGACATTTTGATTGTCGGTATTATTATTACCGACAATCAAAATGTCGGAAAAAAAAAAATCAAAAAAATTAATTGCCAGGCAGAGTGGCCAAGGATTTTAGGAAACACAGGGCAAAAACAAGCCAATTAAAACAGGCCGTCCCCCGCGCGGGCAAAATGCATCCGCGCCGCGCTTTTAAGGAAAAGACGCGTCGGCTCCCACTCAGCGGCGACACCTGCTCCATGTCTTCTGCTCTTTAAAAGGAAATCATCGTGATTAGCGTGATTAGGCGGCATGACGCTGGCGGTGGCGGCTGTTTAGCGTCTCGCCAGCCCAGGAAAAGCGGCGACTTCGGCATAACGGGAGCTCATTGATTTCTCCGGCCTGGGAAGCAGATGTTGCGATCGATGCCAGATTGCCACCGCATTAATGAGAGAGAACGCGCGGCGCACGAACACGGCGCCGCGCTCAGCCGGTAAACGCCTGATTCTGTATTCCCCAACGAGCCGACCATTTTTCTCCTGCTGCAATCGGCGCCCGGGATGATCCGACCGCGTCCTCCTCCGCCGGCGTTTTAATGCCGACACCTCCGCCCGACGACGGCCTGTTCCAATGGCCGAGCCGCACTTTCGCTTAACCGTTATTGTCAGAGGCTTTCTCTGACGCCTTTCCACCCGCGTGACCTTTGAACGGAGCGGTCATGCGGTTTGACGGAGCGCGGAAGGGAAGACGGCGACTCTGCAGATATAAACAGTGCGAGGTTTTGCCGGCATTGTTTGAATGTGTCATCCGTCGTGGGAAACAATATCACGTGTAGAGTAAAGGTGTTCTGCATTTTTGCTCATTCGGCAGAAAACCGAATATATCACCAAATCTATTTTCGCACAGATATTTTTGGTGGCTTTTGGTTTATACTCTGGAGATGTGCAAAGTATATGAGGCAGGTGATTCAGTGTGTGTGTGTGTGTGTGTGTGTGTGTGTGTGTGTGTGTGTGTGTGTCTGTGTGTGTGTGTGTGTGTGCGTGTGTGTGTGTGTGTGAGAGAGAGTGTGAGAGAGGGGGCTATACTGTACTATATAGTGACAGCTTGGAGCATGTTTTCTTTGCTGAAAAGGAAAAAAAAAATATATATATATATATATATGTATATATATATACTGTGTGTATATATATATATATATATATATATATACAGTTCTGTGCAAAAAGTTTGAGTCACTTTAAATGTTTCACAGCAACATTGCCACCGACACACTAATGCAGAAGATTTAAAATAACCGTCAAAGACAAATTTTGTCTTAGACGGTTATTTCCTATCTTCTGCATTAGTGTATCAGTGTGCCTGTCGCATGACAACGACCCCCAAAACCCACAGAACTCTCTTCAGCGTCATTAAGGAGAAGGAGCCCTGGGGCAGACGGCGCGGGCCCCCCACGGAGCCCTGACCTCGACACCGTCCAGTCGGTCTGTGGTCACGTGATAACACGCGGGCGACTGGGACCCGTGGCGGTGTTCTCCGAGACGCTTGGAACAGCCTGCCTGCCGAGCGCCTTGAAAGCGGGGCACAGGTGTGGGAGAACTGGGGCTGTTTTAAAGGCAGCTGTTATAAAGACACCAAATCCTAATTTGATAAAGGTTTTTTTTTTTTGTCTTTACCGCACTTTGTATATTATTAATTAGTAAATAAAAACTCTCCATGGCATTCTTTGAAAGCATCCTCACATTTTTTTAACAAGTACCTCAATATATATATACAGTATACTGTATAAATATATATAAATATATTCAAAACTTTGGCAACAGGTGTGAATGTGCTGCTTGGATGAACACTGACTTGCACATTTTCAACACCCTCGCACAGAGTCACGGGCTGACTGCACGTCGCCTGCGAGCCCGTGACTCTTCATATGGATTACAAGGTGTCTGTCACTTTGCTTTTCCCTCGGTTCCCTCCGAGAACAGGCTGACATGGTTCATGCACCTCTCTGACAAGCCAGCGCGCCAATCTATAAATAAATTACCCTTACAAGTATATTTTATTCTTACATTATTCTTTTTATTTTTTTTCAAGTCTCGCATAGGACGATCGGATTTGAGGGAGCTTAAAGATGAGTTTTTTAAAATAAAAGTCTTCTCAGCCCTGGGAAGCATGACTGTTATCACAAATACAGAATTCAATGTGTGCATCCACAATTAACAGCCAGTCTATCGGTTCCACTCATTTTTGTGCAGGGATGTACTCTACATGCGGAATATTGGACCTCAGTGACAATACACACACACACATATCATACATTCATTTATATATAGAAGCCGCAATTGTAGAAAATTCTTTACAACACGGAGAGCACGGCACTCTTCACTTTCATACCTTCAGTGAAATATGTGTAATTTTAGCCTACACATTACAGCTTGTAGGAGGAATACATAAATACATGGAAAGTGTA
>NC_137208.1:10987517-11020017 GCF_960531495.2 Zeus faber | reverse complement strand
ATGTTCGATTGCCGAATGCTCATTTTCTGGAATTTCCCGTTAACGGGGGTTCAAGTTTTCCCTTAACTGCATTGTTCTGTTGCAAAAGTCACTGTTCTAATGGCTCCTTCTGATATTTTTCAGCGAGGACACGTGTCCTCCCGTCCGCGCACACGCCGGAGTGTGTCCACACGTGTCTGTGTGTGGGCGTGTACACCTCCGTTGATCGGCCGGCGGTCACTTTGGATTTTCGGAGAGACCCCTGAAGATCTTTGGCACGGGCCCCCGCACGCCGAGCAGCCGGAGCGGGCCTTGATTCGTTTAAACTTCCGCAAAGTCTCTCCTTCCACTTATCTGGCGTAGTGTCTGGTTCCCTCTAGGAGTCAATTATCTAATAGAATAGTCTGACAGGGAGCAAATTAGGGGAAATCCTCCATGGCATTAATAGCAAAACTCGCAGCCCACTGGGGATGACGGTAAAGGAGCAGGGGGGCCACCGAGATTTCACACCCGGTGGATAATCTTGCTTTTGGTTCCGTAATTTGATTTATCATACCCCTTGCACACACACACACACACACACACACACACACACACGCACACACACACACGCACACACACACACGCGTTCAATGGATCTAATTCATTTTGGTCGACTGGCGAAATTAGTTTGGGCACGGATAGATTGATGTTTCATTTCTAAACCTCTGCATCGCAAATGAAAACTGTCACTGAAAGCAGCCACGTCAGGTTGCAGACAAAGTGTAATTGTTCCGTGCGTCTGATTTATACACGCAATCACACGGAATCACACACCCACACACACACACACACACATACATACACACACACACACACACACACACACACACACACACACACACACACACACACACGTGAATACACACTCTTACCATCAACAGATGCTCGTTTAGGCAAGATTGTGATGGCTCCCTCAGCCACCCTCTCTTGGCCAATCACAGGGGAGATCTTGGCCCCCCAGCTGTCTGACCCCACCCACAGGAAGTGACCCGTCTGGTTGTTCTTTCTGGCCGCATCCAGAACCCGCCTGAAACAAAGGAGCGTGGAATCCAAATCTGTTGGACACGTGGTTGCAGAAAGACTGATATACTGATATTTGACTATTCGATATGTGATATTTGGCTACAAAATAACAATAACTGCAAAAACAATGATTATTTCTCACACCTCTAATTAGTCGTGTCAACTTTTGGGGCCTAAAGAATTTGGTCATGGGCCACAAACCTCCTTGAATAGACAGAGGCCCTGAAGTTACTGCTGAGGCTCCACAGGCCAATTTATGCTCATGTGTCTGGAACCATCAGGAGTGATTATGAGTGTTTGGGATGATTTTGTCGGTGTCACTGGACCCCGGAAAAAATGGCCTGCCCGCCCAATCTGCATGACAGACAGACATTCAAGCGTACAGGTCCCAAAGTGTGTCAGGTATAACAACGTCGCAATTACTGAGATAGTGCTGGCTCGGTGAAACCCGTGCGAGGCACACGTGGAAGGGGAAACTGTGATTTAATGACGCTCAACCAGCTCACCTGTCTCGCCCTCTTCCACAGCGCTCATTTGGAGCGGTGGGAAATAATTGAGAGCGAGCGGTAGTGAGAGAAGGAGTAGTAGGAGTAGTAGGAGTAGTAGTAATAGTAGCGGTCGCAGTAACTAAGGGTGTTGAGGAAAGCCGGCGGACAGGGGGGAACGAAGGAAGCGGAGGAAGCCAAGTCAGTTCGGTTGGATGGAGGGGTGGATGGGTGGATGGGTGGACGGATTGAACACACTGCACAGGGCCCACGGCGTTGCGCAGCACGTACTTGATGTCGTCCTCATTAGCGAACATGATGACGGCCCTGGCGTTGGAGGTCTCCAGCAGGCGTCTGATGATCTTATCAAACTCCCCGGTTCGCGGCTCCCTGGGGATCTTCAGGGACTGAGCGATGCACACGCCACCTGGGTGGAGGGAGGGAGGGAGGGAGGGAAGAGGGGGAAAGACGAAAGCGGGAGAGTAGGTAAATTAATCTATAAGAATTTGGTCTGTGTCACTCAAACTTCACGAAAACGTAAAGGGCGTGGATGGGGTAAAACAACGGAATAAAAAATGGACGTAGATTTTAATAATGAGGAGAAACATACAAACACACACACACACACACACACACACACACACACACACACACGCACACGTGCGCGCAAGCATGCGCACACACACACACACACACACACACACACACACACACACACACACACACACACACACACACACAATCCTAGTTCCTCTAGATTTCTGTACGGATGCAAATTTACATACAAGCTATTCTTTTCCTTCCGTTATCCGATTTCAAAGCCAACAGTACATGTGTGTATGAGTGTGTAAATGTGTGTGTGTGTGTGTGTGTGTGTGTGTGTGTGTGTGTGTTCATGTCTTTTTCGTCAGGGTTTGTGTCTGTGTTGGTCTCCTTTGTGGTTACTGTAGGATACGTCATTACTGTATATCAAAAGCCAATTCCATATTTCATTTGTCTTGTGTGTATATACCTGTCTGTGAAGTCATAAACTGTGTGTGTGTGTGTGTGTGTGTGTGTGCGCGTGCGTGCACGTGTGTGTGTGTGTGTGTTTAAATGATGTCCACATCACCCTCCTGTTCCAGCACATTTATTGAACAGCTGTACAGTCTGTCGCTTTGAGTATATCATTCCACGTAATCATATGAACACAGTTCCACTCTCTCTATCACACACACACACACACACACACACACACACACACACACACACACACACATACACACTCGTTAGCTGCAAATGAATGGCCCTTCAAAGGATAATCACAAAGTGACAAAACCTTCTGTGCACACATTCACACACAAAGATATACACTGGCACGCATATGTGTGTGTTTGTGTGTGTTTGTGTGTGTGTGTGTGTGCGTGCATTTACTTTTATAGATAAGTTCTCAAACAAATGCCTATATGCAATAGCTCACACCATCTCTTTCTCCATCTCCCTCTGTCTCTCTCTATTCATCTCTGCCTCCTTCCCCATCCTTCTCTCTCTCTCTCGCTCTCTCTCTCTCTCTCTCTCTCTCTCTCTCTCTCTCTCTCTTTCAGGCTCCGTTGTCCTTGCCGTCGTAAGAAAGTGATTAATTCATCAGTTGCTTCGTAAGCGTGACTCCCGTCTTAAAATCGTCTTTGAGGAGGAAGGCAACATCACACCACGCGCGCACGTGTGTGCGCGTCGTCTGGAAACGCATTGTTCGTGATTGAGCTCGTTAAAAGCAGAGGAGCCTTTTGTTGTTACATTTCGGGGGCGCGGGCAACTCCGACTTTTTTGCGGGGTTTTTTCCGGTCTCGTTGGCTTCAGAACAACAATTCGAAAACCGCTCAGAGCGTCGCGGTCCGACACTCTGCCTCGCCCAGTCTTTCTGCAAAAATACCTTAAAAACCAGACGTAAAACGTTCCCCCTTCAATCACGGCACCTTCTCCGTCGTTCGATCGCCCCTGTCTGTGAGATATCTGCGCCGCGGTGAGGAGCGAGCGCGGGCGAAGGCCGAGGTGTCCGCAATAAATCCGGAGGCACTTAGCGACAGAGTGACGAGCGGAGACGGAGGGTGTCAACAAACCATCTGAACGTAGGGGCCTTTAACCGCACCCCCCCCCCCCCCCTTTATAGGCCGCTCCCGTCGCCGGTGGCGGGGGCCCGACTTTCTCCGGATAAGAATGCAAAGGGGAGGCGCGGGGGCATTTTGATAAAGCTGTCTTTACGGAGGAACGTAAACAAAACGGCTCAAAAAAACAAGTCGACGGAGTAGGAGAAGGCACGCGTTCATGGAAAGACGGTTTCCGCGCGAGGACGAGTGTGAAAACCCAAAATGTTGGGCGGAAAAAAAAGTTGGCGATGGTGATGATTTCAACTTTTGATCGCGGTCATTCGGCTTTGTTTTCGTATCGTATTATATGGCATGAACACAAATGCTGAATGGCCACGACCAAAGCCCTCACACGCCTCCAGCGTCTCTCCAGCAGGATCGTGGCTCCTCCGCGGCAAAAAAAACAAAAACCCACCGTCTTCGCGGTCGAGAGTCAGTCGGGCGGTCTGGCGCGTGACTCTGGGGTTTTGGCGTCTGAAGGCGGCAGCGCGGGCCGAAAGGCTTTAGTGAGGAGCCGCGAGGGAAAAGGGTGGACTCAGCTGGGTTTGAACACAGTAACAGCCTCTTCATTACGCACTGTAATGCCCCGATTCCGCAACATTAATGCACGGCGAGCTAATCGAATTACAGGGCTCTACAACCGCTCTGCCGCAGAACACCAAGGCCCTGCTTTATCTTTAATAACCTGATTATTGCTGCTTCATGAGCTGGGATTGATTCCTAGTGTGTGTGCGTGCGTGCGTGTGTGCATACACACCTGCAATACGTGTGTGTGGGTCTCCACAGATGATGATGTGCAAGACCCTTGCTGAAATAACCATTCAGGTACAGTATAAGATGGTGTATGTGGATGTGTGTGTGTGTGTGTGTGTGTGTGGATGTGTGTGTGTGTGTGTGTGTGTGTGTGTGTGTGTGTGTGTGTGTGTGTGTGTGTGTGTGTGTGTGTGTGTGTACGTGTGCGCGTGTGTGTCTGCATGTGTGTGTGTGTGTGTGTGTGTGTGTGTGTGTGTGTGTGTGTCTGTCTGTGCTGATGTCTATGCAACCATCGTGTGTCTAGTGATTAGTGGAGCCGCCGTGGCATCGAGGTCCTGATCATAAATTAGATGTAAAGTACATCCAGCGATTCTTCCGAAGCGAAAGCGCCTCCCAGACGGTAATTAACTCCGTTCTGTTTCCAGATTAAACCCGTTCCGTTCCGGGACGGGAGAGGCCGGCGTCCCGACGTTTAATTAACAATCTGCCTCCCGCCCACGCCGCGCCCGCCGCTCCACTTCGTCTGCTCGCCAACACAGGCATGAGCTCGGAGGGGGAAAAAAAGTGGGAGAGACCGCGCCGCCCCTCCGGCCTCCTCCTCCTCTTACCCTCATGGCCGTTTCTCCGCCACGCTGCTCTCTACCTCCATCTTTTTGTCTCTCCATCTGTCTGCCTGCCTCTCCCGTGTGTTCTCTCGCTCTTCCTCGTGGTTGCCAGCCTCGGGTTTATTTTGCGCCTCCCTCTCTCCCTCTGCCTGTCATGTTGTCCCTCAAACAAAGGTGGTATTTACCCGAGCAGAGTTGCGGCGGGGGGAGGACCTTTTGGATTTGTGTACTGGTCCACCCAATTAGGGCTGCACCTCGGGATACGGTTCCCCCTCCGTCTCTGGAAATGACAGGCTGTGTTGACTTGGCTACTTTGTCCTGGCCTAGTAATAATAAAAATGTGATTCAGTCCCTGAACAAGCATTGTTGATGTTAAGATAAAAATAAATAAAAAAAATAAAAAAATTGGGTTCAAGAGTTCAAAAGATCATCAAAGTAATTCTTTAAGTATTATTAAACTTAAATGTTCATCCACAACTCAATCGTCCAAAAAAAAAAGAAATACCTCACATAATTCCCAGTCCATACAGTGCAGGCCCATCACTTTCTCTTACACGTTCCAATCCCCCTTCAAAATGCAAAAAAAAAAAAAAAGATATCAAAAAAGAGCGAGGCATTGCAAAAAAAAAAAGAGTATGTCCACCGGCTACATCCCCCCAAAAAAAAAAAAATGTCTTCCTTCCTTTCAGTTTTCAGAACAGGAATCTGACGAATCCTCTTCCCGGAACTCTCGTAAAAGCCAAGAGGCTTGCATGTTTTTAAAGAGACGCCAGATTGAATACAGTGTAACTTGGCGTCTGCTCGGCCTCTGACTCAACCTTCTCCTCAGACGTTTCAAAACCGCCGCCCTTTTCAAAACTTTGCAGCGTCCACTTCCCGGGTTCTCCATCATACCCTGTAAACCTGTGGGAATGTCACACCCTGGTGCTTCATATTTTCCTCCTACGTCGTTTAACTTTTGTTGCCTTAACTTTTTCCGCTCATAGACCAAAACACAATAGGTGGAGGATCAGATTAGACACTTAGCGTGACGCCCAAAGCGACGTACGATAAGGGCGTTTTATCACGAGCAGGCAGAGATCGGAGGCACACGAAGACCTCGGCGAGAACAAGGGAGGAGAACGAGGATCAGAGTGAACCAGACGGAGTTTGGAGTCCGACCGACAGCCTGGTTCTTCAGGATCACCTCAAGGTTCTTGGCAAGTCAGGCGTGCGTTGGTGAAAAATAATATTAAATGTAAGTTTACCGGCCAGCATCCAGTATATCGTGACGAAAATGCTGTCTTTCCGAAACGTAATTCTTTTATTGAACTTTAACGGATGTAATGAATGGAATCAAAATTCTACAGGCACAGGCTTCAGATGGTGATCAATATAATTAGTAAAAATGTGTTTAACCCTCTTTATTTTTTTTCTTGTTTTTTTTTGTTTCAAATAAGAACTACTGTACTTAGTCTGTATTTTTGTGTATAAAATGATGCTGAACACATTCTAAACCAAATCCAATACACACACAGACACACGCACACACACTGTGCGTGAGACACACATGCAGTAAAAGCATTTGATAATCTTCAAGGTCCAGCTTCATACAAAATATGCGCGCGCGCACACACACACACGCACACGCACATGCACACGCGCATGGGCGCGCGCGCGCACACACACACACAAAACACATACGCACATGCACAGGAGAGCGACGTGCGGACCAAAGCACGAACGCAGAAGAAAGACACACAAAATCACACCTCTGCTCCTTCTATCTTATTTACCCTTTTACCACTCCATTGCTACAATGGCACCCGCTGTCCTCACTCACTCGCAGAGGTGTTAAATATTATATAAACATGAATATACAATCCTATCTCTCATATGCACGTTGGAATTTGGGGAAACACACACACACACACGCACACACACACACAAACACACACACACAGAAACACACACACACACACACACAGAAACATGCATACGGTGCATCTGACACACTTTCTTTTCTCTCCAAACCTCATTAGCAGTGCTTTAAAATTAAAAGTTGCCCTCTGTCTCTCTGTGCTTTGTTCATGGCTCGGGGCGGCGCTGCGTGGGCCTTTGAAGTCACTGATTTGTGTGTATGTGTGTGTGTGTGTGTGTGTGTGTGTGTGTGTGTCTGCGCGTGTGTGTGAGTGTGCGTGCATGCGCGCGCGTGAGCGTGCACGTGCACGTGCCTCCGCTCACGCTCGTGCACCCGCGCACTTGCCGTCGAGCATTTGCATCACCACGCATGTTGAAACTCCGAGTGCCAAGCGTTGGTTGTGTTTTTTTCGGGAGCAGTGGTGTGGTAAATATTCCGGTTTGCATATTTTTTATTTTCTTCTCCACTGTGAGTTGATGTCCCCGGGCGCGGCCATGAATCATTGACAACTCCCACGAACCACTGTCCCAGGAAATTTACATCCAGCCATTAAAGTAGGCCTTACGGGACCAGGGCCGAACAGGCTCAATCAGGCTGGAAAACTCACGCCTCCAACCTACACAAAGCTTGCAGCGATGCAAGTTCTTGTGGGCGCAAAAACTCCAAAATTGATCTTGAAATTTGTTATAATTTACTGATTAGATATTGCTTACAACTTCAGTAAACATTTTTTTTACAGCGAACTGACGAGCAGAATGAAGCACGTTGCCCGGTTACCAGGTTTTCACCAGCATTTTGTTGTATAAACCCTCTAAAAACCCAGGTGGGGCGCTTTGCCTCAGTGAGACGATATTGGATAGTTACAATGATTTACTGTGAATGATCAGACAAGATCTTCCAATCATTTATAAGCCAAATTCTAACTGAGGTGATTTTCTCACTTCATCCCACATATGGCCATGAGCTGTATTAATACAGGTTATCGCCCATAGGTTGAATATTCATAGCATGAACGTGCGTTGCCGTGCACCGACAACAAGAGCGAGAGAGAGAAAATCCATTATCAGAGTTTTAGTCGCATACACAATAACCGAAACACTTCAGAATATCATCCTTATGGGTCCGGCACAGATTGGTGTTTCTGTCTCACATAATATTGCTTCAAAGAGAAATATAATAAATACGTGAGAAAGAATAGGAGGGACATTAGGAGACAATAAGGAGAGACTGAGACCACGAGGGAGACAGAACAATTTGGCTTTTTCAAAGCACTCAACATTTCACTTGTTCCACCGGAGAGGGGTAGTGAGTGTATGGGTTAAAATTAGTTTTGTGTGTGTGTGTGTGTGTGTGTGTGTGTGTGTGTGTAGGTAATCTTTATTCCTCCTTAACTTGCTCCTGCAACTCCCTGCAAGGAGTATCATCCCCCCGGGTGAAAAGTCATGTCCCTCTGAATAATTGCGGTTTTAACAGATTTCGACGCCCAGGGTTTGTTATTGGGAAGAATAGAAATGGATTTCTTGGGGATTGCCAACTCTTCAACCAAAATGTACGTATGCAGTGACACTCACATAAGTTCATTCAAATCGGGGCAAACACCTTGAAAAAAAAAAATCACCATATATGCAACTGTAACACTCCTGGAGGCGCTGAATGCACTCCTCCGACCAGACGGGAACGCAGGCGTCGCCCGGGTTTTTTAGGCCGCAGGACAGGTTTGTAGATCGGAGCCAAATAAACAGCACTGTGACCGGACTCGCCAAGAGGATTTGTAAGCTCCCTTAATCGAACCACAACAAAGGTCCAAACATTTCAAACGCCTCGTAGGACAAGTGACATACTGATAAAAGTTACGAAGCAACTTTCCAGGCTCACACTGTTTGAAGTGGCTCGGAACAAAGTCCGGCACGACCGCTGCCACACTCAGTCCGTGCACTGTTTTCGCAATAGCCCGAGTGGCGGTGTCAACATTAGCTTTCGGGTGAATAAACACAATTTAACAAATATTTGTCGATATTCCCTCAGTAAATAAAACGGCGGGAAAGAAAAATGCCGAGAGTGTATCTGTATTGCACCGGTTTTGGTTGACATATAAGCACAATCCTCCACTGATTCCCTCTGGGAAATGCAGAGTCTCTATCAAGTCGCAGCACTACCCTTAAAACCGGAGATTTACTAATCGGTTTGTAGGTCCTGCCCCTGAAGCCACGTCTCGGTCAAGGCAGTGAGACAGGCGCGCGCACAGAACGTAGTGAAATGCGGAAAATGCAGCAACGGAAAGCAATGGGGTGACGTGCGTGATGTGGCAGGGGACCGTGGGGACACACCGGGTTTTGTCGTAACAGGAAGCAATGTGACCCTTAACTCAGTTGTATCAAAAAAAATCTTGTTTCATCCAAGTGCGAAACAAACGAAAATGAATAGAGATTAAAAAAAAAAACACAGGAAAACTGGCACGGGATTCAGGAACCGCCGCGGCCCGCACGGCGCATGGCGCACGGCTCTCCGGGGGGAGAAATTTAAAAAGATTATCTCCAATTCTCTGAATTTGTTTTTTCATTTTCCATACAAGTCAGAAAAAAAAGGAAACTCAATGAATCAAAATCTTATATACTATACCTTCTTATATAGGGTACCAGGACTTTCTGGGAAAAAGGCTTGTTTTCGAGGCAGGCTTTTATATCCACTGTAATTCCCTCTGTTGAATCGGTATATTTGATCATATTTTTGGATGAATTTCCTTCTGTCTGGGTGCCATGCCATGCAAACGCATGTACAGTATGGTTAAAAAAGAGTGCTAGCCGACGGGGGAATTAAAGTTTTCCTGAGTTCGCCGTGAACGCACCACTTCCTGCTCGGAGCGCTGGAGAGCTGGAGCCGGTGCTTTGTTTGCGAGCAGAGCTCTGCACCGGAACGGCGCTATTTTGCTATATTATAATCACAACATACTCGATTTGCATGTATGGCGGGGAAGTGAGATCCGGTCACTAGTGGTTACCCAAGACACGTGGAGATGTTACTGTAAGGACAGGTGTAAACAGCGCCAAAGTCGTTGTTACGTTCAATTACACAATACACTACACATTGAGCGTTAGAAGAACACATTAAGTCACAATGTGAGTCATGACGAGAGGGAAAACACCACAGTTATTTATTTATTTTTTTTACGCGCAACACAAGAACACTTTTACACAATGAACATTACAAAAAAAAACGAGGAAAAATCCAAAACAGGAGGGAAAGAGCGGTCGCTCTCTCTCTTTGCTGCCCCCCCCCCCGCCCCTCCCTCTCCCCCCTCTCCGCTCAGATCGATTCGGAGCGGGGGATCAGTTTCAGAACACGGTAAACTGCACTTAGAGCGTGTCGGCGCTCGGATTTTCCCTGGCGGATTTGAAAAAAAAAAAAAAAAAAAAAAAAAAAAAAAAAGTCTGTCATTAATGTCAATCGGCGATCGATGGAGTTAATCGGCCCGGCGTAGCCGGGAAGGAGGAGAAAGCCCGTCAGCCTGAGGTGAGTCATGGTCACTTCAATCTCAGGCGATGAGAAAAAAGTAGTGACGTTAAAATAGGTTAAAAAACCCATCGTAAAAACATTAAATTCCAACACAACGTGTGCGTGTGTGTGTGTGTGCAGGGCCACTGCAGGCCATTTGGGTTTCCTAAGCATAATTGCTTTGTGGTGGTGCACCGCCGCCCCCCCCCCCCAAAAGAAGCGCAATCCTCTTTGAACCAAATAAATATATTTTCATTATGAATGTTACAAACAACAAAACCAGAACTACACAATAACAGTATATAATACACAATATAACTAACTACACAACAGGCTACAAACCAGACAGACACACAAATATGCAATCTTCTTCGATATAATAAACCAAATAATTATATTTTCATTACCAATGTAACCAGCATTGTTAAAATAAATATAAATAAATGAGAAAAACAGAACTGTGCAATACACACTTATTAGAAGAAAAGTCACAAAACTTTACAAACTCTGCAAAGACAGTGTGAGGGGCCGAACCGTCAGACACAGGTGTGGGCGTGGGAGTGCCCATCACAGACTGTATAAACTGTATATTATACTATAGATGAACTATGATCTATGGGACAGTTTTTCTGCAGTTGTGGGAGGCACACGTCTACATTTCCTTTGTCCAAAAATCGTTAATTAGGTCAACATAGAGCTACGTCAGGTTTGTCGTGTCTAACTGAACTGCTGGTAGATGGCTGACAGTCAGACTCGGTGTCGTCCTCTTGCTTCTCCATGAACGAATTTCAGCATTGGCCCCTGCATTGATTTAGAAATATGAGGATAGTGAATCAGCATATACATGAAGAGTAATTGGGAAGTAACTGGGCATTAAGAAAGATGGTTTAAAGGTAAAAAAAAAAAATAATAATAATTTTGAATAAATACTTTAATCAAACAATTATTTATTTCTCACAGGAAATGAAAACACAATTAATAGCAGTATGTTAAGAATTACATACCTGCGAGCAATGCACGAGCATCATCCTGCATCTTCTCCTTTTTGCTCTCCTCTGCCCCCCGACTCCTTCTGCCTTTTTGGGACCGTTCTTTGCGAAATTGCTCGGCTCACGCTCGACGCAGTGTCCCCAGCGCCAGGGTGCGCACGCAAAGAAATGACGTCATCGCACCTGCCGCGTCCGGCGCCAGCCTCCGCAAGGTCTCGTGGCGCCTGGCGTCTCGCGCGTCCCATCAGGCTTCAGGGCAGGTGCAAACCACAGGGAGATGCAGGAGGGGGGCCCCACCCGGCACTGGGTGCCCTAAACACAGGGGCGGCCCTGTGTGTGTGTATGTGTGTGTGTGTGTGTGTGCGTGTGTGTGTGTGTGTGTGTGCATCAAAATGTGAGAGCCAGACGGAGACATTATTAGATTTCCACTAAAGCAGACTTTTAAAAGCGCTGTGAAAGATGGCAAGTAACTGCTGTGAAGAAGGACAGGGAGCAATGATGAGGTGTGTGTGTGTGTGTGTGTGTGTGTTCGTGCGTGCGTGCGTGCGTGCGTGTGCGTCAAAATGTGTGCCAAAGCGCATGCGAGAGCCAGGCATTTTAAGATCTCCACTAATGCAGACTTTTAAAAGCGCTGTAAACGGTGGCCAGTTACTGCTGTGAAGGAGGACAGGGAGTGATGAAGGGGTGGGGCCCCGGTGTCCCCGGCGGTGCCACCCCGGGCGCGGTCTGTGCGCCCAAACAGTGTGTTTCTATTTTTGATGTAGGTTATTTTATTCGACTCCGTTTCCTTGTGGAATGAAACAGGCTCCGTGCATAATGGGGACACGTTCTCCGTCACTCTGTTTCTCCCGCGTGCAACTGTCTCAACGTAAATGTCTAGATCTAAAAAAAAAAGTGTGAAGGGCGGTGAAGTAGTGAGCGGAAGGCAGCAAACCTGACTGATATTCCGTTCTTAAATACTGTGAAAGATTGGTGATTAATACCGTCATAGTAACGACGACCTTTGTTGAGTCCAAATCTGAGACCGGGAAGGGTGAGCCAAGGTTGAGTCAGGCCGGTCATTACTGAGATCGAAAAAGAATCTTCAAAAAGACAGAAGACTTATCTGAACCCATACCATTTTACCAAACAAGTTGGCCTCGTCGAACACGCCCAGCGATTTCGCTTCAAGTCCCTATTCAGGAGACGGAGCAACGGCCGTTATGCAAGTAATGAACAGAAAAAAAGAAAAAAAAGCAGCTGGACTAAGTCGAGACCACAGGCGACAGCTGGCAAGACCTATGGCCAAGTCATCATCCAGATACTAACAACTCCAACATAGTTCATTAAAACGTCCAGATAATTACAGGCCATAATATCACAACGATATTACATTCCTCTCTAGATTACTTTGCATCCATTTAGGGGGGGCAAATCATAGCCTCTTCATTCATTATCTCTAAATTATCCAAATAAATGGAGCATCCAGTCTGTTAAAGTGGTCTAATTTCGCTGACAGTGGCTTAATTTACCAACTGTCATTTCAACCGGAAAATACCTTAAATCTTCAACCTTAAAGTGTAAACCAATAACTATTAATCATTTAGAGAGAGTCCATATGTCCGACCCCTCTTCTATTTGAATGTACACGTGTAACCGTCGAGTAAACTCCGTAGAGTCAAAATAACTGCCACGTTTCTGGGAATGAAAACCAAAAGAGAAACATCGCCAAGTATGAACCCTGAACACAAGCTGGAGTACAGGTCTGAAAATACACTCCAGACATCCATCCCTTTCACACAGATATTTGGATCCTGTACATTTGCAGTGGGGACCGAAAAAAAAAAGTCCTTCAGGTTAAATGTGAGGCGCCCAAGGCACTTCAAAACATCTCAGATATACCAAGGGTGACCAGGGGGGTCCGGCGCTCGGATTGATTGGACTTGCGCAGTTTCTTAGCATAGCGCTGCGCATATCCATGCGATTTGACATCTCGTGAGTCATGGCGCGGAGGAAAGGGAGCAGGGGCAGGTCCCATGCTCCTAGCTGCTCCGTGGGTTATCACAGCAGACAGGCAGGGGACGGGTGTCGGGGCCTCATGGAAGGATGGGCTGGAGGGCTGGAGGGCTGGAGGGCTGGAGGGCTGGAGGGCTGGAGGGCTGGAGGGCTGGAGGGCTGGAAGTTAACCAATGCAGAAAAGGGAGGCGATTGGATGGAATGTGTGCGGGGACGGCTGTAAAGAAGGTATGGATGACATGCAGAATGAAGGGGCAAGGTGAGATTGATAGTCAGGTAGATTTACAGACAGATGCAGGAAGTCTACATGATGCAAAGAATAGGAAGTAGGGTGGTATACGGGGCTGGTATGGAAGCAGAGACAGGGTTGTTACGGCGGAGACAGTGGACTCCTGGGTTCCTGCCTGAGTAAAGCACAGACTTACTGCCCGGGAGGAATTAATAGGATGGCAGCCGAGAGAACCGACCCCTCTTCAAGTGACTTTGGTCGGAATCTGATGCCGGGATAAGGATGGATTGATGACGGAAGAGTGGAGAGGATGGACAGAAGAAGGGATAATGTGATGGAATGGTGGATATGAGGCGCACGATGAGAGAGGTGAGATTGGATGGTTCGGGATGAGAAGTTTGAAGGTCATACTGTAGCTAAGTTCTAGACTAGAGGGAGCATGTCTCCATTATGTCTGTCTGTCTGTCTGTTTATCTATCTATCTATCTATCTATCTATCTATCTATCTATCTATCTATCTATCTATCAATCTATCTATCCATCCATCTATCCCTCTATCTATCCCTCTATCTATCTATCTATCTATCTATCTATCTATCTATCTATCTATCTATCTATCTATCTATCTATCTATCTATCTATCTATCTATCTACTGATTGATCGATCTAGTATGTAGATGGAAATATTAATTCAAATTCAGATAGATATTACATGTATATACAATATGTAAAAAATGTATCATCATGAACTCTATTGCAATTTTGTCATTAATAGCACTATCTTCGACTGTAATATCACCAAAAAAGTGATACAAAGTAAAACTAAAAGGGAAATTTCAATAAAACTAAAAGCCGAAAACTCCCAAAGAGATATGGATTATGCAGGTTAGAGCGCGGGGATATCGGGCAGGAGTGTGTGTGTGTGGGCACGTCCATCAAGCACGTCGATGGGAATCTGAATGACATTTCATTTGGTTTCATTTCATTTAATTATAGTATTTTGCAAATGCAAAAACACTGAAATACTCAATTTAAATACGTAGACTATCTATTTCAACTGCATGGTATTCGATCGGAAAACTGTAGATCTCGTGTCTCCCCGTGTCGTGAGAGTATTTCTACTCGTGCTGCTTTCCATCTATTCGTCACCCCCTATCACTCTGCCTCTCGTTCTGACAGGTGAGGTCCTGTATCTGGCACTTTCACATTCTCCCCGACTTTGTCACAATCTCATCTCCTCCTGTGGCACTCAAACTCGGGTTTTCTCTCCCTCTATCTCCCCCTCTCCAGCCTACAATTTCTATATCTAACAGTAATCAGACATCCAATTACATGTGCCGCACACACACACACGCGCGCACGCAGGCGCGCGCGCATGCGCGCGCACACGCGCGCACACACACACACACGCACACACACACACACACAAATACATGCAATCTCTGATGCCCCTCGGACACCTGGAGATGCCTGTCTTTCCCTAGGCTCACCAATGTCTTATCTAGGGATGAAGTCAGAGTTAACTTGTAGACACACACTCACACTCACGCACGCACACACCCACACGCACGTCAACGAGGGCACTATCTATAAAACACAGATACACATGGAGTGCACCATGTAATACTGTAGGAAAACCGGACATGAGCACGCGCATGCTTTCTGCACATGTGCAGTGCACACAAACCCAAATACGCACAGTATGCACCCACACACACAGAGACACACACACAGAGACACACGCACAGACACACGCACAGACACAAGCACAGACACACACACACACACACACACACACACACACACACACACACACACACACACACACACACACACACACACACACACACACACACACACACACACACACACATTCACTCTTCTGGAGGGTGAGTAGAGATCATGGCTGTGGGAGTGGGGGACAGAGCGCCTCATCTCCCCTCTCCAATCCTCCCACATCACTCTCATTACAGTGCGACGGTTGGATGAACGACAAAACCACCACTGACGGACCTGTCCTGACATCCCGGCGGTGAATTGTTAATGCGGACGTTTACTGTTCATCTTTATTAGTAGTCCTTCATCTCAAGGTTTCCTCTTTATTCTTCATTGCTATTTTTTTCCCCCTCTCTTTACGCATAAATTGAGATGGAGTGGATGATTTGAAAGAGCTATGTAGAGGTTAGTTGCACGCCATATGTCTAGACTGTGATCACAGTTAACAGCATACGTAGGCCAAAGCGGCTGTGTCCTGCACGCCCGGGTATTTCACTGCAGATTAACGGTTCCGTCGCGTGTTTAGACTATTTGGCGTTGCTCTTTGAAATATACAGTTACTGGGGGAAGATGATGGGAACACAGTGTAAATGCTGAATACCAGCAATTTAATATCGATCATTGGGGAGGGGGAAATGCACCATCTACTATCAACGCACAGCAGGCTCCCTGTTTGCAGACTGCTCATATGGACGCTATTGGTGCGTGTATCTTCAGTCTGTTATATACTTATACAGGCTCTACTTACACATACATAACAAAATAAGACATTTTTAAGCAAAAATAACAATAATAAAGAATAGAAGAAAACAACACAAAACAGAGTTTCACTCAACTGAAAGGTTATCAAACAGAAAATCAACCCAACGCACACAGCAAGGCAGGTTCAAAATAAGCTTGTGCACAATCAAATTCTGCATGCAATTTGTTGCCGTGAGTCCATGAGCGGAATACAAATTAGCCGACATTATGGGCTGTGAATAGCGATGGTCACTCGGGCTTATTGCCCCTGATAGCATCTGTGTGGGCAAACATGACGCCTGAACAGTAATGAAAGGAAAGTGTTTGGCTGCCTTTAGATACAAACCAGGTTCACTTTGTGTATGCATTGTGTATGCGTGTGCGTGCGTGCGTGCGTGCGTGCGTGCGTGCGTGCGTGCGTGCGTGCGTGCGTGCGAGTCCATTAACGAGCGAGGCTTTTGTGTACTATGGAAATGCATTGCTTTAGCCATACGGGTAAAACGGTAGCACTGTATTACCTATTCAAATAAAATCATCTCTCTCTCTATCACGCTCCCACTATCGCTAATATTGTTTGCGACCAAATTTGAGGGGTGTATGCAAAAGGGAGGGACGATGGAACCGAGGGCGTAACTTTGGTTTGAGAAGTGGAGAGGAACATAATAAAGCAAGGGGGGTCTGGGGGTCGATTTGAATCGTATTTCCTGCATTTCTACATATATGTATGGCCTACAGAGAGCAATACAACATCACGTATAACCTGCCTGCATATACTTCAGATAATAATTTGATTTAGCATATTAAGGAATGTGCTTGATATTTTATGTGTCATTTATTTTTTATGACTGACTGAAGTCTTAAGTCTGACAAAAAAATCATGGCAGCCATTTTATATGCAGTAAGAAAAAATAATATACTTTGAACCTCATTACGTAGGGTAAGTACATTTCAAATATTATATTAGGATGAAGAATGAGTACATTAGATACACATACACATACATAAGTCTATCCCATATTCGTAAGCCTATTCCCTTTATCTATTCCATTTTATTTTATTTTATTCTTTATATTTTTATTTTATTCTATAAGTATTCAACGTACTATATTACGTTTTAAGAATCAGTTAGTTGGTCTAGTAGAAAGAAATTTTCCGAGGACATATTGTGTGTAATCACCTGGTGCGTTGCATTACATTTCCCTGCATATATGTATGAAAGTATGTATATGTATGTGACAAATAAACCTCTTGAATCTTGAATCTAGAGGGACGGCCCAGGTTGGACAGTTTGGTGGAAAAGTGAGAGAGGCCAGATTGAGATGGTTTGGACACATGTGTAGGAGAGATGAAAGTTACATTTGGGAGAAGGATGCTGAGGATGGAGCTGCCAGGCAAGAGGACACTTGGCACATGTAATTATCCCCGCCACACACAGACACACACACACACACACACACACACACACACACACACACACACACACACACACACACACACACACACACACACACACAGACACACACACAGACACACACACAGACTATGGTTTTGGTTTTCCAGAATTGATTTAGGCTTTCACAAGGTCTCATTAAAAGAATAGATTTGATCAATATTTTAATTGGTTATGGCAAAGATGTGTTTCTTTGTTCTTGTTTTCAGTCAGCTTCAATACCAAAGTTGAAAATGCCCTTCATACGATTCATAGAAACCCCCTCAAAACACAGATATGTGTGATATATTGTGAATGCGCAGAAAGTTTTGAACACGAGCAGACATCTTGTTGAAACACATATGAGCTACTGAAGCCCAGGAGTTTATAAATAAATTAGAATGAATTTATTTATTGATTTGAATAGGTGCCAGGTGCACGTTTAAAGAGGATACCTCCCCAAAACAAAAGAGGACGGAAGAGTAAACCACGCCTTATTTGTGTTTTGACGCAGCAGAGAAGACATTTTTGAATTGTCACCTGGTGCCTGAATTTTGTGTTTTCCTACATAAGAAAAGACACTTTCACCATGAATTGAAGCAGAAAAGGCACAATTTGCTGCATAAAAAATGTACCAGAATGCAGAAAATTAAGTGTTTGATGCTCAATATGTCCTGCGACCCCCAGGACCCCCAGACCCCCGCTACAGCATGATTGTGTTACGCCCGGTGGAGAAGGGGCCGCAAATCGGTTTTCCCCGGAATCTCCAAATCACTAAGACTGCCCCCCCTGTGTTTACAATGATAAATTAAGGGGGACAACTCTCTGTTTTGTGGGGAAGTGGAAGTGGGGGTCCGGACCCTCTCCTGTGAACCCCGCCCCTGGATGGAACAGAAGAGCGAGGTGAGAGAGAATGAAACGCAATCATCCACTTATTGTGTTGTTTTTAACATGGACTTCCAGCGAAGCAAATTTATATAATGGGATTTGTATTCCAGGGTATTCATGTACACACACACACACACCCACACACACGCACACACACACACATGCACGCACACACACGCACACAAACACACACACACGCACAGACTCGGTTGCCTATTAAAGCAACTCGGCAAGTCAACAATACCCCCTTCCCACACACACACACGCATGCACACACACACACACACACACACACACACACACACACACACACACACACACACACACACAAACATGAGAGAGACTGCTCGTCCACATAGGTCAGTTAGGGTGAAGAGATGTGCTTTCATTATTTGCGGAACGTCCAGACGGTTACGGCATAATTCCTTCCCATCCGCCTCGCAACTGAAGTCACGGTGGACACCATCTACCCGTGACATCACCCTGTGTTTCCATTGCACCCACGCAACAAATACCCCAAAAAAACGAAAGTTAAAAGGCGGCGGTGCCTCGATCCGCTCTGATGCCTGATCAAGGGTCATACCTGTCGACGCTGCGATTTGAAAACGATGGAAACGGTCCGGCGCCCACGGGGGAGACCCTGTCGCAGGGTCGACCCCCGGGGGGCCCGTTACGTGTCTGACTGTTGGATCTGATCGCAGAAATCCCCGTTACGCGTTACGCATAATCCCGACGAGTCGGGCCTACGTGACTCCGGCCTGATTTTCCACTCGCCGACAGAGTCGAGCAGGAGAGACGGGCAGTCCACGGAGCAGCAGCCCGAAACACACGACATACAACCTACCAACTTTTACTTTTCTTCTCTAGGTTTTTGATGTTTCTTATAAAATTTTAGCTGTTCATTCATTTACTTTACAGTGATCAAATAAAAAAAATTGAATAGAAAAGAGGGATAGAATCGAATAAAAAAAAAAAAAAAATCCTGTCCCGCACATGGTTATTTTCGGTGTCTCTTCTTTTCGTGACAAAACGTGGTTCGGAGACGCGACGGACTCGTCGGGCATTCCTCCTGGTGAAAGAATGTTGTAACGTGTGGCGACCCCCTGTCACCGATCAGTCACGTAGCGCGAAACTAAAAAGGTTCACTAAAAGTTTCCCGATCGCAAGACGGAACGTCGCGTCGTGTGAACAGTACAGCCATCTGACGACTTGGAGAGCCGCGTCGTGCGTCCAAGGCGTTAGGAGGTCCCGTTGGGAGTCTCCCCCCGTGCGTCACGAACCCACTCTCAGCACTGGCTCACACTCGGTGTTCGGCGGGTCAACTCAGAAAGATTGCTTTTTAATTTTGCACTCCAGACTCGTGGGATGACCTACAATGCACTTTAAATATGGATTCCTTGATACCGTTGGGACACATTTAAAAATACGCTTACAAATCTCATTGTTCATGAATGTGTTTGTTTTGACTCGGAAAATGTTTCAACCGATGTTGGTGTCTGCGTTATTATTGTCTTCTTGACTTATTTTTTATTTTTTTATTTTGATGTTTGTGGGGGTTTTTTTTCTCCTTCGAATGTGATCTCACCATCATTGAAAATGAGTGTTCACCCCTATCTGTATCCCCCCAGAACGAAATAATACTAATGGGGCCGGGCGCAGATCCGCAATTACCACCGGGCCCCTGCAGACGGTAATAGCATCGCTCTAATTGCGCGTGGCAATTAGCGTCGGCGCTTGTGAATGGGACGTTTTTTTGTGACGAGGCTCAGAAAGGGGCCAATTTTGTGCCAAATGTAAGCATAATAACTCATTTAAATATGCACAAATAACGCCGCCGCATTCGCCCCTGAGTTTTAATTTTAGATGGAGGTTATTAGGTACGGAGAAAGTGTCGTTCTACCAGGAAATGGAACGAAACAAACAGCGTGCACTTTCTCCTTCACCCCCCACATATAATATAAATATGATATAGAAATAATACTGTTACCATCTACAAAAGATAAAGTATGGTATATGTATATATGTATGTATAGTATATGATATGAAAAGTAAGTACGCTTAAAATCAGTCCAAAAATTCAGCGAGTTACGATGATTTCAATCGTGGATAGGACCCCTGCCATAATCGACACCACATGCATTACATCCCTCTACATGTATCAGGAGATTCAGCTAATGTGTGTGGGGCTTGCAGTGAGCGGACCAAACCACTGTGAGGCATAGGAGGGGGGGGGACGCAAGCTTTCAAAACTTAAAACCAACAGCCTCTTCCTTGCTCCAACTGAACAGTATCCAGTGACGCCAGCCCCACTACAACTTCCTGAAGGACCTGTGGGGGTGTCAGTGTGTCAGCAGCTTCATTGAAAGAAGTTAAATTCGATAAAGTTTGGAGTTTTTCTTCCCACTGAGGCTCTTTGAGGCTGTATGTTCAGGCCAGATGCTGTGAAGGCACTATTGCTTTGGCCAACGCCACCGTTATGCATAGATTCCAGCGGATCAATGCACCTGAGGTATTTCTTATGCATTGATGTGCACGCTGCCGGCCAGGGTTTCTGCCCCCTCCCACCGTCAATGCCACATACCTCACTGCCAAACGCTCTCTCTCCTCAGCCCGAGGCGTGAGTCAGAGATTGGCCAAGGGCGGCGTTTTTTATACTGGTGACCTCAATTGGACATGATTCTCCATTCTCAAAATAAAATAAAAAATGCCGTTCCAAGAATGTGTGAACAACCGCAGCCAGCAGCCAGAGCTTCTTGAATGATGGCTTCGGAATGAACGTGGTGTGAAGTATTTAAAAATCTGAACAAAAGGCCATGGCATAAACATAACAGATTCAATAAATGTTTACATCAGCATTTCATCACACAACAGCAGAAACTTAAAAAAAAAAAAATATATATATATATATATATATATGTATGTATATATATATACACACACAATACACAATACATTTGAGTATGGACACAAGAAAACATGTTTTTCGTGTGAGCATTTATACACAGTAGCACACGCAGCCACATGCACACAGGTAGACAGATGTTATGGCGACCGACTTCCAGCAAAGAATGGCCAATGATCCAGTGAGTGCAATGAAGAATGCCATCCTGCAATAAGTGGTTTAAGTCAGACAGTGCTGCATGTTGCGTGGCGTAACGCGCGTTCATCCGAGGAATTTACAGGTGAAGGTCACGCTGAGAACGAGTTTGGGCACAATGAATTCAACATACGCACTGAACGCACTGAAATAGGCTTTTAGGGAGTGAGTGCTTTTGGCGGCGTTGACTTGTACATGAAAAGTGGGGACGGTGTTTCCTGCGATGAACAGGTGTTTGTAGTTCACAAATTATGGAAGTGGTTGAATATACTGGCACTGGTTTATAAAATATTATCGCGCACATACAAATTGTATTGATAAGTGTTGATATTCCGAGATTCTAAACGTCTGGTGAAGAGAACCGGACCCAAAACCAATCCCTGTTGAACCCCTTCGATGACCTCGAGAAATGCAAGTTTAAACACACCTAAAATACCTCGGCGTTGCAATGCACTGAAGTCTATCATGCATAAAAATTCTAAACCCACCACGGGCGGGAGTATCAAATTCAGTATCACAAAGGCGCTTCAGTACCTGTTATCAAGGATAGCGACGTTTGCATTGAACCGAGCGTTTTACCTCGTCCGCAGAGGTGAGTCCGTTTGGGGTGTAAACCGGGGCTTTGATCTGCCCTTAACCTTCACTTTCTTCAGCATTTTCTCGTTCATCTCTTTTTTTTTTTTAAATATTTGATCAAAAAGGTGCATTTCGAAACAAGAACAAAAAACAAAAGACCCTGTGATTTGCAGTTTGTACGCCGCTCAACCCCGCAGAGTGAGTTTTGGTTCGGGGGGGAGCTTCCGTCCGAAGTTTCTCAAAACACGGCTGGTGTTGGTTGGTTGCATGGCGGCCTCCCAGTGCTCAACTTGCTTTTCCTGGTTCATTTCAGCGCTTTACAGTCGTCAGCACACTTTTGTGTCGAGTGCGCTGACAAGTGTTCACCGCCAGAGGATCTTTTTTTTTTAATTTTTGTCGGCTTAGTTCGTCCTCCGTCTGGCACCGCCTAAATTTTGGCCAATTAAAGCCGTGGAGCCAGCTGCCATCCCTTGAACCCAGAAACGCCCGGCGGAGCTAGAAAGAACATTACCTTGATCCCTTCGCTCCGATGGGGGCTGTTTCGTTAAAGAACATCGGAAGTCGAGTCCCTCCCTCTTTCTCTCTCTCTCTCTCTCGCTCTGCCTGACTGGATGACCTTTGACCCCGGGCGTCCATACAGTGCGAGAGCGATCCGCGGCTCGGCGGGCGCCGGCGCTGCTCGGGGGCCAATAAAACAGTCACATAACACCATTACCTCACCCTGCCCCAGCGGGGCTCCAGCTGCGTCCGTCCCTCCCCCCGTCTAATATAATCTCTCTCTCTCTCTCCGTGTATTCACCCTTTCCCGCATAACTCGTTTTTTTTTTGTTTTTTTTTCCATTCTTCTCTCGGCTCTAACTCGTTTTTGATGTTCCTCGTTTTCTCTCCGTCCTCTTTTCTTCCGTGCTTCCACCCCCCCCCTCCCCCCTCGCCGCTTGCATCCGGGTAAACTCGCCACAACCGGCCGTCTCTGGCCGTCGCTCTCGCGCCTCTCATCCCTCCGTTCTCCCTTCCACCTTGAGGGGACCCCCCCCCCCTGCTGACCGGGGCTCCATAATCAAAAACCAAACCGGAGCCTTGTCGTGTTGATTAAAGCTGTCCAGGGGGAGAAAATGACAGCCTGCGCATTCTGTGCCGTCCACTCAGCTTCCATACAGCTTCTCTTTATTTATTTCCTCCTCTCTTTCCTCCCCGATGATTTTTTTTTTTTCTTAAGCGGCTCTTTCTCTGCTTTCCACCTACCCGCCCACCCATCCTTCCGTCCCTCTATCCATCCATCAATCTCTCCATCCATCCATCCCTCCCTCCATCCATCCGTCCATCCATCCATTAGACTGTATGCAGCACCTCCCGGGCATTGCTCAGCCACCTTTTGACCCGGAGTCAATTTAATTCTGTCAGAGCATGTCTACCTGGCCGCCCTCGGCTCTCTGGATGTAAGCCTTTCTCCCGGAGCTATTTGCACAGTAACCGTGAGGTGGGATTGACTTCTTAATCTGTTTGATTTCTAAGCATCTCAAGAAACTTAATAGCGTAATTCACAGGGAGAATCACTCCACTTGTATATCGGACACTCCGCTTTTTCTCATTTTAAGACACATCTTATTTCATGTTGACCAATGTAAATTCTTGATAGTAGTTCTTATTTAAAGTTATAGTTATATACAGTGTCACTAAGCTATATTTATTTTAATGATAAAAACATCAAATTTGTCATCCTAATTTCATTAAATTCTGTTTTATTTGATATCATATGATGTAGCGGAATTTCTCTCCAGGTATTAATAAAGTGTATCTTATTATATTTTCTTATTATATTACATTACATTATGGAACATCACTTTTTACGCCATCTTGCCTGGCATTAAATGCATGGATTTTAAGCCTGTAAACATTCAGATCTGCCCTGAACGTAATTGGTTTGGCAGCGGCTGGATCATAAAGTTGACGCCGGACTCCGTATGTTTAAATTTCTGACATTTTGCTGTCAAACCTCATCAGAGTGAGCACATTAGGTGCGGCCCGAGAGTGAGGAGAATTCCTCCATCACCAACATTACAAGCAGCCAACAGTAATGAAAGTCAGAGCCGCGGGGCTCTCGCTAATATCCCTGTGACTCTTGAATGTCATGGGGGATAGAGCTGTGGGAGAAAAGAACAGAAGGGAGCTCAGAGCTTAAACGTTTTTTTGTATTTTTTTCTTCTACCGTGACTAGAGAGGAAATATTGCAATGACATTATTTCGGAGCATGTGAGGTACCATGCGTTTTAAAAAATTTTTTTTTTTTTTTTTTATTAAATAATGGAAAATCATTTCCCACACATTTTATTTTCCACGCAGCTTTAAAGGAAAATTATTTTTTAATTTTTTATCTAAACCTAATTTTTACATCACTGGGCGTCAACCTGAATGATTAGCGTCCGAATCTTTTCAATTGATCCAGTATTTAGAGAATAGCTTCAGCCGAATGCAGCCTACCGAGATGGAAAACATTCTCTCTCTACTCTCAATAATCAAAAAATGTTTTTTGTTTTGTTTTTTTTTGTTTTTTTTATTCTTCAAATAAGTGACAGAGTTTAAAATAACCCTTTGATTAAATAGACATACGCATATCATGTAAACGCTATGGCAAAGCATTGCAGAATCCTCCCACAACTGCCAATAACTTACTCTACTAGTTTCTTACTGCCGCGCATCCAGCTTCCCAAGACGGTGTTTCTGACGGGAAATAGAGGGGATAGAGGAAATACACTATTCACACACACACACACACACACGCACACGCGCACACGCACACGCACGCACACACACACACACACACACACGCATCATCATTACCTGGCGTGGAGTTGAACAGAATTTTCCCAAAGAGGCCAACCTTCTATTAACATTATATTAACACGGAGACAAGCGTCTGACAGCTAGACATGGCTGCATATCAACTGTTTCTCTTTCAATTATGCCGGTGACAGAGAATCCGCAGGCAATTTAGCCAGGCAGCTGCGAGGGGTCCGGAGAGAGGGCCTCACAGGCCTGACAGTGGCGCTAGCAGAGCTCAGGAAACCGGGCTTAGGAAATCACGTCGGGCCCTCTCAGTTCCTCTTAGGAACGTGGACGGCGGTCAATTCAGAGCAAAATTGCAAAATCGAAGGTGCACGCCACAGAAGTGTTATTAAAAGATGGATCTTCTCCACTGGGCTTTTATATCCTGTTGCCGAGCACTTCCACACAGAATTTGATGCAAATAAAAGGCCTCGGCGCCCAATATTATTTGCCGCAATTATTGTCGAGTACCTGCATGCAGCATTGTGCCAGGTTCCCGGCACAATACATTTCCCACAATCTGGAAATTGAAGCTCATTGTGCTCTGGTGCTGCTTGTCAAAATGCCAGAGAAAGACTTTAAAGGTAGAAATGTTTTTCTGAATATATTCCCAGCATGTGTCTGTCATTCACAGGGTATAAATAGAATCGCTGATCTGCTGAACAGCAGCAACCTGAGAAAGCAGAGTTAGAGTTAGGGTTAGCTTAGGGTTGGGTTAGGGTTAGGGTTAGCTTAGGGTTGGGTTAGGGTTAGGGTTAGCTTAGGGTTGGGTTAGGGTTAGGGTTAGGTTAGGGTTAGGGTTAGGGTTAGGGTTAGGTTAGGGTTAGGTTAGGGTTAGGTTAGGGTTAGGGTTAGGGTTAGGGTTAGGGTGGGGGTGGGGGTGGGGGTGGGGATTGGGGTTAGGGTTAGGGTTAGGGTTAGGGTTAGGGTTAGGGTTAGGGTTGGGGTTGGGGTTAGGTTAGTTTAGGTTAGGTTTAACCTAACCTAAATTTAACCTAACCTAGGTTAGGTTAGGTTAGGTTAGGGTTAGGGTTATGTTAGGGTTCGGGTCAGGGTTAGGGTTAGGGTTGGGGTTAGGGTTAGGTTAGGTTAGGGTTAAGTAAGGGTTAGGGTTAGGAAAGGAAGGAAAGTCTTTTGGTTAGGGTTAGGGTTCGGGTTTGGGTTTGGGTTGGGATAGGGTTAGGGTTAGGTTAGGGGTGGGGTTGGGGTTGGGGTTAGGGTTAGGGTTAGGGGTGGGGTTGGGGTTGGGGTTGGGGTTGGGGTTGGGGTTGGGATTAGGGTTAGGGTTAGGGTTAGGGTTAGGGTTAGTTTAGGTTAGGTTAGGTTAGGTTAGGTTAGGGTTGGGGTTAGGGTTATGTTAGGGTTCGGGTCAGGGTTAGGGTTAGGGTTAGGTTAGGTTAGGTTAGGTTAGGGTTAGGTTAGGGTTAGGATTAGGGTTAGGAAAGGAAGGGAAGTCTTTCGGTGGCCCATGCCCTTTTTCTTCTATTGACACTTGAGTTGAGTTGAGTTGATGTTCATGAATCATCATATTTGATTTTCACAGAATGAGAGAAGAAAGGAGATAATATTAAGGATTTAAGACCTAATGCGTAATTATCATGAAACCAATAGCCCAGAAATACTTAATGGGCTATTTACTCTCCTTAATTCTGACCTTTTCTGTATCTTGGCTTCAGTAGCAACTTAATTTCCCCCGACGGAATCGACCGCGCGCAATTAAATGCAGCACAAACAAATGTAACGTCATTCGGAGCCGCTCATTCTGGCACACATATCTGCCACACTGGTTTGAGTTTCTCCAGATATGTAGCACTAAAGGCAACCAGTCGAGAGAAGAATAATGAGGTACAAAAAAAAAAAAATCAAGTGAACCACATTCAACATTTCTTCAAAATGTCCCAACAACACCCTACGGTCAACTGCCGCTGGTTGAAGAAATTAAAAACCACGCACCAAAGAAAAAAAGATCAGATGCAGACGCAAAATCGGACCACTGCCCCCTTGTTTTTACCCCAAACTGCACGCTCTGTGTAATGCTGCGATAACGGGCGGCTCTCTACGGTTTGAGTGTTCACACTGGTGGGAGTGGAATATTTCCAGCAACAACTTGAGCCTCGCAGTGTCAAAGTCCATGAAGATGGAAACCCGACAGACGTTGATTCCTTGTAGAACTGCAGGAAAGGCCCCCCGCCCCCCGAGCGGAGCCAAACGGGGATCCGCAAACTAAAATGTGGGGCTTCTCTTTTTATAAACACGGCTCATTTGAAATAGATTGCTGCGGCGTTCTACTGCGGCTGCGCTGCCTCGCACATTTCCCAGCAAAAGAGCAACGGGGAAAAAAACAATAGAAATTGATCCCCGCCGTTTCCGCGTGGGCCGACAAGGTACGCTGAAAGAAAGTTTGACGAGCTCCGTGACGCGCCTCCGTTGTATCTACATAATTCCCTCCTTCCCGTGACGTAATCCCTCCACAAACAAACCCTAACCCTAACCCTAACCCAGATACATGACGACCGACTTTCTGGCGGGCTTTGCTTCCCCCCTCATGAGACGAGAGAGGTCATACGTTCCCGTCAGCTCCTCTTGCCAGAAAAAAAAAAAAAAAAAGGGAATCAATGACCTGATCAGAAAGCAATTTTAGGGGAGGGTGGGGTGGGGGTGTGTGTGGGTTATTGGAGGTCTCGGTGAAGGCTGTTTATTAGAGGACCGGGGGGCGTGTGGGAAAATGCATGACCCGTCCATTTCTACAACGCCGAGAATCAATGGAATGATGATCAGGGGAGATATTGGCAACACGGCAGCGGGGTGAGCAACACTCTCCTCAGCACAAAACAATTGATGGGCAATCTATCTCTGCTGGAGCCGAGAGGAGACGCGCCGCTCCGACCGCCAATGCACACACACACACACACACACACACACACACACACACACAACTAAAAAAGACACATACACTAAGGAACGGCAACGCTCACCGAGAGGTGTTATTTTTAATTTCGCGCAATTGTCGAGAACTGTTCATTCTAGTGATGTCCCGCCGTGCCGGGCGCTCCTTCAGCGGTGAGGGAGCGCGCCACGCGTCCCCTTTTTCAAATTCCTTTTTTGCCGACGACGCCAGAAACGCCGCCCCGGATCCGTGTGGTTTGTGAGAGGAGCGTCGAACCTCACGTTACGTCCTACTCCTTCCCCGAGAGATCGACGGCGGCCTCCTTTGTGCGTCAGAGGAGGAAGGAAAGGAGCAGAAATAAATGTGAAAATAGCCGTTCTCGTGATGATTAAAAAGCCTTGATTTCATTGGAACTTTAATCAGCCTACCGCGGTGAAGGCATGTTACCCGAAAGGGGGTGGGCCAATAAAAACAAAGGCTTTTTATGCCACGAAAAGAAGTGCCATGGTAATTATGTTGAGAATGGATTTTTTTGTTATGTTTTTACTGCTCGACAAAAGCCGCCTCTGTCAATCTCTTGATCCAACTCCCTGCCCTCCAAGAGCAGCGGGTTTTTTTTTATACCTCCTGTTTGACCTTTTTATTTGATTCTTCAGCGCTGATATACATTTAATCACATTTATTTTCTGGTCCAGTCGTGAACCGGTAACTGGTGGAGCTCGACGTTTGGCTCGACCAGTTTTGCGTATGGATCCGATGTTTACTCGCGCCAAAAATGCGTGGTAATATCAGCATAATAGCCACTTTAATTTCCTGATGGCCGATCCTGGGTGAGAGCCACCGCTGTGCGCGTGTCCTCCTCCTGCTTATCGTCATGATCTGGCTCGGCCCGGTGCCGCTGGTAGCTGGTTTTGCTTTGGGTTGCTCTGAGGATGGGGGCTAGATATCGATCGGCGCCTGTTGGTTTGTGATATACAGTATATTGAACTCTGCGCCCCCGTCATCTCCGCGCTGTATTTTCTAGGTCAATAAGTGGAAATGGATGCGTCTGTTTCTCCTCCATGTGCAAGTTTTATGCCGCCCGCGGCATCAGCGGAGTTGCGGCGGTCTGGGACTCCCTGCGCGTTGCCCACCCTAAACTTCTGCTCAGGAACGGTGGATATCACTTTCATCCCTAGAAACCCACATTTCCACTGTCGATGTTTTCAATCTCCAGCTGCTTCAGATTTAGAAGAAGCACGTCTTCAGGGTTTAGGTGACATCAACTGGTTGTGGGGGGTGATAGGACATTTCTGATATTTGATATTTCCGTTTCTCCTCTGTTGGATCTTGCTTTAATTAATTAATTATTTATTTATTTATTTATTTTTATTTTAGTGGCTCCCAGTACCAGCTGGTGTTAACGTAGCTCTCTTATTGATCCGTGTAGAGGTTCCTCCGGTTCTCTCTTTGTCCGCCGGTTAAATCATGACAGACTGGTTTTTGACGTCAATGACTGGATAGGCCAGCCATCCATCTTTGGACGTGTTAGAAGATGGGAGATTGTCTGGAGATCCAACACGTTGGCATCTGGTGTTGGCTTTGCGGATTTTTCAGCGCTGCATTCCAGGTGAGGGTACCATGCAGCCGACTGGAACAGGGGTGATGCCAGGATTTTTTGCCCCCCCCCCCTCCACTTTCAGGGATTACGGTCATAGAACGTTGGTGACAGTGGCTTGGGCGTCGGGGCGTCCGGCCCCAAATTTTTTTGGAATAGCCACCAATCTAAAATAACCCCACAGGGCCGGCTCCACGCCCGACTGCTCCCTCTCTGATGGTACCGACTGTGCCCGTGGCGCGCCAGCGATTGTTCGCCCGTGTGCTTTTATTCTAGAGGTTATTTTACTCCCCCCGCCGCGTGTCCCCCCACTACATGGTACAATCCGGCGCCCAAGTCACCATGAAAAGGCTGCCAGGCTCCGATGCTCAACCGCAAGCAGCCGGAGTCCTATTCCACAAACGTACATTTGGGAAGGGCGAGCGAGAAAATGGGAAAAAATATCATCCACTACTCGCTGAGGAAAAATTGTTTCTATGCATTTGACAGAACCCACTAGCCAGGCCTTTTTGGAATTTCCGTGTTGAAAGAGCATTGGCCGACTCGAGGAGAGTGTACGGCACATTTTCCAAAATCATTGAAAAAAATAAAATAAAATAAAATAAAATGTGAAAAACACTTTCTCACATTTCTCCCTCCAATCCTGGCACACTCCCTTTGTCGAAATGAGAAGAAAACCGCTTTTGAAACACATGAGTTTGGCAAATTGCATGAAAGGGCTCTTTCAGATTGTTTTGTCTCTCTCGCTTGCGTTGGAGCAAAGAGCGGTCCCTTTTTTTCTTTTTACATTTCACCGCCTCGCTCATCTGTATTTTCCGATGTTAAAAGACGATTTGTTTGATATCTGATTTTTTACGAAGTCCAATCGAATACCGTGCGGCAATTATTCTGAGTCGGCCGATGGGGCGCAACACGTGCGCCCTCTGCTGGCGGAACGGAAGTAATCAATATGCAGGAGCCGCAAACCATTAACAATGAAGCCTAGATTCACCTCTTCACGCTTCTCTTTTTTCCTGTGCAACGCTATGGCAGCAGCTACTCCATGCAACTTGTACGGGTCCAAAACTGAGTCAATGGAGAGAGAGAGATATAACGAGGGAGGAGGGATGGTGCAAAAGAAAGAAAGAAGAACTGACAGACAGAAACCGGAGGACAGATAGACAGAGAGACAGGGAGAGTGACAAAAACAGAGCCAGGGAAGAGTAAAATGATATATATATATATTATATATATATACTGTATATCAGATTTTATTGAGGGAGAGGGAGAGAGAGAGAGAGAGAGAGAGAGCGAGAGTGGGACGGATGGTAGGGCTGTTGTAAAAGGCAAAAGGCTCATTTGGCATTCACACTACGCGCCGGAGGACCCTGATGCCTGGCAGTAAAAAAAAAAAAAAAAAAAAGGAAAAGCAAGAGAAAGAGAAGGATGAACAGTGGGCAGGAATGAGAGGAGTGAGGGGGGAAGAGAGCACATAGAAATGACATGCAAATTACAACTGGTCTGGGATCGGGTGACTGTGGAGCCAATGAGGGGGGAGATAAGGGGCGAGAGAGAGAGAGAGAGAGAGAGAGAGAGAGAGAGAGAGAGAGAGAGAGAGAGAGAGAGCGCATGAATGGCAAGGAGGGGAAGGACGCACCACAAAAGAGGAAAGGAAAATGAGCCGGGATGAAATGAAGGGTGTATATAATAAACGAAATGATCACAGGGAGAGCGAGAGAGGCAGCTGGGATGTAGGAGAGTTCAAGGGAGAGGTTGGGTGAAAAAAACAAAAGACTGGAAGAGGAGAGGACGCAACAGGAGAAATGGGAGAGCAAAGAGAGAGAGAGGGGAGAGGGGAGGTGGGGGCGTCGTGATGCCATAAAGTGCCAGCTGTATCTCTGCTGTCTTTCTTGTCTGAGTTATCACTGCGCACACACACGCACACACGCACACACACACACACACACACACACACACACACACACACACACAGAATCTTCTCGTTTACAGTGTGTTCTCTGATTACTTGGATCACAAATCGCTGTTGAGAGACCGTCTCTCAAATATGAGTGATGTGACATATCGGCAGCAACTTTTACTGGACACTGCTTAGTCTTCTGTGTGTGTGCGTGTGTGTGCGTGTGCTTGCGTGTGTGTGTGTGTGTGTGTATGTGCGCACAAGGTACATCCTCCCCCTTTAAAACAGAGTTGTTCCTCTAATCTCTCGGCTGATAAAAATCTCCTATCTGGACACACACACGGGCACAAAATAATAGATAGTTATGTCCAGTGTAGACGCGGCCGTTTGGACAATCTCTGGGCAACGGACGTACAATCTCAATCGGTTTGTTTTTGCTCCTGGCTCTCAAGAACCAGCGCCTCGGTTTCCACCTCCCCGTCTGCCCGCCCCTCCCGGACGGACTCGGTTCCCTCCGCTGACGGAGCGGGGACAGAGCCCCCCCCCCGTCCCCCGGACGCGATAACCCTCAACCCAAAGTTATTAAGTCAGCGTGATCATTTTCAACCGGTGTTACACTCTCTGCCTCCGGAGAGGGAAAACAAGAAAAGACCTGTCTCGGTAGAGACTGGACGTGTTTCAGTTTCTCCTCTTCGCAGCGCAGCGCAGCGCCACGGTTTTCGGACTCGCCTTTTTTCAGAACGTTTTTATTTTTTTTTTTCTGAATACTAAAATACTTATAAAAACCCACTATTTGTGGTTTGCCAGTATTCGATTCGGCTCCACCCCTACTTTACAGGAATCTAATGCCTCCATTCACACACACTTCCATTTATAGCCGTACCAGCATTTTCCCGGAAATTATACGACTGTACTTCGAGGGTGGGGATATTTACGGCTTTTACGAAACATTGACACCGGCTCCTGTTCCTACACAGTGCCAGTACGGAACATTACAGATAGATTTACCGCTTTCAGTTCATGTGAATTAAAGGGGCTATAGATGCACATATGTTACAGTCTTATTCCCTGTTACACAGTACATAATGTACAAAACATATTTTTTTGCCTATATTTCTGCCTATAGATGGATATACTGTATATCTGCTTTATTTTTTCTGATTTAGATTATATT
>NC_137208.1:10977517-10985017 GCF_960531495.2 Zeus faber | reverse complement strand
CTTTCTTAAAAAGCTGTGATCTATTGACCTAAATACCCCATCTAACAGCGAGGTACCTGCAGTGGTAGCCAAAAGAGGAACAACCAGGGGATTAAACAGAGGATATACAGTACATAAATGTAAAACTCCTGCATCAGCCGAGCCCCAAATCTCTCGATTCGCGAACAAGAAGAGCCGTGAGCTGCGAGTCTTCTGGTTGATGTCGTTCACCGTCGCTTCAACTGAACCGAATGAATGAAGGGTTGAAAAAACGCGACAGGTCTTTTTACCGAGTGACCCGTCAAGAACCGAATCCCAAAGAAAAAGGATTCGAACCTTTCATCACTCGGCAGGTGTTCTTTTGACAAAGAATGAGTGGAGTGTAGGGGGAAGGGGCCGGGGTGGTAAGCCTCTATGTAGAGACCAAGAAGGACTTGAGAGAGGTTTCATTCAAAGGATTCTCACAAAAGTTTCTTTCTTTGTTTTCTTCATCGCAGTCGGCGACTCCAAATTTTCTCCAGAGTAAATCGACAAAGTAAGCATAAAAACAATGAGAGTTGGAACTAGAAACAAAGAAAAACAATGAGAGAGAGAGAGAGAGACAGACAGACAGAGTTAGAGAGAGAGAGAGAGAGAAAGACAGACAGACGGACAGACAGACAGAGTAAGAGAGAGAGAGAGAGAGAGAGACAGACAGACAGACAGACAGACAGACAGACAGACAGAGTTAGAGAGAGAGAGAGAGAGAGAGAGAGAGAGAGACAGAGAGATGAATATCAAGGGTTTTTTTTGTTTATATTGTGCTGTCAGCATGCCGGGCATACAACACACAGTATTTGTATGCTATTGCAAATGGAGTTCAACATCCCAACCTGCAATGAAACTCTTTATTAATTCTTAAATCATCAAGAACTGCTGCAATAACTCTGCAATACGACCTGTAGGATGACAAGAGCACAGCTTTTTGTTCCACAGCACCGCCACCAATCCCGCTCTTTGGAGAACCATCTTACTATGTTGTACTATGTACTATGTATAAACAACAAATTATCATTACTACTACTACATGGAAAAACGTAAATATCGAAACAGACAACATCAAAATAAGTCAAGTAAAACTGGAACAGCAGTTCGGCAGGTGGCCGAACTGCTGTTCGAAGCAAGAAGTGGTGGTGTGTGTGTGTGCGCCTGTGATGTGTGTGTGTGTTTGTGTGTATGTGTGTGTGAGATGTGTCCACCGGTGAGTGTAAGAGACTTGACCCGATCGGTTCTGGTGTATAAGGTCAGAATTATATCGTAGCGCCTCCAAGCAGCGGGAAAGGCCCCGAAGCCACCCCTGACTCCTACAGCCGTATAGATGGCCACGGCCGCAGGAACGCCCCGGGCACGCTGCCCCGCAGCCACAGAAGACCCTCCCAGAGAGCAACACCCACGCACGGCCCGAGGATCATAAACCATTCCCAGGAAGCGCGAGGGGACCCTGCACCCGTGAAGCGCACAACTCACCACGCGTAGGCACAAGACGCAGCCGCCGGTGCAGAAACTGGACCGCGGTGGCAGGCACGGACCACAGGCCTGCAGCTATGTCCCATACCGAGAGACCGACACCCCGCCAGAACCGCCTCCATTCCCACCAACAACCCGCGCAAAGGCGAGGCCTGCTATACCGCAACCTAGGTGCCCCACCAGGCCACAAGCCCTGAGCACCAACCCATGTAGCCAAGTGCGCATGGCGGAGGACACACCGACATCAGCCCAACCCACACCCAGGACGGCAAGCAGCCTCCAATGGGCTCTGGAAGTCGCGGCAGGCCAAACACAAAACACAAAAAGTTCTGGCTCTGGGAGAGATAGGCAAAGCACAATCAGACCAAGGTAGGGGTAGAGTAGGCCGGGCCGCGACCACACGGACGCCAACCCAGACCCGACCGTACCCCAGCATCACCCATACCAGGAGGCTCCCAGCCCACAGCCTCCGACCACAGGCACAGAGTGGAATGAAGGGGCTGGTTAAGTGAAATATGAATATGACTCTACATTCTTGGGATTCTCTGCTTTCTATCCACATCTCTTCCTCCCTCACCCTCCATATTTAATGTTAAGATCTACCTACCTCTCTCTCTCTCTCTCTCTCTCTCTCTCTCTCTCTCTCTCTCTCTCTCATTAGCCCTGCCCTTTCTTTCATGTTTTCAATTTTCAATCAATTTTAATGTGCTTCATAGACATCAAAGCTACGCATTACCCCCGCCCCCACTTCTTCTTGTATCTCTATTTCGGTTTTAAATTTCGTTTTTCCAACATGTTTCATGGTTGTCAGAGATGAACAATAGGGTCAAAATATCAAAGAAAGGCCTGGTAATCTTCAGACACTGGCCTTGTCTATTCAGGATAAACAGACATTGGGAGAAATATGAAGAGGAGCCTATACTGAACGTTATTGTTATTTCACAACTGATATTTCTAAACCAAATTTTTCGGTCATCGCGAGTCACCTCAAGTGATTGGTATCAGGGTCTTTTAAATGGATCCGGTATCGAGAGAACTGCTTCAGCTGACTGCCGATATGACAACACCCTTTCCCTCTCTCTGTTTTGCCCTCTCTCTTTCTCGCTCTCTCTCTGTCTCTCTCTCTCTCTCTCTCTCTCCGTCTCTCTCTCTGTCTCTCTCTCGCTGTGTCACAAAAGTCATATTTACCATTTCCACATTGCGACGTTCCGGCAAAATTCATAGAGATTCATCAGCGCCATGGTGTTTGCCAACATCCCTAGATGGGCTCAATGAGCAGACACTGTTTGTGCCCACCGTCAGTTTATATCTGAACGGCATCGTAACATTTCCCCTGCCACACGTCACCTGAGTGGCTTTTCTAGGGGCTCGCGGACACTCTCTCCAATAAACACACCAAGAACACACCCGGTTGGAAAGAGTGGCAAGATGTAACAAGCTGGGAGCGGACGAAAAGTTGTCATGACAAAGGCTCTGCCTGTGTGTGTGTGTGTGTGTGTGTGTGTGTGGGGGGGGGGGGGGTTCTCTGATGAACAACAGGTGCACAGCCACCCCTGCTCCTGGGCACAATTTACTAGACCCAAGGCAGGTGGGGCTGCTCCCAACACCAAATTGAGGCCAGGAAGACTCCCTGGCCGAAGCCTACCCCCACCCCCCCAAGCAAGCAAAGACAAAAAAAAAAACGAACCCAAATAACTCTGGCTCAGAGTTGCCCCATCTTAAGAAAACAAACAACCGGACTCTGACACTTGGTTACCACACCTTAAACAGCCACAAGTAACAAAAAACCCAGTTCCCCCTTTTAGGAGACCCAGAACACCACGGTCCATAAGGTGACCCTCCCCAGGGCGACAAGACAGACTGCCCTCCTCCCTTCTGGAGCGTGGAGCCTTGGTCTGCTGTGCTGGCTGGTGGAGGTGTAGCCAGGCTTGTCTGTTGCGGGGGCCGCTTGGAGGGGTGGCCTGGCTTTCTGGCCTGCTGAGGGTCCCGGCGGGGGCTGCCCCCTGTCCCTCGCTGGACATCCGCCGCCGTGTGCTGCTGCTGCCATTCGGGAGAGGGCTGGTGCTGTGGCCGTCCGTTGATCTGGGGGTGGCTCCAGTGCGCCTTCAGCCGGCCCTTCTGCGTCCCTTACCTGTGCCGGGAGCCCCAGATTGGGCGCCACTGGGAAAGTTCACCTGCCACACGTCACCCAAGTGGCTTTTCCCAGGCTCCCCCGACACAGAGACACAGGCGATGATGTTGAAGACAAACCATCTTATTGGAGAGTGTAGCAAGACGTAACTAGCGGGGAACAGATTTGTTGTCATGAATGTGTGTGTGTGTGTGTGTGTGTGTGTGTGTGTGTGTGTGTGTGTGTGTGTGTGTGTGTGTGTGTGTGTGTGTGTGTGTGTGTGTGTGTGTGTGTGTGTGTGTGTGTGATTTTAACCTTCGTTCATCGATTGCTCTGATGATCAACAGGTGCACAGCCACCATTGCTCCTGGACCCAATTAACCAGACCTAAGGCGGGTGTGTGTGTGTGCTTTATTCACACCACCCCAACACCACAGGCGTCAAACCCACGTTTTGCAGAGGGTGAGCAAGCAGCGAGGCTGGAGCAAACTCCTCCTCCTCCTCACTTTTTTTTATCGTCTTTCCCGTTTGAACATATTTCACAAAAAGCAAATCGCTGTACTGGATCTCACGTCGACACACAAAAAAAAAGGCTTAAATGAGCCTCAGCAGCAGCGTCGCTGTCGGCAAACAGAGTGACGCCGCTCTCTAATTCAGTGCCACTACGGTTGGGAAGAACTGAACGAGCGCGGAGAGAGAAGGACGGCGAAGGAGGAGAGCGGAAGAAAGTCGCGAGGTCTGTCATGGCTATCGGGGGGATGTTTCTCCACTCACAGTGACGAGTTGAGAGGGGAGAAGCAAAGGCGAGCGCAGTCAGAGAGGAGGGGTGGAATGAAAGAGAGGTAGAGCGAGAGGGATAGAGCGATATCCTACGGATGTGTGGAGGGTGGGGGGGAAAGAATGAGCCGACGTAGGGAAGATCTAACGACAATTCATCCACCCAGATCCGTACCAATCTCTTCTTCTTTTTTTCCCCCTGTCTGGTAGTTGCATATTGCATTGCTTTGTTTCCTGTCTGTCTGTCCGTCTGTCTCTCTGTCTATCTATCTATCTGTCTATCTCACCCTCCCTCTCACAAGCCAAGCAGCATCAAATCTCCATTTCCATCTTGTTTCCTCTCCTCCTCAGTCTTCCAGTCCTTCCTACCCTTTCCTCACCCTCCCTTTGCTTTCCGCGCCTTCCTTCGCCGGCGGAGTTCTTTCCCCCTCACCTCCGCAGTCCAACCCGGCTATTCTCTCCGTCCGCATTCCTCCGTATTTAGCTTCCGCCTTTTCATTCCTTCCTTTTTGGTTTGATTCATTTTACCGCGTGTCAGCAAACTGTCTGACTCCCCACGCCGCTCCCACCCCTCCCTGTCTGTCTCACTTACCCCCCTCTCCATTTTTCGCAGTTCGCCAGCCTCTCTCTCTCTCTCTCTCTCTCTCTCTTTCTGTCTTTTCTCAAACCCCTCTTTGCTCCTCACTCGTTTTACATTTCACTGATTCAGAGAAAACAGAGAGGCGCGGCGTCCTTGCTTTAATGTTTGTCCTTCCCCAATACGTCCTGGCAGGTGATGAAGCACCGTGGGAACAATGGGGTTTGATCCTGCCCACATCAGACACACGCCCTGGTAGGGCTCTTGAAGGGAGTCAGAAAAAAAATAAAAATAAAATAAAGTAAACACGGATCAGCTTTGAAATTGCCCTGTAAACCCGCTCCAGAGAAGAAACAACGCACCCAGATTCATTCCGGTTCATGAACTAGTGGAATTGGTGTGAATTAGTATTGCAGTAGTGTTGTGAGATAGGTGGACTGCAGATTAACTAGACAAACTGTATGACTTAATCTAATAATCGAATACTCTGATAATGGAATTCCAGTACATTATTACTACCAGAACTTTGTCGTTGCACTTGAGTACGTTTTTCAATCATCTGAAACTTAAGTTGAGATAAGATATCTTATTGTATCTTAACTTAGAAAGTATAAAGTATATTCAGTTTCAACACCCCGACAGCTGCTCTCTCAGTGCTGCCACCCATGGCGGGGACTTGTATTGCAGCCAGTTGAACGTCTGTAGTCATCGACTACTTGAAATCAGCTATTTAGTATTAAGTATTAAGTATTGGGTATCACTAAATAGTATGCCAGAATGCATTTTTAGAAGCAGTCCAATATCAATACACTAACCCACCATCCGATTTAAAGACTAGAAAGTGAGAGTCGAGGCTCGCCCGTACGCACATAACGCATAAAAATTGATGTCCACAAAAAGACACGCACGCACCCACACGCACACACGCACCCACCCACCCACCCACCCACCCACACACACACACACACACACAGACACGCACGCACGCACACACGCACACGCACACACGCACACACACACACACACACGACCGTCCCACAAACCAACCACCTCTGTCTTTGGCACATACACCAAAGCACATCCCAAATATGATTAACATTAAAATAAAAAGGCTCTACTGCAGGAGCCCGCTCCTACACACGTGCATACATGCGCACACAGGCTGAGGCTTCAGGGAGAGCGCTATGGTAATAGTGTGATCAGGTATTCTGTTTAAGCGCTCTCTCAGGAGAGGGAGAGAGGGAGACGGCGGCAGGCGCTTTACTAAACACTCCATTTTGTTACCGCTGTCGGTGGAGGCTCCGTCTGCACGGGAGTTTTGTTCCTTCTCCTCTCCCCTCTGTACCTCTGTGTCTTCCCTTTGATTTCCTTACCTCGCCGCGTCCTTTATTCAAACCCTCTCCTTTCTACCTTTGCCCTATTGTTCCCCCACTCTTTCTCTCGTCTACATGCGCTGTTTCATTCCATCCCTCCCTACACTTGAGCGGCTCTGCTCTGTTTGTTTTTTCAGAGACTGGCAGCGGCGAAGGAAGATTCATATTGGGATTAGAAAAAGAAGCGACACGCGATAAGATAAGAGTTACCGATGCCCGGGGGGAGAATTCTGACTTTTTACAGCAGCAGTAGTTGACAGAACAAGTTAAGTTAACAGATAAAAAGCGAAAATCAAATAAGACACACAGTATACGTACGTACACATGCTATAAACAGAAGTAAATGGGAAGCAGCACTTGTACGGGTGACTATAATGACAAGTCAGCCCAAGATGGGACCTTCGCTATTAATAATATTGATGTTATTATTCATAGTTAACAGTGCAAACAAATATGTGTGTGCAGGTGTACAGTATAGTCAAGCACACACACACACACACACACACACACACACACACACACACACACACACACACACCTGCAAACAGTATTTCTTTGTTAATTAATGTTCTAAAAGGCCAAGCTGAGCTGTTGCCTGGCCACTCTGTGGTTATAGTCTGTTTTTTCTTACTTGACAACATGACCAGGCTGGTAATTAACAAGCGCACAAAACACAAACATCTCAACACACACACACACACACACACACACACACACACACACACACACACACACACACACACACACACACACACACACACACACGTAAACGCAGAGCGATATGATGATTAAGGGCGTATCGCATACGGCTCCAATTACAATCATGTCTGCTCGGAGGGTCTGAAATGGGCTCTGAGAAATTATTCATTTTAATAATCAATGGCTTTCCCACGGATGCTCATTACCTCCCTCTTTCTCACTGTCTCTCTCTTCTTCACACGCGCACACGCACGCACACACACACACACACACACACACACACACACACACACACACACACACACACACACACACACACACACACACACACACACACACACACACACAAACACACACACACACACACACACATAAAACAAACATAACAGAATGCTATGAGCCAAATACAGATGGGGAAAACTATTGCTATTACACTTGAGGCAATCAGATATATAAAATAAGAGGCAGAATCTCTCTCT
>NC_137208.1:10972517-10975017 GCF_960531495.2 Zeus faber | reverse complement strand
AATAATAATAATTATTATTATTATAATTACTATTATTATTATTATTATTATTATTATTATTATTATAAAGCAAACAAGCTGAATTTATTTCATAATAATAAGTTAATCGTTAATAAGTCAATTGTTATTTTTCATAAATGATTGAACCACTGTGAACTACTCCAAGCAATTCTCAAATAAATCTCAAATCATTTTCAAAATAACAGTCATTATAGCTACGAACGAGAGCGAACAACAGGTTTAAAAAACAAAATACAAAAGGGGACAATGAAAGATCAGGGCAATGCATGTTTTTTTGGATGGGCAGGAGAAAGGAGAGAGGAAGCGGATGAGCTCGGAGAACAACCCCAACCGTGCAGGAATTAACTCCACCACATGACATCCTGCTCTCAGGGAGCTGGGAATAGCTTCCTGCTCCACCACCGTCGCCTGTTCCAACCTGCGTTCAAGTACACACACGTGTGTGAGTTACAGCATGAGTCACTGCCTCGCCCCTTGGGTTTCACCAAAAAAGATTTGATTCTGCCTGTGTGTGTGTGTGTGTGTGTGTGTGTGTGTGTGTGTGTGTGTGTGTGTGTGTGTGTGTGTGTGTGTGTGTGTATTTGCTTGTAAATACAATACAGTATCACATTCATCCAAACAATCACCATATCATGGAGGAACGAGCAAAATCAAAGCCTATTATACATGTTCCTTTTGGGGCGTGATGAGCCAATTGACAAGGACAAGCCAGTGTGCCGTTCTCCAGTTAATTGTGTCGTGAACAGACAGAAAGCCCCTTTTGTGACGGAGAGACAAAAATGGACTCGGAAAAACGGAACAAACGGATGCGCTGCCTGCACGCGTGATCGGAACGATGAGTTAACCTAACCGAATAAAAAACAGAAATACGGGAGAAATCTTTGGTGGCTGAAATACTGCAACTTCTGAGCGGGCAAGGCAGCTCGAGCTCGAGCCGGCGCCCCGCGCGCAACGTTCCTCGCGGTGACTTTCGATTTTGTTTTTTTCCAACATCCGCTCGATTTTGAGAAAAATGTACTTAAAGATATGATACTTAAAACGACGAGCGTTACCGAAAACCGACCGATCCCGTTTGAGACGTCGCCGCGTCCGTGTTTCATAAACAAGACCAGTTGGTAATGTAAGGCGGGGCCTCGTCGGATAAATCTCACTTTAATCCCGGCCAGGTTGTGAGTAACGCGCGGAGGGACGGAAAGAAATCTGCAAAGCTGAGCAATTCGACGGGATCTTTCCAGGGAGGCAAACGTTATCTCCCTCATTCCGTTTATAGTTTGACTTTCACCTGCGATTGACTCCGGGGCTCATCCGTCTCCTCCGCTGCTCCAACGGGAAAAAAAAAAAGGTGGAAGCGGGAAGCGGCGGCGGCGGCGTGGATGCTCCGACGGCCGCGGGCCGGCGTTTACTCCCCCCCCCCCCTCTCTCTCTCCGTCGTCTAACGACCCGTCTAGCTTTAGTCACTTGCTTTTCTGTTCTACGCCGCGCCTCCTTTCATTCCCGCTCCGTCGCGCTCCCTCAACATTGGTAGTCCTGAGGCTAAACGCCGGCTCTAAACACACCAGCCCCCCACGCTCGGTTTGGCAAGCAATCGGAGAGATGTGTTTAAAACCCAACGCCCACCTGATCCGGCCGCTCGCAGCGATACATCAGAAAACGTAATCATGCATGCCGGGCCTGTTTCTCGTGGCTCGCCGGGCTCCGTGGGGTTGGCCGGCGTATAAATTGAAGGCGGCCCCGCACAGCCGAGTTCTACTTTGACGAACCTGTCTACGCCCTAATGGGGTGTGGACAGGTGTCAAACCCACCTGCTCCTTCTGCTCCGCTCATTGCTGCTGCTGCTGCTGCTGCTGCTGCGGAGCTCCCTCCACCGCCCACCGCCCCGCACTGCCACTTTTATTCGGTGGGAGAAATTGGCGCTCACCACCCCCGTATTTAACAATGGTGACAATCTGCGCCTCCGCTCTGCACGAGCTGCGAGCAGGAATTGATGAGGGTCAGAGTCAAGATGCCAAACCTCGATGTTTGATATTAAAACCTTAATTTGCACGGCAGGCAAAATCTCCTTTGCCGACTGCGAATGCACTTGTGCAGCGAATATGTGTGTAGTGTAGAGCCTTATGTTACTGAAACCATTTAATAATCACGAGCGGTAGATCAGGGCGCGGGGTCAGTGGAGGCCAGTTTGAAAACACAACCGTGGGAGACAAGACGTGAGATGTGGGAGGGGAGGGGCTGCTGTACATGTAGGCGGGAGCAGATGGACATACGGTATGATTGTAAAAGGCCAAAGGGCCACTCCCATGTATCTCACTGTGCGAGTGTTGGCCGCCCTGTAATTTGGGCCCTCATCACATATTTCGCCTTCCATCGGACAGCGGCGGAGACAGGCAATTTCGAAATGGGGGCGGCCAGGATGGGAGCAGCGGTCATTTTGGGAAGGCACACAGTGGCGCCCCCGGGAATCTTTCATAGGGGTGGCCAG
>NC_137208.1:10955017-10967517 GCF_960531495.2 Zeus faber | reverse complement strand
AAGAAGCAGCATGGTTGCTTGACTGTGGGAATAAATAAATTGTTTGGGGTTTTTTTTTGTTCATTTCGACCTTTTTTTTCGGACGTTTCTTTTTCTACGTCAGTCAAGTCGAGTCAAGTTTATTTATAAAGCCCTTAATCACAGTACAGTCTCAAAGGGCTTCACAAATCCACAATTCACCAACCCACACGATCAGGAGCACCGAACACGAACAAGTAGTTAACTAAGTAGATTCAAGCGGATAATACATTCCTGCGGAAACACATCACAAAAGTCTTTGGCGTCACCGCCCTCTCTCACCCGGTGCAGTCCGCACCCCCTGCAACCCCACTCATTGACGCGGCTGCGCTCCATGCACACAAGCTGCATTGGAATCTCTTCCCAAAACAAGGCTGAAGTCAGGACCGTTCTGTTTTTTGCTTTACATCTTGAAATCATACAATGTACTTTTGTGGTGTGGGGATGGTGTGGTTTGAGCAGCCACACCTGACCTGGGTCTAGGTAATTGGGGGCCCAGGATCAGAGTGGCTGCATACCTGCGGCTCGTCAGTCGGTCTAACGAGCAGCAGGTAAAACCCCCATCCCCACACCCACTCAGGAGAGAGGAGCCATGTCATGACCTGCGTCCATCTGCTCCGGGGCTTGTTCTATCAAGCCCCCTCTCCACAATAAACTTGTGTGTTTTCTACAACCGCGTCTTCTGCGTCTATGGGCCGGAGGTCCCTGAAAACGGCACTTGGGTGGCGCGTGGTTAGACTTTAAAACCAAAACAACTGCCGATGCCGCATGTATGTGCCACATCTTTGTTTCGCCCGTTGTGCTTAATATGCAGTTGTTGCCCCTCATTTCACATTGCTACAGATATGTTTTTCGGTTAAGGACATTTCAGCCTGTTTTGAGAGAAAATAAAAAACGTATTCAATAAACAACTTATTCACACCCCATTCACTTGAAAAAATGCAAAAAATCTGCAATTGGAATAGGTCCATTTGCTTGTAAAAAAAACAAAACGGCAATCGGTGCATCCCAAACTTATACAGTGTATATACTGTATATAGATGAATGTGATATAGATCTGTACAGGATGAATAAATATGCATACAATAATATGGACATGGATATCAATGGATGGGTAGGGCTAAATTACTACAATATATTGCTTGAGTTACAGTCATTTAAGCTCACTTGGTGAACCTTTCCAAAAGGTCTCAAAAGTCATTGGGAAACAGACCAGAGCTACCATACTGCTGATTTCCATGATCATATTATTATAGATTGATGTAGATCGTCCTTTCATTCTTTTATTAAACAGGAAATTAAGTTCTGTAGTGTTTTTCTCACGCAGGTAATAATTTTCAGTTTAGGAATGGTGGAACGGTATTAAAATGGCGATTTCACGGTGACACATCGTCGCAATGAGAGTTCACACGTGGGTTCATGTTCGGATGGAGATATTTGGACAGACACCGTGTTTTTTTTAACCAGGAGGCATTCGAAAGATCGCGTTAAGTGCTGCGCTGACGAACCAAACAAAGATGTTTTCGCAAACAGATGGATCGCGGATCACCTGACGCCATGGAAAAGCTCCGCAGTGCATGAAGGGAGACAAGTGCGAGGCTGTGCCGCATCACTGAAGGACGTCTTCCATTGTCACTGAAGTTCTGAAGACATCAGAAACCGCGTCTATCTCCTCGCTCCCTTTGTGCACTTGATGTTTCCATGATCCTGCGTTGCCATGACAACAACTGAAATCTGCCATTCACGTGCGGCTCCGATGGGGAGAAAAAAACGAAATGCGAACGCACGTATGGGTGACTCCGCCCGCGGACCTTTGTGAAATGTGAAAGGTGGTGACGCAAAACTTTTCACATTCCAGGACTTCTCCCCTTCCTCCAGCCCTCTGTCACTCTGTTGCCATGGCAACAGATAACCAAAATGGTATGCCTGGACCCAGCGCTGAAAACTGCATTTGTAATATTGTATTTGAAGTGACTGTGGAAGTCTATGTGATATAGATAGATAGATAGATAGATAGATAGATAGACAGATAGATAGATAGATAGATAGATAGATAGATAGATAGATAGATAGATAGATAGATAGATAGATAGATAGATAGATAGATAGATAGATAGATAGATAGATAGATAGATAGATAGATAGATAGATAGATAGACAGATAGATAGATAGATAGATAGATAGATAGATAGATAGATAGATAGATAGATAGATAGATAGATAGATAGATAGATAGATAGACAGATAGATAGATAGATAGATAGATAGATAGATAGATAGATAGATAGACAGATAGATAGATAGATAGATAGATAGATAGATAGATAGATAGATAGATAGATAGATAGATAGATAGATAGATAGATAGATAGATAGATAGATAGATAGATAGATAGATAGATAGATAGATAGATAGACAGATAGATAGATAGATAGATAGATAGATAGATAGATAGATAGATAGATAGATAGATAGATAGATAGATAGACAGATAGATAGATAGATAGATAGATAGATAGATAGATAGATAGATAGCTAGATAGATAGATAGATAGATAGATAGACAGACAGACAGACAGACAGACAGACAGACAGACAGACAGACAGACAGACAGACAGACAGACAGGTAGGCAAACAGACAGACAGGTAGGCAAACAGACAGACAGACAGACACATACTGTATATAGATAGACAGATGGATAAATAGATAGATGGACAGACAGACAGACAGACAGACAGACAGACAGACAGACAGACAGACAGACAGACAGATAGATAGATAGATAGATAGATAGATAGATAGATAGATAGATAGATAGATAGATAGATAGATAGATAGATAGATAGATAGATAGATAGATAAACAGATAGACAGACAGATAGATAGATAGATAGATAGATAGATAGATAGATAGATAGATAGATAGATAGATAGATAGATAGATAGATAGATAGATAGATAGACAGACAGACAGACAGACAGACAGACAGACAGACAGACAGACAGACAGACAGACAGGTAGGCAAACAGACAGACAGGTAGGCAAACAGACAGACAGACAGACACATACTGTATATAGATAGACAGATGGATAAATAGATAGATGGACAGACAGACAGACAGACAGACAGACAGACAGACAGACAGATAGACAGATAGATAGATAGATAGATAGATAGATAGATAGATAGATAGATAGATAGATAGATAGACGATAGATAGATAGATAGATAGATAGATAGACAACTTGCAAAAACAAACTAATATGAGATCATTTAAGGAAATCTAAATGTACAATACCTCTCAGGCCGCCGCAACAGGTGTTACTTCAAAACGCAGCATCACATTCGACACGACACGAGACACATGAACTAACAACACGCTTGAGAAGAGATTCCTTGAGGTGGCGCTGAACCCCGTCACCCTGTTGCACACACAGATGTTACAGACACAATTCCCGGAGAGATGCATTCATTTCAGTGCGATGAGCCTCCAGTATTATTGTTTACTTTGCTTTGGCACAAAGAGATTACACCTGTCAAACGTGGATGACTGCGGTAGACAAACGACGGCACAAAACACGGTGCTCGCTGCGCCATCCAGGAAGAAAAGGCTTCAATCCCCAGGGAGGGATTGAGTGCTAGACCATGCCGTTTGAAAATTGAAAATGATTCTTTATTCCACAAAAGATAAATTAAGACTACGATTTTTTTCCGAAAGTAAACAAAAAGTGGACAACTTGTACAAAGCTGTAGCTCCCAATTAGCCACTCTCGAAGCTTTTAATCTGCAGATAAGCACAGTTTCCTGCGATACTGAGAAAAGACTAAATGCAAAAAAACAGCGACAACACCATTCCAAATAATAATCCCAGTTAAAATAAAATATTTGAATATAACAAACCATTATAACGCGGGTGTATACGCCCATCAGCAACAGCATTAAAACCACTGACGTGAAGTGAATAACATTAATCATCTCGTTCCAATGGCACCTGTCATGAGGTGGGATATATTAGGCAGCAAGTGAACAGTCAGTTGTTGAAGTTGATGTGTTGGAAGCAGCAAAAATGGGCAAGCGTAAGGATCTGAGCCACTTTGACCTGACTTGAGGACCAAATTGTGACGACTAGACCTTCAGAGATCTTGGGGCGTCCATGCTTCGATGGGTCAGAGCTGTTTTGGTGGCACAAGGGGGGAGCTACAAAATGTTAGTGGTTATTAGTGTTGGTTCCAGTGTAGTGGCTGATCGGTGTATTGACCAGCTCGTTTTTTTTAACAGCTGTCAGTCCAAACAGCACGACAAACAGAATGCGACAGAATGTTAAATTGCAATTGAATAAGTTGGAAGATGAAGCAGCTTGTAACCGTAAGAGGCTTTTTGTTAAGCATGCAAATTCAACCTTCTCTGCCAGCTCTTCAACCTTTTGCTCTTCAACCTTCTTTGACATCCATTTGGTGGAAAGAGGCCTGAGAGGAACACTCAAACACATGACATCGCACGCACGCACGCACGCACGCACGCACGCACGCACGCACGCACGCACGCACGCACACTTGCATATTCACAAGGGAAGATACATCCGACAATAAAAACATGGAATACATCCAGTATTAGTAAGCATAAAAAGGAGGGAAGTAAAAAAAAAATGACAAGTGGAATTTAAGATATAAGGCCATGTCAGAGGCTGCATAAATCCACTGTCCTCTTTTAAATAACAACAGCTTCCCTTCTGAGTGAAAAATGAGGGGTTGGCCGGAGTAACCGTTGAAACTTTAAAATCCATGGCTTTCATAATGCGGTTTAGGGCGGGGTGGATGAATTACCATGTCCAGCATGGGGATACCGGGATATTCATCAGACAGTGGAGCAGCCGCAGCAGGGTTGCTGGAAATGCCGCTTGCTGAATTCACCATCCCTGCACGTGCGCGTGCACACACACGCACACACACGCACACTCACACACACACACACACACACACACACACACACACACACACACACACACACACACACGCACACAAGCATGCGCGCACACACACACACACACACACACACATACACACACATGCACGCACACACATACACACACACACACACAGATCCATCTGCCTGCCTGTTTGGAGGAGGGGTGTGTGTTCCTGCAGGTGGGTGCATGCATTTGTGTGTGTGTAAATGACTGTGTGTGTGAGCATATATGTTCATTTATGTTGATGTTAATATATGTAAAGATGTGTTTTTCATTCATATAGTATGTACTGTATGTATGCATGCAAATGAGTGTGTGATATGTGTGTCAATGAGTGTGTGTGTGTGTGTGTGTGTGTGTGTGTGTGTGTGTGTGTGTGTGTGTGTGTGTGTGTGTGTGCGTGTGAGTAGTTCAGCATGGGTTGATGTTAAGGGTTTTGTGAAGAGGAGGAAGGAAGGAAAGAGCAAGAAATAAAAGGAGACCTGAGACAGCGGAGGACTAACTGTGTAAGAAAATGAGATTGAGAGATAAGAGAAAGACAGTTGGAGGGCGAGAAAGAGAGAGGGAGAGCGCGAGAGAGAGAGAGAGAGAGAGAGACCAAGAAAAACAGTAAGTCATCGGTCCTGAAAGCCAGCCATTACTTTCCATTTGTCAGATACTAGTGTCAGCTCCATTATATAATTGGTTTTGCATTAAGGCTCTGTCGGCAGCCGTCATTTAGATGTAAATCTAAGGGCAGTCAATGGCAGGGAGATACACAACTTTGATGAAGTGAGACGGTAAAACTTTTTATTCACTCCCGCTGAGCCTGCGTGGAGTTGAAACACTCGGTGTACGACGGAAGGCTTAGACAAGTCAATTGCATCAGATTAATAGAACTGTGATTCCCTTGAAGAAGTGTGTGTGTGTGTGTGTGTGCGTGTGTGTGTGCGTGCGTGTTTGTGTGTGTGTGTGTGTGTGTGTCTGCGTGTGTGAGGATCCTGTTTTGTTATTGTCATCTTTGAGTCTGAGGATGTGTGTATGTGTGTTTAAGCATGTGTATTGTGTCTTTCAGTATTTTCTTTATCAGAAAATCCTCAGAACTGAGTGTGTGTGTCTGTATGTGTGTGTGTGTGTGTCTGTGTGTGTGTGTGTGTGTGTTTGTGTATGTGTTTGTGTGTGTGAGGGTCCTGTTTTGTTATTGTTATCTTTCTGTCAGTTTACCGCTGTGTGTGTGCGTGTGTGTGCGTGTGTGTGTGTGTGTGTGTATGTGTGTGTGTATATGTGTGTGTTTGTTTGTGTGTATGCGCGTTTGTGTGTGAGACATCTTGTTTTGACTTAATTGATTTAGCCTGTCCATTCGAGCCACGCATTTTTTGAACGTGTGTGTGTGTGTGTGTGTGTGTGTGTGTGTGTGTGTGTGTGTGTGTGTGTGTGTGTGTGTGTGTGTGTGTGTGTGTGTGTGTGTGTGTATGGAGTTGGGTCTAGTTAGGGTATTGGGTTTGGGGGGTCGGGTGGGAGCATTCAAACCGAGCCTTCAACAATCAGCTGGTGGCCCAGAGGACATCCACACTCTACCGTTCACAAAACAAAACACTTTTAAAGACGAGTGAAGATATGACAGATGGGCAGCAATTTCAAAGCGTGCGCGTCGACTTTTCGCGCATTTCAATTTTCCTGTCGTCACATTTTCACTGGTTCATTTCAATCTCCACGGTCCCGTTTGCTTTGACTTTCATGGATCAAGGAAAAACTATTTTTAAAATGTCCAAACAACTCACCAGATCAGTGGGTTTGTGGGATAATGCCTTTTGGGATTCCTTTCGTATTTTTGGAAACCAGACGCCGGGGGTCCGAAGCCAAATGCAAAAACAGCAAGTCTGTGACCAAAACTGAGGGCCAAATTGGCCTTGACCACCCAAAACACCAAAAACACCACCCAGAATTTCGGAAACGTTTTTTTTTTTTTTTTTTTTTTTTTTTTATAAAATAAGAAATGATCATGCCAATATTCTTGCGCCCAGTTCTGTAGTCGAGTCACTACACCTCGAGTCACATCGGGTTTGAGTCCGAGCCTCGGGTCCGGGTCGTTTCCCGCGTCTGCAAAGCGCACAACTGAGCTTAGGGGAGCGACGCATGAACACCTTGGTAGGCGGGGCAATTAATTCATCCTTTCCTCATCGCAAAGAGAAGGAAGATTCCTCGTCGTTTCTGGCTCCGAATGGAATCCATCCGAGAGTCTTGAGCGCGAGTCACCGGCTCTCAAGTCCAAATCGAATCTCGAGTATGATTTCGAGAACCGACTGTGTTTTTCGTCTGTGAAGTGGACGATCGATTGGACAGTCGTGCCACCTCCGGTAACGACTGTAGAATCCCGCCACATAGCGTTGCCTTTCGCAGATACCCTGGATTGTGTGCGTCAGCGTTTCGAGCCCCGCAGCCTTTTTTAACCATTTTTGCCGCTGTTGTGATCCGTCGACTGTCGTCCTTTTAATTTTGGCGTCTGAGCGGTATTCCCGGAGGAAATACTGAATAGCCCCAGTTTTCTAGGCATGAACCGGTGGATCACTATGTCAACCCCTCTTTTGCAAACAGTTGAATTGCTCACATTCGGCGGCAGTTTGTCTTCTAATCAGTTCCATTACTATTGAACCATACAGGGGCCTTCAGGGTGGAGTGTTGGTGAGAGAGGAGGGGGGCCAGGGGATAAAGCGTGAACGAAGAGGTGAACAGGGTCCAAAGGATCTAAGGGTCTAAAGGCGGAAACGGATGGAAAGTGTAGGAGAAAGAAAGAAACATTTGAACAAGAGAAAGATGCCGGCGAGGGAGAGAGATAGAGGGAGTTAATTACTCTTCCCCGTCCACGTTCTTCCCTGCAATCTGACATGGATCTTTGTCAACGCAACAATGCAATCGCCAGGCCGACAGAGTTGTAATTCTGCCCCATTCACTCCACAGCTAATCAGCCTCCGCGCCAGCTCACCATCCATCAGCCTTTCCGTTCTTTCAGTGTGTATGTGTGTGTGTGTGTGTGTGTGTGTGTGTGTGTGTGTGTGTGTGTGTGTGCAGACGGCTGGCTTGCGTGCACGTCAGAGAGAGGAAGAGACGGAGGAGAGGGAAGAAGAACATTTTACGGGGTTTCACGTGTTCCCGTGTGTAAGTCACACCTGTATATGCGTGTGTTCACGCGTGTACGCCTGTGTCCGTGTGGATGTGTGCGAGCGGGGTTGCACGGTCGCGGGTGTACGGCCGGCCCGGCTCCGATTACCCTGGACGCAGCAGTGCTGAGCGCGACAGAACACGTCAGGAAGAAGTTTCGCCATCCCAGCGCTCAACTCGCTGGACTCGCCAAGCAGGGGGGGAAGTTGGACCTCATCTGTCGCTCTTTGCGTTGTAAACCCCGGTCTGGCTCGGTGAAGTGGCAACGAGAAGCTGCACGGTCGCTAACTATGTTTTTTTTGGGCGTGATATGATCTGGATATGAAAACCATAATATGATGGCGAGGTGGGTCAGCGGTTGGCCAGCGCGGCTTCACAGCCAGTTCCAACCAGGGCCTTTCTGCGGGCGGTTTGCATGTTCTCATCATGGTGATGTGGGTTTCCTCTCACCCTAAGAGACATGCACGTCAAGTAAGTTCCAACCGGTGCCTGTGACCCAGGCACTGGCTGGACAACTGGGCTTGGTCCCAGCGTGCAGCGCAACAGCAGTGCACCCAGCAGGGGTGAATTTCCCCAAGGGGCCATTAACTTAACCGCACTCAAACATAGTGTCTGGAGTGTGGGAAAATGTGGTGTTACTGAGGACCCATATTTTGTTCTTTTCCTTCCACCATTTACCACAACCTGAACTCTCCTCCCTCTGTGCCTTTCCCTAAACACCCCTCCGCCGACTTGTCGGATCCCTTTCCCAATGAATAAACCAATGGGAGAGAGCCTCGAACAAACCAGGCAAAGTGAGCTTGATGTAACACCCATCGCGGGTATTAATCTCCAGCTAGTTCTGATGTACCGCCCTCCCTCCCTCCAGACATGATCCAGTGGAGCAGCTAAACCTGCAGAGATTGGCCGACTAGAATGTTTTACTTATTGCCTGAGCTTCATTGTCTACCTAGAATCATTTTTCTATCAGTCCCCTTCTCAGAGAAAGGCCTTTGCTTTCATCCCAATTTAAGATAGTTTGGATGATTTGTGATGCTTGGTAGCTTCAGCTTACGCTGAATTGTCTCAAAATCAACATCACATGTTGGTCCCCACCAGACATTAGACTGTTGACGAATAATGCTTTTTGCATAAGCATCACATTTTGACGCCCTGGTGAAACAGCGTGAATGAACCATGCCATGTGACATAATTGGGACATACTGTCTTTCTAACATTCATGAGTTCCGCAGCGTGGCTTTTGATAACCGGATAACTGCATATATATTTTTTTATTCCTTTTGCCAAGGACAAAACTAGATGCCCTTGAGTGATCTCTACCTCTGGCTCTAAACTGAAACCTGTCCCAAAAAAGGCTTAAAGAAGAAAAATATATTGGGCACTAACAAATGCCCAGGTAGCACCATGCAGGTAAAAAAAAAAAAAAACCTCTGGCAGGAATATAACATAATAGCAGTGGAAAAACATGAAGTGAAGTGCTTACCAAACATGTCTTGTAGACAACTTATCATCTTACTTTATCTTTTACCTGATCTCTTAATATTTTCTTCTGCTTCAGAGCAAAATGCCGTGAGACGTTCTTGCTTGTTTCTGTATTAATTTATTGATATTAATATATATATTTTTCACTTACCCCCTTTCCTCCCCATTATTGCTCATTATTCCGTGTTGAATCATTACTTTGCAAAATAGCTTTATATTACCTGGGACCATAATGTCCCACTTGGGACCCATTCATAAAACATAATTACTACTTAAGTACTTACTTACTCACTACTACTTACTTAATACTATTTTAATTATACTATTTGTACATCTGTCATAAATTTATACCTCTACGAGATGAATACTATGCCACAAAAATGCTTAAAATAAAGTACAAGTTAAATTTTTTACCGAAAAGAAAGTGACATTTTTTAATGGCTGACATGATTGCAGTGACTCCTGGTATATACGTTTTTGCAGTGATATGATCTAAAACATGACCCCATATAAACACCTTTTCATTTTATTGAAGAGGTATTGAGCTCATTCACAGCCTTCTCTCCTGAGGCTTGGGGGCACAATTTGCCATGTCGGAAGGGTCAGAAACAGGAATTAAGCTTCGTGCAAAATAAAAAATATAAAAAAAAAAACGAAAATCTTACGGGAGAAAAAAAGAAATTCTCATGGGTCTTTTGAAAGTTCTACAAGCGGGCCTTTGGGCTTATTGAAGTGCTTCCTCACTGCTCTACCGTGTGTTTAAAGGCGCCGAGCTGTCACCAGCATCGCTCAGTCTGCTCTCTGAGCTCAGGATGCCTTCAAGGCCAACCAGATTCATTTTAATCACTTGTTTGTTGTTGTTGATGTGGGACGCCCGGCAACCTCAATTTGCTCAGTGGAGATAAGAGGCTGCGCAAACATTTGCCACAGATTTATCAAAATGCTTTGGATGTGATCATGGGTGAATGACAAGATCAAAGTTGAATCCCCCTTTGATCAGCGTCTGTAAATCTCATTTTCCACAAATGACACTGCGCATCCTCAGCTACTACACCCAGCTAAGCCCCTTTGCAGAAATCAGTTAGTACTACAACTAGCTCACTTGTAAGATGGTAAAACCTTGTTTTGTTAGGAGGGATGATGAAATAGGGCGGCATTTACACAAAGCCATTGGAAATGAATTGTAAAATGATTGAGTATATCAGTATTTGATTATAGGATCAGAACAATCTGCCTTATCATAAAGAGAATAACTGCCCGTGCATGGGAACATGTCGAAATGCCTCTTCTTCACATGTGTGTGTCTCTGTCAAACTAAACACCTCCAGACCCTTTAAAGTTGGGATTATCACGTGACAACATTTGTCTGATGAGCAGCGAGACTAAACAGAGCATGGGTCAGATGTTAATTAGGACAAATTTGGGGAAATAAAACCTGAAGCACTACAATGTCCACAGTTTTAAAGCTTAAGATGACCGGTTGTGGTGGGGTGTGCTCGACGGGGGGCTCCCCATGTGGTCTCCTTCGGTGGCGGGCGGACTCCTGTAGTCACACCGGGCTGCCTGGGTACCCGTCTTCCGGCACTCTCGGTGCGCAGGGCGCTCGTCGCTGGGGTGCCGGGCTGTGGGTTGAGGGGCAGCGTCTGCTGCCCTCTGTTCTGTGGTCTGCATGCGCGGAGCTGATGCGGAACTTCCCAGCATGGCGGAGGCGCGTGGAGGGCCACTCTGCACACGTGGCTGGTCGCTGTGGGTTGGGTGCCTCTAGGTACGCGACATGGGCTTGCTACTGCGTGGTCAAGTCCGGGGCTGGGGTCCCTGTGGCTGCTCCCTGGCCTGCTGCGCCCCTGCGTTGATCTAAGTGCGCTCCGCCTATCTCTCCCAGTGCTAAAACTCATACTCAGTACATACACCACACAATAGGCCTTGGGTTTGCTGGACGGGTGGGGTGCAAGCTATGTGGGTGGGGATGTACCGGGCGGCTGCAATCTTGCCCGTCACGCTCCTGCCTCAATGTGCTTCTCGTCCGTCCCGAAATTTTAGTCCCACTCATGTTAGCCTAGAACACATACGCTGGCACACCAATCCTATTCTGAGCAACACTCCACCAGACCAGGGTCTGCGGGGCAGGAGGGGTGGCTGGGCTCGAGCCCTGGCTGCTTGCGCCTGGTGGTTTCTGGTGTGCTGGGACCTTGCCATTGTGGGTGTGAGTTGGGGTGCAGGGTTGGCTGTCGGCCTCTTTTCCCGCATGCAATCCACACCCAAGTGCCTGCACTTGGGTGTGGGCGTCACACACACACACACGCACACACACACAGACTCACACACACACACACACACACACACACACACACACACACACACACACATACAGGCGGTCCCATCACAGGTTGGCGCACGCCACCATCACCTGCTTTAAAAACAGCCCAGCACCCTCCTTGTTACATTCCTCTCCTTTTTGTTGTCATTTACTGCCATAACTATGACAGGAAGAGGCCACGTGCCCAATCGCTGTTCCTAATTAACTCCGTTTTTTCGATACATGTCGCCGGATGTTTATGTTTTTCCATGTACATGTTGTTGTTTGGTTCTGTGTTTAATTGTCATACCGGCGGTGAATCTCCCCCTCTTGGAGTAGTGGTTAGTTGTTTATAGACCCAAAAATGGTAAAATAGTCTCAAAAGAGGGGGGTTGGTGGTGGTTCTGTGGAACAAAAAGCTGTGCTCTTGTCATCCTACAGGCCGTGCGCAGGACAGAGTTATTGCAGCAGTTCTGGATGATTGAAGAATTAATAAATAGTTGCATTGCAGGTTGGGAACTTGAACTCCACTTGCAGACTTACTCTGTCCTAGATGCAATGGCATACAAATACTTCATGCTGACAGCACAGGTT
>NC_137208.1:10907517-10947517 GCF_960531495.2 Zeus faber | reverse complement strand
GTGTGTGTGTGTGTGTGTGTGTGTGTGTGCGCGCGCGCGCGTGTGTGCGTGTGCCAGTGATCGCTTAGATATCCCCCGTGCAACCTCAATGGGCTCGCCATGTTTTGCTATTATGCACTATCGACCAAATCTTTTGCAGTTCTAGTATTTTGCCCCATATCTCCCTCTTTCTCTCTCTTTCCCGCTCCACAATCTAAAAAACTTTGTGAGCAATTATCAAGGGGGGCCCCAGCCCGCCCCCTCTTCTCTCATCCCTCTATCCCACCTCTTTTCTAACCTCCGGTTAGATCCCCCGGACCTCTCTACCATCCTCCCTCCTCAAATAAGTACTGTACACATCCGCAGAGCCACGGAGCAAACAACGGACTGGCTGCCGTCACAGCGTGTGCTACGTGCACGCCCACGTGCACGCACGCAAACACACGCACACACTTTTACACACACACACACACACACACACACACACACACACACACACACACACACACACACACACACACACACACACACACACACAGAGCAGCAGAGAGAAAAGTGAACTGCTGACTCTCAATAGCACGTGCACTTTACATTCACCCCTTCACAAGTCGGCGCCACACTTAACACCTCCGTGCCGGCTGCCATCGCCCACGAGCCCCGAGCACCCCGGATTCTAGCGCGCACGTACGTGCACACGCCGAGGGACGACGTCTGTCTACCGCCGTGGATGTCCCGCGGCAATCTGCCATCTCTTGACTTCAGTACAAGCAGGAAAAGAAAGGGAGGAAGAGCGGAAACGGAAAAACAGTAGAGACCGTGGGAGGAAGACGGACATGTCTTCAGATACCCGAGTATTGCATCAAAACGCTCAACCCGCCGCGCTCCCTCTCAGTCGCATTTATTTGATTTTTACTTCTTTCTATCCCCAAAGAAATTAAGAATAACAGAGTGCCGGTACATTAAGATGTCTGCGAGCCCCAAACCAGTCGTTCTACGCTAACCTGAGTTCGAGTTAATTCTCGAGGATGAATTTAGGACGTGCAACCGCAAGGTTTCCAAGCTGTCCCCGGAAAACAGTTCAACCTCGCCGTGATATCACTTCCAAGGGGTCGGCAACACGAGGGAACGTGCGGTCGCGGCTGTTTCGATCCGAGTTTCACCGTTATCTCCGTGACCGTGGTAAAAAACGTTCTCAGATTGGGGTCCCAGAGAAAAAATAAAACGTCATCAAACGGGGTCCGTGTTCTCATGCATATCAAATGAAGGGCCCTTGACATTAAAAAGGTTGAGGATCACTGATCGTCAAGAGCTCCGTCAACAACTTCCCTGTGACTCGGAGAAAACCGTCACATTATCGGCTTTGGGGAGATATTGAGGTCGCGAGTTCCCCTGCGATGGGAACTCGCATTTTAGAACTTCTGAACTTCAAACTCAGAGAAAAAAGCTAAACGGGGCTTCCGTCTGATTTCCCCTGAAATTTAGAACACCATTTCCGCATTGATCTCACAGGAGCGGCAGGAATCCCATTCTGCACCGGGTGACACGGCAACACGCGGCCTCATCCCGACGCGCCGCGACCGGCGGGTAGAGGGCGCTGCCGGGGCCCTCGCCGACCGACGGCCAGGCCCCCTTAAAAAAAAAAAAAAAAACCCACCCCACGTACCGGTTTCCCTGGAGATCTGGACGAAGGCCTCCACGCCGCTCTCGCCGTAGTTGCCCTCGGAGGCCAGCGTGGACACGTAGTTCCAGCCCATCGCCGTGACGATGTCCATCATGGCCTGCGCCTGGTACGAGTCCGGCGGCACCACGCGCGAGAAGAAGTCATAGCGCGTGTTGTCGCTCAGCTCCGGCGCCGTGGACGCGTAGCTGATCTGCGGGATCTGGGGGAGAGGAAGGAGAGAGAGCGAGAGAGAGAAGAGAGAGAGAGAGAGAGAGAGAGGATGTTTATCATTGCTGAGCTCTCGAAGAACAGACTGGACTACTCTTTGGCTCCATCATACAGTAGCATCATTCACGAAATGATCGGTTTCAGATACGAGGGTCAATCCAGTCAGTCAGACCTCATACAGATGCAGCCTTCGTATTCTGGACGTAACAAAAACGCATCTGGATGTCTTTCTATGAAATTCAGATCCTAAAATATTAAAAAGAAACCCACGATGCAATGTGAAGCTCCCATGAACGGCAGAAACATGATCGAGCCGGTTCCAAAAAAAATCATAAATAACAATAAAATAAAATAACGTTTCAACAATCTGCAGTCGCCTGGGAAGAGTGGCAGGTGCTTGAACTTAATCCAAACTTTTTTTAATTTGTAAAAAAAAAAAAAAAAAAGGACAATTTATAGGACGGAGGGGAGATGCGGAAAGAGTGAAAAAGTAATTGCTCGTCGACAGAAGATTAGACGAAATGTTTGGAACGGACGGGTAGACAGAGAGACAGACAGCGATGGAAAGGGGGGGGGAAAAAAGCCTGGCAGAATGAGAAAGAACACACACACACACACACACACACACACACACACACACACACACACACACGCACACGCGCACACACACGCGCACACACACACGAGTGTATGAGCCATTACACTGCCACCACCATGCTACACTATTCTTTCCAATACGTTGTCATTTTATGTTTCAATCACATCTCTGGTTTGCACAAGCGCAGGGGCTCGGAGGCAAAAAACAATTTCAAGCCTTTCTTTCCGTTGCTTCACAGGAGAATCGTTCACGCCTCGTACACAAACGTAAGCCAATGAATTTCGAAAGCAAATGTTTGACTCTGCACTGGGCGGCCGATGTTTTCCGACGGCGGGGAGGATGTTATTTTCGGAACACAACTGCGGCGAGTTTCCGTCTCATTCGGAGTCGTATTCGCCGTCTCGCCGCGTGTGTTTCCCCCCCCCTCCAAAAAAAAAACCCTTTCCTGTGGGTACCGGCGGAGTTCACGGCGGTGACTCTCCGGTGAACTGTTCCGAGTCTCCTCTGCCGGCAAAATCTAATCCAAACTTTTCATGAAATTCGGGAAAAAACATGAATAATTCATAGAGGAGACAAATAAAGGAACACATAAAGTGAGGGAGAGGCAAAATATCAGCAGTACAAAATAATCCTCATATCAACTAGCGTGTGTGTGTGTGTGTGTGTGTATGGGTGTGTGTGTGTGGGTGTGTGGGTGTGTGTGTGTGTGTGTGTGTGTGTGTGTGTGTGTGTGTGTGGGTGTGTGTGTGTGATGCTCGTTTCTTCAAGTATGAGTATCTGTTGTAGTTTGAATGTGAAAGTTTCCTGTGTCTGTATTTTTTTGTATATAATGATCGCCTGTGTGCCTGTGTGTGTGTGTGTGTGTGCGTGCGTGCGCGTGTTTGCGTGTGTGCGCGTGCGTGTGTGTGTGTCCAAGTATTCGTGTTTGTGCATGTGCGGTGCATTATTTGCGTGCTTTATTCCTCCGGTTCGCTTGACCTCCTACTTCCGCCGAACATCATAAATGGGTGAATATCCATTTCAAAAAGATCTGAATATGCGGCCGCGCGAATGCGAGATGAAATTTGTCTGTTTGCAGCCGAGATGGGGAACTAACCCCGTGACCTGGGAGATTCCGCCGCTTTGATCTTTTGTTATTTTGCTCACTGCTGGATAGTCTGGAAAGGGAGATGCAAACACTGATACGGAGGCGGGCACACACACACACACACACACACCAGCACACACAGAGACAGCCATACGCCGACGCACCAGCCCACACTCGTGCACGGCGCTTAGTCATCCCCGAGCCGACGCTGGGATAAAGGGAGGGGTGGAAAGAGGGAGAAATGGGGATTGAAAAAAAAAAAAAAGAGAGCGAGAGAGAGAGAGAGAGAGAGAGAGAGAGAGAGAGAGAGAGAGAGAGCTCCGCCCTATTGTGGCGTTTATATCAACAACATCCGCATCAACGACAGAGCGCCATCTATCTTGGACCACGGGTTCAAAGTTCAGCCTTGCGTTCGGCAAAGCCTCGTATTGGAGGATCGTATTGATGGGGTTCGGTCGCCGCCCTCACAATATTTTCTCCCGCAGGGGCCGCCCAGAAGGGATCCGACTCACTGAACTCCAAAGAATCCCATTAAAATCTCAACGACTCAGGTCATGGGGGAGAGACGTCGTTTCCAAAACAAAAAAACCGAAGTTCCACCAGACGCCGCTCAAATTTTCGTCACGTGACCGCGAGTTTAATTACGGTTCAAACATTCTGTTCCCGATTAAACCCCTGGTCACAAAGCTTTATTCATAAATGAACACCGACGCACATTCAAAAAACCCAGGGACAACGGGTGCACGTGAACGCCCCCATAGCAACACATACACGCAGAGGACCAACCATAATAAGTAGAATACATGCAGCAGACATATAAGCATAGGGTGGCTCCTCCCCGCAGATAAAGAAATAGATTCGGGAGCTCATCCAAAAATAATCCCAGACAGATACACAGAGACAGACACCCACACTGTCTCACTGCGGGCAAATGAGGCGGCGGAGCGCCTCCATCCGCCTCGTGACGTTCACCCGAGGGCCCCGACGCGTCTGCGGATGCCGGAACAGACGCGGACGAGGATGCGGACGTCCAGCGTCGTCACACACATGAGCGGCGCGACTGACCACAGAGACAGCGTCGTTAGGCGATGAGGCGCACGGCGTTGCCCATGCGCGCACGCAGGCGCGCGTACACGCACACACACACACACACACACACACACACACACACACACACGCGTCCCCCCCCTGGAGCCACGGGCCACAAAGCAGTTCTAATGGCCGTGTAACATCAGAGCGCGGGCGTCTGCGGCGTGAATCATTCATGCACCCTGAGCTGTGAGCGAGCGCAGCCACTTTCAAAGTGTCGGAGTCAGGAGTGGAGTTAGAGGCAGGAAATTAATGTCTCTGTTCCCCCACATCGCCAGGGAAGGCGATTACGCCTGCAATCCCCTTAATTCCATTTGCTCTAATGAACGTCTGCATGTGTGTGTTTTGTGTGTGTGCGCGTGTGTGTGCGTGTGTGTGTGTGTGCGTGCGTGTGTGTGTGTGTGTGCGCGTCACTTTACGGTTTACATCGGCGCTAGATGAAATGGGGAACCACAGGCTTTGGCTTTTAATCTTCCCGCTCTCGCCATTACTCTCATTTGCTATCTCCCTCCTTCCCCCTCTCTCGCTCTCTCTCCGCCACATTTCACTACCTCACTCCCTCGCACATCATTTTTAACAAATTTCCCACTGTTTTTCTATATTCCTTTCACTCATTTATTCTACTCTCTCTGTATGTATATATCTGATTCTCTTTCCTTATCACATATCCACAAATTTCTCAGAACATTTTCTCATGCGGCTTTTACCTGAATCACCATTACTGGTATAATTAAGAGTTGGTTTGGTGGATTTTTGTTTCCGTTGGGCTCATGTTAAAATACACGTTAAAATATTATACGGTATATTTTGCACTGGGCATAGTTGTAAATCAAAGAGATCTCATAATTCCTGAAGTGATATTTTGGAAACGCAGAACTCTCACTGTAAAGCACCTATTATGCCAGGCTACTGCAGTATTTGTTCGCACGTGCAGCTGAATGGTTTTGAAATGGAAATTAGGCTGAACAGGGCAAACATTCATGATTAATGTTTTAAATGTGTATTGTTTTCCCCCAATTGGGGTTTCATGCTATTTAATTCATCAAATATTTTGCCAACTTAATGGAAAAACTCTGATTCCCAAAGCTGTTTAATCATTTAGCAAAGGCCTGTTGTTAAAATAAAACATGAACGTTAAAAAGGCAAAAGCAGGCACTGAACGTTGTGAAGGAATTTCAAGATGCTGTTTTCCCACCATTTTACCGACCCCTATGGTCAGGCGCTTTGTTGATATTACCATAATTTTAAATCACGTTTGCAAAACATCGAGGTTGCATCGGCAATCATGGTTGCCTGAGGAGGGACAAGATCTATTACTCATTGGACTTATCAGCAATTCATGCAATCCAATCGAAACGCTATGCATTCACGCCTGAAAATGCAGAGGAAGGGATCACGTCGCACTTCCGTCCTGTTTACCGCTGGTAAATATTGCGGCTCGACTTCCGCTTCCTCCTCTTTTTGCCACTGAGCAACCCGGAAGGGAACCGTACCGCAGCGCAGTAACAAATCTGGTCCCTTCTCAGGGAACGCTGGTTGCCTATGCAACCTAGACGTTCCCTATTACAGGGACTGCGATCTATTACTCATGGGGCTGTACACCATCACACGATGGGAGTATGGTGTTGACCCGAGGGAGGTTCACATAATTACATACCCCCCACTGGCGTGTCCGTCCCAGACATGGGAGTGAGGACGTGTGAGGAAAAATGCTTGTGAGATACTTTCTGTAACACCTGCATACTCAGATCTGTGCGCCAAACAGAGCCTGTGGCAGCGCAGATGTAGTAACGTCCAACATGTAAAAACGCTCAAATGTGTGGGGAGCTCCAAGACGCTGCCCTACAGCCCCCCTGAAGAGGGCCCAAGAGGAGGACACTCCCCTGGCGGAGTGTGCTCGCAGGCCGTGAGGGGGATCTAATGACAGGCTCCTATAGGCCAAGTCTATGGCTTCCACCAGCTAATGAGCCCACCGCTCCTTGGACAGAGGCCTACCCTTTGCTTTGGCGGTGAAGCACACAAATAACTGGTCCCCACGGCAGATCCCTTTTTGCAGTCCATATAACATCGCAGCGCCCATACCAGGCAGAAAGAGTTAAGCGTCTCCTGTTCCTCTGACTCAAAAGGCGATGGAGAGAACTCAATAACCTGACTCCGAAACGGGGTGGTAATGACCTTCGGGGTGAAAGAAGCATTAGGACGCATGACCACTCTATCTCCTCCGCCAACAAACTGTATGCAGCATGGCTGGACTAACAGTGCCATCAGCTCGCCTACCTGTTTTGCAGAGGCAAGCTCCAGCAGCAAGGCGGTTTTCAGAGAAATTATCTTGATGTCTGTGATCTGTAGAGGCTCGAACGGAGGCCCTGGCAGAGCCCGCAAAACTCCCAATCCCAAAAAGGGATTAGGGACACCCGGGCTGGGCGCAGGCATCAAACACCTACCATAAAGCGAGGTGTGAAGTGATAAAAAGCCAACATGACATGCGGAAATAGCTGCCGAATAGACCTTTAGTGTAGCGGTCATTTTCCCCTCAGCGTAAAGTTCCTTCACGGACGGCAATATGGGCCCTATAGGGCAGTCAGAGGGGGTGTGCCCCTCGCATCTGAGAGGCCCATAGCTAGGAGCTTCTCCCTCTCATGTACCAGGCCTGGCCCCAGGTGCCAAATCTCACGGAGGGGGAGATCCCACAAGGGGCCCACACTAATGTCGCACAGATCAGTAAACTATGGATGGCCACCAGCCGCAGAACCAGGTTTTCCTCCTGCACCCTTTCCAGCTGAATGAGTGCCACAGGGAAAAAGTGCAGAGGGATTGCCAAACGGTGGCTGGTCCCCCACTAGGGAGAATCATAACATGCACTGAGTCATCTCTCGCGATGCCAATAAGTCAACCTCTGCCCGGCCGAACCGCATCCAGATCCCTTTCACCACCTAGGGGTGAAGGCACAATTCTGCTGACCGGGATTTTCCCCCTGGACAACAGGTCCAGGGGTAAAACACCAGGGATGTAGACCGCCCAGAGGGAGAGGAGGTTCTGCCCTGCATACAGCAATAAATGGTTCACCATCTGGGTGAGGAACCGGATCGCGCCTGTGCGATTTATGTATGCTTTTGTTGACATGCTATCTGACCTTATCAGAACATGTCGGCCCTTGAGGGCTTGCAGGAAGTGCTACAGAGCTAATAGCACCCTGTGCAGCTCTAATACATTTATGTGGGATCTCGCCCGTGTTATCGTCCACCGCCCGTTGGCTGTCTCACCATTGTAGACGGCTCCCTACCCCGTGGTTGATCGTTGACCTCGGTCACCCTGCAGTGCTTGTCCTTCACTGGGTGTAAACACTTGGTCACGTACCACCCTTGGAACATCCTGGCTCGCAGCATGCCGAGGGGCAGCGCTACGGCCATTCACGCCGTCATGCTCAGTATTTACGAACACAAAAGTGATGTCACTGTCACAAGGGTTAATCTGGCTGCCTGTCCGACTCCTTCCTGGGACTGGTTGCAGATTAGCCAGTCATCTAGGTAGCTGTACACTCTCACCTCCTGCGGGTGTAGTGGTGCTATCGCCGCTTCCGCACATTTCGTGAAGACCTGTGGGGCTAGAGAGAGACCGAACAGAAGCATAAGGAACTCCCCTGAAAGACCAAGTATAGGTACTTCCTGTACCTTGTGAGAGAAAAATGCTTACGATCATTTATACTGAATGAGGACAAAGGCCTCTACTTCCAGAGATGGAGTTTTTTAAAACATTGTCTCTGTTTTCCCAGGAACCCCCCAACTTTATGTACAATAAAGAGAAATGTTTTTTCTCTCTACAATGTCAATTCTAACATGGAAGAACCAGATCACATTTGGCCCTGTTTACCTTGTAAGGAGATGAAGAATAACCCCGGGGGAGTCTGGAGGTGCATTGTAAGGGATTGTAATCCGTGTCTGCCAGGTCATTTACAAGTTCCTGTGAATTTACTGTTTGAGGTTGGCATCCAGGGAGACAGTTGAGGGACACAGACTTGTAAATGACTTCTGACCCAAGCCACACCCTCTGTTGTTGTATAAAGCCCTCTTGTTCAGAAATAAGATGAGACTGATCAGAACACTGTTTTGGAGCAGTACTGAATCTTTCTCTTTATTCTGCAGAATAAATATCCTTAATATTCTCAGTTTTGTTTTCTTGTAGCGGGCAGATTAACCTCATAGACCATTGCAGAAGAATTTCTTCCACAACCTACTGTATGCGTCTTTCAGATCTTATTTCACAAACCAGTCAGTAAACCTCACCAATTGATGTGTGGTCAGCATCTGGAATTTCATTTTCATCAGATGCTTGTTCAACATCGAGCCTGGGCACCCCCTGGACACACAGGCACTGGCGTTCAATGGGTCGGGCGTGTGCCCTGCTCATGGCCAATTGATGCCTCGCAAGTGATATGTTCTGATAAAAATTCCCCCCTGGTGCAGCATGACACAATGGGACACCGGGGGTCCAATGACAGGCTGGAGCTCAGCCAGAGGCTGAGGAGGCTCTCCTCCTCGTCTGACTCCTCCTCTCCTTCTCGGCCCCGAAAAATCTGTCCACAGTCCAGATACGACCTCCTTGATGCCATTGCTCTATTTCCTCACCGGAGAGAAAAAGAGACGGAATTAAATAAATGTAATATATATATACTGCCTCACCAATTGGTACTCGAGCCGGTGATTTACAACGACTCACGTGAGTGGGACCCGTGAGGTGAAGCAGGCGTGGAAATACGATTGTCTCGTTCTGGATTCTTCTGAAGCGAAGTAGAGAAAAGAGGAGGAAGCAGAAGTTGAGTCGCAATATATACCCGCGTGGGGGGAGAGGGGTGTGGAAGTGCAGAGTTGTCACTTCCTCTACCTTTTCAGATGTGAATGCAGAGTGTTTCAATTGAATCAGGTGATCTGGCGATCAGTCCCATGAGTAACAGATCGCAGTCCCTGCGATAGGGAACCCCCTTGAACCCCCTTGAACCCCCTTCAAAGATAGCCTCCTTGGAATTGTTGAACCACTTTGCGTCCTCCCATATCCACTCTTTACTGGACGTACCTTTGAATGGACAGGGTGGGGTAATCGGGTTAATTTCTCCCTGTCATGCTGAAGGTGGGATACTCATTGAGACAGGTGATGTAGTCATCTGCTGGACGGAAACCTGCGTATTATTGACCATTCTATGACACTCGGTTGCCAATTCCTGTCGGAGTCGCAGGTATTCCATGTGCCGCAAGGAAGGGGAAGGTTTGGTTTATTTGGAACTTGAAGCCTCTCCTGGACACAGAATTCCACACTACACAACTTTATGTCTTCATATTTGTTTGCTTTTATTGTGTTGATAATGTCCCAACTATAACAAAGACTTTTCTAGATGCAGGCCAATGAATAGATCATTTCATTTACTGGGTAGTATCCCCTTACAATACAAGTAATGAGTATTTATATACAGAGTAGAGTATCTTTACTTTCATGACAGCATAGTACGAGTAGATGGTTCTAGGTGTTGATACTTTATTTTGAAATTCTTTGAAGAGCCTCATCCCATCTGATTCATCTACGAACATTCAAGGAGGGGACGGAACACAAGCGAAATTCTCGCTCCTAGTCCATGGCCGGCGTCCACCCTATGTTAAATGGGATGGGGAAAAAATGCTTTTTGTCATTCGTTTCCCATTCGCCACTGTGGATCAGGTACAATCCCGGTCGGGAGCTAAATAAGAAACGGGGGCACCCAAGCAGGGAGTGGCAGATCTGAGCAAAGCCAATGATCCAGGTCGACGGTTCGTAGACCTTCTCGACGTGGGATTCTACGCTCGGGAGGACTGAGCAAAACGAGCTGGGAGTCGAGATAGAAACACACACTCTGTCCTCAACATGGTGTAGTTAAAAAAATAACTGCACTCTCTTCTCCAACCCTGGACTGTGGGACTCGGGAAAAAAGAAGACCTTTGGAAATGTCCCGAATGAACTTTAATTGCATTTGGGACAGAATACGATGCGCGGCAGGCTGTGTGTACACCTTACCTTAAAACACCTTCATACACCTTACTTTAAAAAAACAGTACTTGCACTTGTACTTGTACAGTGCATGCCACTGCAGCAGTACTGCAGAGAATCTAGAGGCAAAACAAGTTCAACGTCCTTGTATCCGATGGTGAGAGAGATAGACTGTCTTTCTCTTGAAATGTCAGCTTTCGTCGTTGTACCATTCCCTATTGAATGGCAGAGTGTGTATGTATGTGCATTTCATGTTTGTGTATCTGGTGTAATGGAGCTGTTGGCCACAGAGTCAGAGCATTAGGTTGATAGATTGCACTTGTCTCGGGCTAATTAACCCAGACAGGCAATACACACACACGCGCACGCGCGCACACACGCACACGCACACACACACACACACACACACACACAGACATTAATACACAAATACACGCATGCAAAGGTTGACAAGTCCAGTGTGTGTTATGTGCGCCATTGACGGTGGTCTGGGTTAATGGCGGTCATTAAACAAGGCATTCACACCCGTCCCTGTTGACAGAGCCCAGGTCAGTTTGGACAAATATGTCATGCATAAATACACAAGAGTGCATCGATAAATACATTGCTAGTGTGTGCAGAAACTCTTATCTCAACCTTTTTTATACTAAGGACCCTTGTTTGGTATGCAATAGACGGGGCTGGTTTGGGACAAAGAATTGGCCCTCATATTTTCGGGCCAAACAGCCCAGCGGGGGGTGGGCCCAAGGTGCCAGCCCATCGGGAAAATGCCGGGTATTCCAGGTAAGCAGTCCACGCCTGGCAATACACCTTCCATTTGATAAGATTTTGTTCCTGGGAACCCAAATCTGAGAAGATTTGTACTGTTAGATATGATTTAGTCCAAACCTCAATACCTGTCTATACCATAGTTACAGAGATAACAGTAAAGCCATGATCAAAACAGTCGTCACTGTAGGTTCTCTCATGGTGCCGTCTTGAAAATGAAATAATAGTGAAGTTTAACTACTAATCGTTTTGCTGGGGACGCCCTGGAACCTCTTGAAGTCGGACCACATGTTGAGAACCACTGATTGAGAGAAATATGTGAACTGTTGTCTGAAGAAAAAGCTGGAGCCTCCCACCTCAATCCATGGGTGCCGTCTCTTTTATCGTTCAACTTGTGAATTCCTCTCAACCTTAAGTTCCTGATTCAACTAATCCACGATAATTCATTTTAGAGTCTTCACTAGTTTTTCGAATACTTGGATATTGAATATTGTCTTGGCCCGCAGATTGGGAAGCCCTTGGCCCATTATTCTGTTCCCTGGAGCTGGCCAGCTGGAACCGCTTTGATTGAAATGCCAGGGCAGGGATATAGAAAAGTAGAAGGAGAAGGGGAAGCAGAATAGATGCACACGCTGCAATTGAGCTGGACTTCAAGGCGGCTGGTCCCGTGTCAGATCCGTGAGTTGTTTACACCATCAGAAACTTGTCTCCACCCGCTAATAGCCAGACTGGGTGTCTGGCTTTAATGAGGAGAGGCCTGGCACTGCGGGACCTCATCAGCCTAATTTAGAAGGGAGAGGAAACCACTTGCGTTCTACAGAGGTTCTGTAGAGGTTCTGCAGAGGTTCTGAAGAGGTACTGCAGAGGTTCTGCAGAGTTTCCTGCAGAAGGTCTGCGGAGGTTCTGCAAAGGTTCTGCAGAGGTTCTGCAGAGGTTCTGCAGAGGTCCTGCAGAAGGTCTGCAGAGGTTCTGCTGAGGTTCTGCGGAGGTTCTGCAGAGGTTGTGAACAGGTTCTGCAGAGGTTCTGCAGAGGTTCTGATGAGGTTCTGCAGAGGTTCTGCAGAGGTTCTAAGGAGGATCTGCAGAGCCTCTGCAGAGGTACAGCGCCGTACAGCAGGGCCGTTTCAGCACGTTCTGTTGGGGGACAGATTTTCAACTTTCACGGTTCCTACAAATCAACAAGATACTTTTATTGAAACAGTGTGGCTACACACACAACAATGTAGAACTGTATTTTTGGATATTATATTTATAATTATATAACCATGTGTTTTTCATTGTTTTATTTTCAGGTATTTCTCACGTTAATCTATGAACAAAAAACATTTAGTACAAGCCAAATATGGAGCCAGATATGGAGAATATATATATATATTTACTTTTAAACAAAATAGTCCAATTTTTGTGTTTTCATTTTTGTTTTTGTTTATTGTTAACATTTTATTTAATTCAAAGGGCCAATCTCCATTGATGTACAGGCCACATTTGGCCCTGGGGCCGTCAATTGAATAGGCCAGCCATTCAGCAGACAGAAACCTTCTACAATGGCTATATATGCTGCTGGTGTTGTTGTTGCTGCTGGTGTTGTTGTTGTTGTTGTTATTGTTGTTGTTGTTGTTGTTGTATCTGTTGCTTTTGTTGTTGGTGTTGTTTCAGGGGCATTCTTTTGAAATGACCAGCTGACAACTATATATTTTTATATATATATATTCATATATATATATATATATTTATATTTATTTATTTATTATTTATATCTTTATATATTTTTTTTGTTTGTAAAGTGCATTGTGTTGCCCTGGTATGAAATGCGCTTTATAAATAAATTGTGACTTGACTTGACTTGACTATGCACAAGTGTATACACTGTACATGCCATTCCCCGTGCCAGGTTTGCTATTTTGGTACAGAGAGGTGAATACATTGTGAATTACCAGAATAGAGAGGTGATATACTGTATGTGCTGTCTTTATTCCAAAATGGGGTTTTTCTGTTACTTCCGAGATCAGAAACGTCGCTTTAATTGCCTCTCGGCAACAGTGATATTCTCTTTATTGTCTTTGCTTTTTGTCTTGATCTTCCTTTCCGAGCATCAGAAGAAACAAGGAAGAGAGGTCGGTAATTTGTCTGTTGACACGCACGCACACAAACAGGTATGGGGAGATGAAAGGGAGCGATAGAGAGACTGAGGGAGAGACAGAAGAGGAGAAGCAATGCAGATGAGGGGGGTGACGACAGAACGGCGGAGGGGAGAAGCGGGTGGGGGGGTGGGCAAGAACCGTCGACGGAGGACGAGGCGACAGAACGGGAGGAGGAAGGCGCAGGATGGAAAACGCAGAGGCAGTTTTAGGGAGAGAAATGGGAGGGAGGAGGGTCGTTTGAAACACAAACGCAGAGAGAGAGAGAGAGAGAGAGAGAGAGAGGGGATGGTGGGAGGGTGGGAGGGAGTTGAGAGAATGACAGCGATATAAGTGCGAAGAGGGGAAAGACTGAGTGAACGGAACAAAGCGCGAGATAATTGATGGGAGACGGGGCAGACAGGAGCGGAGGTAAAGAATGTCGCTGTAGTAAGAGACGGGCACAACGGAGAACATCTGTAGACAAAAACAGAGAGTGTGGGGGGGAGAGTGGTGTTGTGTTGTGGAGGTTAATGGAAGAGGAAGCACGGAGATAAGAGACGGATTGGAACGAGAAGCAGAACAGACAGAAAAGCACAGTAATATATATAGAAATATAAAATTCTTATAACACCCGGTGTTTAGATATTTACCCTGAAGAAATATTTAAAAGACCATCGTTGGTAACGGGGATGTTATGAGCGAGCGGATAGAGGCGCTGATTAGAACAGTCAGAAGAGGCTGTGAAGTCCAGAGAACTGTATTACTTTACAGCCTTACAGACGGGGTTGGTCCGTAGCATAAGCATTCTATGCAGTTGTTTAGGGCCACAACCACTAGGCGGCGGTGGCACAAGTTCCCCACCGTTTCTCCAAACAAAACAAAGAAAACTGTGTGTTTTTATTTTAGATGATGTATTTATGCTCCTCAGTTTCCTAGTTGAAAGAAAAAAAATGCACCGTGCCGCATCGCGCATGGCAGCTCAAACCCCCACGTATATACATATATTTATACAGTTTATACTGTATACACCATATATCATAACATATATAACCATATAAATAAACTAACAACAATAAAATTAAGTAAACAACATGGCCTTATCCTGTCACATCGTCATCATTATTATCTATAGTACCAGTCAAAGACAATGTATTGATTTATATTTCTTAAGATCAAAATTGATTCATCAATTTCTGAATCTCGCTTTTGCAACTACAGAAGCTCAACTTCACCAAAAGCCAAGTTTCTAGCAAACACCGCCCAGCCATCAAGGTAAAAGTTTTGTCCCAATTTGGGTTTAAAAATGACAACAGCGGAGGGGAGCCGGACGAGAGGAAAGCCATCCAAGGTGAAATACTACGTGGACAAAACAAATCTGGGACACTTTCCAGTCAGTGCCCAAATCCTTGGAGTTAAAAGAGTCGCCGACTGGGAAGGCGTTTGCGTAGACGTGGTCTGTCGGGTTCACCCCTGTTCAACGGTTAAAGGACCACAGCGTCAAATCGAGTTGTAGCCCCTTAACTAGTCAGCGCACACATTTTATACGCAACTATTTTTTTTATGTATATATTTACCTTTTTTATTATTATTTGAATGGTACAGTTCAAATTGCATACCACATTTCATGTCAAAGTTATTTAATTGACAGTGACATCAATTTGAGTTGTTCATTCCATTGATTGAACATGGAATTAACAAACACAAATGATGGTACAGTCAAGTATATAGGTATATACTTACCATATTCAGGTAAGTTTCTCACCATTTGATATGAATTTTTGAAAACAGTTAAATAGTAATAAAAAAAACAAAAAAATGTGAGCTGTCATCAGGAAGTGGTCGGGGGTAATGTAAAATGAGTGTGTTGACTAGAAAAGGAGCTAAAACTCAGACCCTGGTAGGATCTGTTATCTTCTTTCACTGGGAAATAATGTAACTAAGTCCACTTGTATTGCAGGATGAAATAATGAAACCAACACTTGTACAAAAGCACAGATATATTTCGCCAATAGCCACCCCGATTAATTACTGTACCACAATTAGATACCGTTCTCAATACTGTGTAGTCTCTTTCAAATAGCCCTGGATGGAATGACCAACCTGTGGGGAGAGAGGGGGGCAGGGCAGCGGAGGGAGAGAGGGCGGGGCAGCTGGAGGGCAGGCGATGACAGGTGAGAAGGTGGCAACATCAATATCAGGTGTGTAAAGGACACACACACACACAGACACACACACACAGACAATAGATACAGGGACAAAGAATACATACAGATATCAAGCACACACACGCACGCGCGCGCGCACACACACACACACACACACACACACACACACACACACACAAAAGTGTCACTTCCACTGTGTGGAGTTACAAATAGTACCAATCTGACATCAAACACATCGTTCTCCTTTTCTCATTCTGTGTCTTTTACCAAACACACACACACACACACACACACACACACACACACACACACACACCTCACTTCCAATATCACAGAGTAAAGGGTCACCGGAGGCCAGATGCTGCCACCTTTAATATATATATGTCAATACATAAGGACGTGCGCGCGTGCACACACGCTCCCACACACACGTGCACTTGCACGTGCACGCACACGCACACACACACACACACACACAGACACACACACACACACACACACACACACACACACACACACACACACACACACACACACACACACACACACACACACACACACACACACACACACAGATCTAGAGAACACACGTCACACAGCCAAACAACAACTATAAAAAAGACCTTTCCATTGCTGTTATCCTAAACAAGCATTTATAGTAATCACCGGTGGACGCTGGCATTTTGACAGGCAAAGTGGAGCAGAGTACATCCTCTGCGACAGGACAAACAGGATGTCAGCGTCAAAAACCCGCGGCTTTCCATATCAACTTTTTAATGACTCATACAAACTTGGGACCTGGCAATGACATCGCGAGCTCTCTCAGTGAGCAAACAGAAATAATAATGAAAAAAAAAAAATACCCCCATAAAAACAACAGTTAGAAGCAAGACAAAAATGTTGTGATGTTAAGAAAAGGAAAAGTTTGTTTATTCATTTTCTACAAAGTCCAGCGATGACAAGCTCGAAAAAAAATTTGTCGGCATCTGTCTCCGTCGGTTAAAACAATTAGGTGTTCTCCAGGCAAACGGTGATGTCAACCAAGGGGCACACTCAGTGATTTGGAGGCCCCAGGCAAAAACCCTGTTGAGGCCCCTTCTCAAATTTTGAGCGTCAAACACTTTATTTCCTGCATTCTGGTGAATTTTCAAGCCTTTTCTGCATCAGTTCATGGTAGAAATGTACAGTATGTAGGAATGTAAAACAGTTTTTATTGGGGGGAGACGAATGCACATGTTAAAAATACTGTGGGGACGTATCCCCTGCATTTCTTTCCGAAATCTATGCCGACAGCATGACCTCGCTTAACGCAATCTAGTGGTCAATAACCACTTAGAGGTATAGATCTTTCCAGAAAACGAAGCTAAATGAGAATTCTAGCTGAACAACTCAAATGCTCTTCGCTCCGTGAGAAGATAATGGAGCAAGAAAAACGTTGTGAAGACAACATTTAATTATTTCTAAACAATAGGATTTGATTTTTTTTCATGAAATGCCTCCCTTCCATTATAATTGTGTAATTTGTTTTTGAGTATGTTAATTGAGTCCGGTCACATTAAATCAGTATAAATAATGTTTTTTTTGGAGTGGAATACATATACACAAAATATTTCACACAATTTCATAGTTAAAAGGGAATGCCTGGGAGCCGTGTACATTCGCTATGTGCATTGTTCTCGAATCAGAGTTTGGTTTTTTTCCTAATTCTACTCATCAGGTGTGAGCGACGCACAGCGACAGAGGAAACAACATATTATTGTGAAAAATACAAATCCCACGCAAATTGACGAGGCCCCCTAGTGCGCGAGGCCCCCGGGCAATTTCCGACCTACTCCCTACGGAGCGACCGCCTACGGCTCTGTCCGCTGAGCACACCCGACGACGGACAGGACCTTTTGGTTTTTTTTTGTCTCTGTTCTTGCCGAATTCCTCCCGATGAGAAGCCCGGCCGAAAGTCGGTCAACCGGCGGCGACGTGATGACTTCGGACGGCGCCGGTCATCGCTCAACTCGCGTCCAATTAGCGACGCAATAGGTGGATGGAGATGGATGAAGAGATGGCCAAATGATGATTAACACGCCGAGGCTTCGGATCCGATTAATCAATCGCCGAATCAATCAGGGGCGGGTCGGTTTACATCTGCTCTCCTCCTCCTCCTCCTCCACCTCCTCCTCCTCCTCGGCTCGTCTCGCTCTATCCGGCCCCCTCTCCCCCCTCTATCCTACCTCTCCCTCCTTCCCTCTCTCCTTCCCTCCATATCTCGCGGAAACACTCTTGCTTCTCCATCAGCCCCCCGCACCCACCCGCGTTCTCAGTCCGCTCAATCCCTCCCCATCATCCTCAACCATCTGTCCTCAATATGAAACACCAACCTACACACACACACACTCACACACACACACACACATACACACACACACACACACACACACACACACTCCAAGCAGGGAAACGGAGGCTTCCTCTGTCTGTCTCTTCAAGGCACTTTCCGGCAAAACCTGTTGTTTATTTGTGTGTGTGTGGGTGTTTATACATGTGCATACATTATTGGCAAATGCTTTATCTATGTGTGTGTATATGTGTGTGTGTGTGTCTGTGTGTGTGTGTGTGTGTGTGTGTGTGTGTGTGTGTGTGTGTGTGTGTGTGTGTGTGTGTGTGTGTGTGTCTGCATGCGTGAAAGAGAGAGGTTGCGAAACATGCACACCTGCCAGCATGAGTACACAGTGGGATACAGGAATTCCTGTATCCCACTGTGCCGTTTTAGCTCCAAATGTCACACACACACACACACACACACACACACACACACACACACACACACACACATATACACACGTAGATACACACATTTAGCCCATTGTTACTGTATTTAACAGACTTTTGACACTATATGAATCAAACGTGCGTAGGAAACTATTTGGGTCACAATTCAGTAGAAATAAACATTAAGCATTACATTATAGGTTGTGCCGAGGCTTTAAAAACCACGGGGCATAATGCATGTTACATTTAGCCAAACATAAGCACTGACTCAGGTGCCACCTGCGAAAGAAAAACAGCGGCAACAAGCAACCTGTGTGCAAAGAACCAACACACACAAACAAAAAGAAACTGGAGATGCAGAGGCACGGTAGAATATTCCTGGCAAAAGTATGCGTGTATTTTGTGTGTATTTTCCCACTAGAGTACTAGTGACTTTATAACGCAGCTCCTCAATCGTGACTGTGTTTCAGCATGAGTGTGTGTGCAGGAAGGCATTATGAGTATCTGTGTGTGTGTGTGTGTGTGTGTGTGTGTGGATAATTGTGTTGGAATTTTCATTTATTTAGCAGGATGAGCTTGTAGCCCCTCACAAGAGAGTCATCATCAGCGCAGCAGGCAAGCACTTAAAAACAAGTGTGCTTTGCATACCATATTGCCTCAAATTACATTTTGCATCAGAAATCGAGTGTATGTGTGCGTGTGCATGTGCGTGCGTGCGTGTGTGTGTGTGTGTGTGTGTGTGTCTGTGACGTGCCTCATCGTTTCGTCATAAGCACTGCTCGATCCTGCCCGCTCCTCACACAAACACACACAATCATGCAAGTAACTGCAGGGCGGGGATATCCTCAGCGTGATTAATGCCTTTGGTTTATAATTCATGTCTGTCATTAATCACCATGCATCATAATATGCGGTGATGATGTAGCTACCGCGAAGGTTGGCTCGGCGCCAAGGCACCGAGCCCTCGCTCGGCGTGCCCTCGCTGCGCCGATGAGCCGTACAAAACAAAAGAGGTAGGAGGAGGAAGCCACGGATACGGCTCCGCCCAGGAAAACAGCCAGACGTTCGGCAAACTTGAGTGAATTTTAATGGCGATCGGCGAAGTTTATTTATTTTTTGTTTGTTTTCTTTTTTTTGAGGCCTCAGAATGTATTTGGGAGGCGACCCGCGGCCGGATAACATCGACCACGCCCTCCAAGGACCGGCCCGCGCACGTCCGCGTCCCGCTCATGCGGCCCTGCGCACGCGCTCCTTGTGGCTTCGCGCGGCGGCAACGAGGAACAAATCTCTTCTGACACCGCAACAACCCTCTTAGGGTGGAAGCAGCAGTGCGGCAGATGGCGTGATATTACACTCATCTATTGCTTGAGTTCTGCGACATCGCCGCCCGACATGCTGGCAAACCGACTTACTGCATGCGGCGGCGAAATGGAATGTGACAAGTTTCAGGGAGCAGGTGGGCTGCAGTGATTCCAAAAGGTGATTTAATTCAATCCAGATTTGCCTTTACCTTCCAACGGAAGGTAAGCGCAACCTCCGCAAACTGTACTCAATCGAGTGCCGGGGGTTAACACGCGAGCGAGTTGTTTCTGTGTTCTCAAACTTGGAATGAGGATCCGGAGGATTATCTCTCCGTCTCGCTTCCTCGGCGGGAACGTATCGACAGGGGTGGAGCGAGGGGATGAGGGAATCAATATTTTCTCAGCCACAAATTAGGGTCGGAGTACTTCCCTCGGATAACCGGGTTCCAGCTCCTCTATTGGTCAGCCCCGGTTTCCAGCCCGGGCGCCGTGTGGTACATCGCCAGCCGTGAGCTACAACGCGCGCTCCGTCACATCCTCACAGTTACAGACGAGACGAGGGAGGGCGACCCATTAAATACCTCCCTCTCAGAAATTGGTTCATCACGCCGTAGAAACAATCTCCATCCCTAACCATGTGACGGTCCCATCCATTTACCACATGAGTCATAACAACCACGGCAGTTCAGGGAACAGCCGGCGTTCAAATTTGCCGGAACAGTCATTCGAGCAGGAGTCACAGCAGGGGTGGCGTCGTGTGGCGCTTTATCTTTTTTTTTTCTTATTGGACGCTTCCACATGCAAATCCCGGCTCCACGGGGAGTGCGGACCCGGGGGTCGGGCTACAGAAAATGGCCGCCTGGGGAGACCCGGATCCCTGCTAGTAGCCCCCCTGGGGGCTGGTCGGGGTCCCTGGAGCTGCTGGTAAAGAAGCCTGCAGGGCTGAAGGCAACACCAGAGAGAGAGAGTCTTAGTGATGGCACGCACACACACACACACACACACACACACACACACACACACACACACACACACACACACACAAACAAGTGCCACCTTCACCGCGTGGCGCTACAAATGGCATCAGTGTGACAGACACCAACACTCCCACCAACAGTGCTCATCACACCGTCAAAACATTTTCGTCTTTGCTGCTGCTGTATTTCATGAATCCGTTCTCGTTGCCTCGTAGCTCTGTTCAGTGGGAGGTGAGACCGCAAAAAACAAACAATGTAAGAGATGAAATGAGGTGGCACTCTCCTCTACATTTTCATGGAAGTTTGTTGTAAGACCAGCGCCGCAACAGCATACGTCACGATCCACACATAAGAAGATTTAAGATTGATAGTTTATACAGTGATGTGATTCTGATTATCCAGTGTGCAATCATTGATGTATTTGCTTTCGCTTATTTTTATTGCCGTGAAGATGGGATTTAACTTTACATTTTTTAAAAAGTAGAGAGTTTTAAAGAGTATGACAGATCTCTAATTCACGTCTTCTAATTCACCTGCTACTGGCTTAAATTTCACATTCTTTTTATTTTCTTTTTTCCAAAAAGAGGGTCAGGAGAAAAAATATCATCGTTTCCCACATCGTGACGTGACTTTGTTAAAAAAGGAAAATGTTCCTAACACGGACACTTCCTTCGTTCTGCTGGGCACGGAACGGGCGATGGTGTAGAGGGACCAGCTCGTTATCTATTTCATATGTTCTCTGGAGACATCTTTTATTTTTAGCAAGACACACACACACACACACACACACACACACACACACACACACACACACACACACACACACACACACACACACACACACACACACACACACACACCTTACTTCCAACATCACAGAGTGAAGCGTTGCCGACACATAGGCCTGTCCAAAGGAAGCAATTTCATTTTTTGAAAACCAACCCTGTGACTTTAAGTCCTTTTTCTGTCACTAGCCAAGACACACACACACACACACACACACACACACACACACACACACACACACACACACACACACACACACACACACACACACACACACACACACACACACACACACACACACACACAAAGCTGTATCAGCTGTAATGAGCAAAGTGCTTAGTAAACATTTATAGTGTGTGTGTATAGTCCACAGTTTATGACCTCTGATGTACAGTACGACTACCATCTCAAAATATCAATATTCATACTGTGTCTGTATCTGAGTCTGCATCTGCCAGTGAGCTTTTCTGCCCCAGACTGCATCTGTATGCTCGCTATGTGTCTGTGTTTTTGTGTGTGTCCGTGTGCATGTCACGCAAGATGTGAGTGTGCAAGCACGCACATGCGTCCGTGGACTGATAACCATCTACACCTGTGTACGTGTACGTGAATGTGCATATTAAGGACTAAATAATTTATGTGTGCATGTGTGTGTGTGGTCATACATGAGTGCTGAGTGTATGTATAAGTGTGTATAGGTATACCGCTCTTGGAGAATATTAAATCAGATTGCATACACACAAGTCCATGCCTTCTTATTGAATACACTGTGTGTGTGTGTGTGTGTGTGTGTGTGTGTGTGTGTGTGTGTGTGTGTGTGTGTGTGTGTGTGGGACCATGTGACTGCTGTAGCGGTGTGCTATTATGCTGTTAATGTGTCTGTGTGAGTAATATCCAGTGCTACGCACACTGACTTAATGCACTAATGCATGGTATAGGCTAATAGAGCTACGGCTGAAATCACACCCTCTCAACAGCCTATTACTGTAATGGGCTGGGTGGGCGTGTGTCGAGGTATAGGAAGATGAGAGATGGGAAAGGGGCGAGGGGAGAGTCAAGGAGGACAGACCTGTGGTAGAAAGAGAGTTATAGAACCCTGGAGGAATGAGGGGATGAGAGGGTGGGAGAGAAAAAAAAGAGAAAGTAACATTTAAAATGGGATATATAGATGTAGGTACTTTGTTCGTACCCGGAGTGAAATTGGATTTAAAGCAAACACACATCCAAACAATGGGCAATAATAATGGAAGGATGGAGGGATGGATGAATGGAAAGAATGACCAAATGGATGTACTGTATGAGTGAGCGATGGATGGATGGACAAATGCACGGATGGATGGATGGATGGAAAGAGCGGACAGATGGACGGATGGTTAAAAAGGAATACAACGGATGGGTGGATGGGTGCAATAATATCAAATAGATGACTGGATGGATGAATGAAAGGAAAGAATGGACACATGGTATGAATGGATGGATGAGGGAATGACAGAGGGATGGACAAATGGCCTGATGGTTAAACAGAAACAACGGATGGGTGGACGGCCGGATGATCAAAGGATAGGTGGATGTGTGGATCAATGGATGAATGAGTGGAAAGAAGAGTATGGACGGATGGATGAGTGAACGGATGGATGGATGGACAAACGGACGTATGGATGGACGCATGGATCCAAGCGCTCCGAGCTGTAGCTTTGCGTCGCAGCTACGTCAGGCAGCCAAGGCTCATGGTGGCTGAAACGCGGTCAGCAAGTAGGTTTCTAGTCTAGAGAAGAGGGTCAGTCTGCGTAGACAAGCCCACAGCAGTTGCACAAGTACGCATGATAACTATTTTGGAAGCCATATTAACTTGAGCTCGCCGGGGGGTCCCTTGGGAAGAACCACAGATTAAAGTGGAATAAAGGAAGAGGAAAGGCAAATGCGACGTCGGGGGAATCGAGGCTTTGTCCAAGGCCAGGACGGCTCACAGAGGACCCCTGTTTGGACGGCAGCTCGGCTTGAAGGTGGAATGCGTCTTCCCGCCAAACTATGAGTGTGGCGGACATAGGGGGCGTGGTCAAGCACCCCTGCTTGACCACGGCGGACGACAGCGCGGTTCCCTTTTTCAGAGCTGCCTCCAAGCTGTCTTGCAGAGGGGGTCGACGCAGGGGCTCGTCATCAGCCCAGCGGCAGAACGCCATTCCCCCTGCGCCCGAGATGATCATTATCAACCTTATTATAATAATAATCATCATTTGTTATACATACTTGTGGCCAGCGTACCTTATTATTTAAGGTGACAGTAAGAACTCTCGCCATGTCGGCGCACCACGGCCAGAAAGACTCAAGGCCAAAAGGCTTCAGGTCACGGGAAGAATTCTGTTAAATTAAGTCTCAGGTCTCATACAATACAGCATCGTTCCTCGGACAAAACGGTGTTGGAGTCAGAGCAAACGGCCTCGGACAAAACGGGTTCATTTGAGTAGATTTAGTTTGAGTAGAATTTGAGTAGATGTCCACTACTTTGGTACCTTTACGGCACTAGTGAGGCATTTCTGCTTTTACTTGGGGTATTTTACAACCTTTTACTTTTTTCACCGATGTGCATCCTTCTTTCCACCGGATACACCGATCCGTCCATTTTATGACTGACATGTCGCTGGTCTTGTTACTTTTTCAATTTTCAGGTGAATGTCAGTCGGCGCCGGTCCCGTTGTTTCGTATTCCGTTGAGGGGCGTCGGCAACAACACGCGCAAATAGAGCAATGAAGGGCAAAATGTGGAATGCCCCCATGCGGTGACACTCATGTGTGTGAAAGTGGCGACGGTGCAACTGTGTGATTCCCCCACCTCCCAGCTATCTTCACTCCTCATTAACGGAGCAGCATGTCCAAGTTACTCTCCCTCCCTTTCTCGCTTTCTCTCGCTCTCATTCTATTTATAGATCGTACTCCATTTCATCTCTATTGTCTTGTTCTCGCAGCGTCTCGCTCTTGTTCGCTCTCTTTTTTCGACTTACTTTCGAATGTGTCACCAGTAAAAGGTCCAGAGGCTGATCGCCGTGGGTGTGAACGTCACACATTTTACATGTTCGACGTTCCTCTGATATTCACAGCGGCCTTGCCCTGTCGTGACCTTTCCCGGGCGAGGGAACATTAATGATCTGTGTTTTTAGAATTACAGAGAGATTCAGTCAAATCTGGCCATTCAAATAGCCTCATTAAGCTCGAGAGGGTGATCAGAGCTAGTCATATTTATATATAAATATATATACCAAAGAAACCTCATGTATAGAAAACTCATGTGGATACAACACAGTGCAGCTAATTTTTTTCTCTCAAAAGGACTTTCAGAATATAAAGTACTGCACTTTACCTTCAGGGGTACAAAAGCTTTGCCAAACAGACTTGTTGAAAAGGCTGTAAAGGCCGAATTTCTACCATTTCTCTAACAGTGAGGTCCACATTTGTCACAAAAGGTACAAAATTAAATCAGGAAAAGAATGGCATAAAATGCAAGTACCCCTGCCAAGGGTACGTTGAGCGTGCCACAGTGGGTGCTGCCACTGCGACAAGCCACTGTACCTGTAAAGGCAGAATGATCTAAGAGTGTGTTATATGTGTTGCTATAGCGAGGGTTGTTGGTAACCTATTTAAGTATATTTGTGTGTGTGTGTGTCTGTGTGTGTTTGTGCATGTGTGTGGGTATACAGTATATATGACCAAGCCAATCGCCGCCATTGCCGTCCACTCCCCCTTTGACGCCCCACTCCTTGCCCCCTCCTCGTCGGTAGCACATCATCTCCCTTACCCCCTTGTCTCATTCTCACTTAATCTCGGCTTCTGTCTCCCTCAGCAATCTTCATCACCCTTTCACACATTCGTGCCTCGCTCTCCTCCCGCACCCGGGCACAGGTCATGTGGTGGCGGAGCATCACCGACACAAAATGTGGTTGGAGTCTTGCAGTTTATTTTTATCACCCCAAAAGAATTCGGAGTCTGTGCCTGTGAATATGCAAATAAGATATTAAGATTCGGCATCAGTGATACATTTAAATTCAAGTGTTGCCAGGTAAGCAGCGTTCCCCGCTGCTTTGTCTTTTGCGGCTCCCCGCCTCGAAAAAACTTCTGAAAATAGCCGAGCTACCTTAATGATGACAGTAAGCAAAAGTGATTGAGCTGCCACGGCAAAGTCACACACACCTACCCTGAAATAAAGTGTTGGGAGGCACACGTTCTGCCTTGTTGTGGCGTAAATGGATGCTGTCACACACACACACACACCCACACAGAGAGCGCGAGAACGCACACTCACGAAAAAACGTCTCACGCGAACAGAGACGTGTGCGCGGAGACGATATTGCATGTAAACATCTTGCGAGTCAGAACAGACGCGCGGCAGGCGCGAGGTGCGAGGAGTCTGGCGGAGGAAAAATAACCACAGAGACGGAAACTAAAGCAGCTGAACAAGCACAGGAGGGGGAGCAAACTGTGGCTGTACGCGTGTGCCTCGACGGTCCCGGGGCTTTTTTTGGTGATGAAACACCGCAGTTGAAGGCCCAGAGTCCACTGTGGGCAGTGGTGGAGAGTACTTGTTTTTTAGCATTTGTTTCTGAGACCTCCAACTTCTAGTCCATTACATTTCAAAGCAAATATCGCCACAATTTGCTTCATTTATAACGCAGTCAAGTTTTAGTGTAGTAAGTATTAATGTAGACATCATGAAAAATTTGAATGAAGAAGAAAAAAAAAAAAAAAAGAAAAAAAGAAAACTGTAATCAGGATCTGCATTAGCTCCGACTTGCAGAATGAAAGGAACAGCAGCACTTGATGCCGCATTAAAGGCTCTGTTACATCAGGATGTCAGACAAGTACTTAAATATCAGTGTGGTGAGTCATTTTGTGTCAGGGGGTTCGTCTTTTTCGGTGAAAGGTCTGGTGGTGGCAAAACACCACATGCGGATACCCAAAGACCACACGTCCTTCCCCTCCTTTTCTACTCCCCGCGGAATGAACGGCTGGGTTGTTTCTTTCATTCGCGAGTTCTCCTAAGATCTCGGTCCCTCTGTCAGTCCGCCGGTCGGATGGCAGTAATGCAATACGACACAATGATACCACGCGGGAACCTGACACTGACTAACTGCCCGTCCGTCTATCCATCTCCCTCGCCCGCCTTCTTATCACACCGACTATTTGCCGGGGCTTATAAATCCGGCTTCCCATCCATCTCCCTCTCTGTCCGCCTGGATGTTTATGCGTTCGACTCGTCAAGCTCAGCGTCGGCCCTTTTCTCCCTGCATCCGCTGCGTCTTTTTAATCGCATCCGCTGCACTTCTCCTCACCCCTTTCCACCCGCCTGCCAGCCCGCCTCCATTGTTTGTGCTTACCTTCCTCTCTGACCTCGGGCCACTCGGCGGGGAAAAAAAAAGAAAAATAACTGGAAGAACACATCAGTAATCCCACGTTATACTGCGACACAGCACTTTACTGCCTGACTTTTATCTGCATCGCAAACACGGCAATGAGTGTCCGACCCTGACCCCGCCCCCCCAATGACGCCAACAAGTAGAATGTAAAGATACATTATGGGGAATCAGAAAATTCTCTCCTTTTCTCGTCTATATGTATATTTTCCACCGTTTCCCCACTCCACCTACTTGCAGCTCTTGCCGGGCCTTCTCCTCACCTTCAATGTATTTTACAGATAAAGGGGTTTGAAACAGTGGCGGAAATCCATCCGTCCCAGATGATGAAAATGATGAAAAAAAGTCTTCGCCCTGGTTCTAAAATGGTTAAATGACTCTGACAAGACGCAAAAAGAAAAGAGAAAACAAAACAGAGAACAGGGGAAAAGGCAACGTCTATATGGGCATTAGATGACAACCTTATTTTTCTAGTCTTTCTGTTCTATTCTAATGATTTATTCTATAAGTTATGAGGCTTCAAACTGCCAGAGTAGGTAGCATCAGTGTGTGTGTGTGTGTGTGTGTGTGTGTGTGTGTGTGTGTGTGTGTGCGTGCGTGTGCGTGTGTGTGTGTGCAATAAAAGCCCTTCGCTCCGCTTTGAAGTTCACAGTGGGCACGGTGATGCATGCATTGTTAACGAGAGAAGAGACACACACACACACACACACACACATTGTTAGACACACATTAAAACAGAAAGGCTCGCTATATCCACTTAATCCACTTCTTCTTCTTCTTCTTCTTCTTCAACACGTACGTATGAACGTACAGATCATACAAATCTGCATTTATTATCTGTTCACAAAAAAGTGATTTCTCTCTACTCACACACACACACACACACACACACACACACACACACACACACACACACACACACACACAACCACACACACAAACAGTAACAGTAGAAAAACAAAGCATGCATAGTTAAAGAGCGCATCAGGGCTAAAACCAGGGTTACAGAAGGGGTAAAGCCATTTCGCAGCCCTGCACAGCCCACCTCCCTGTCTCTCTGCATCTCTATCTCTATCTCTAAGTAAACAGACGAGCAATAACTACAACTTCAAACTAGGTTTGGCTCCTTCTTCGGATCTGTTTTCCGGGGGGGGGGGGGGTCAAAGCCGCACCAGTTCCACCACCACGCACCAGAGTCAATATGTTAATATTTGATTATGCAAATTGATTTTTTTGGGTGGTGGAATCATTAACAGTCATTGGATTTATTTATATGCAAATAAACACAGCTGAAATTCTACGACGGGCACCCCTTCCATCAACATCCTCGAAATATCATCTAGCGGGGAGAGGGTGGAGAGAGGGCGGAGCGGGGGGAGGAGAGGGGTGGGGAGTAGGGGAATGTGAGTTGAAAGGGAGAGAGAGCGCGGAGGCGTCGCGGCGAGGTCAATCCAGCGGGCCTGCGTGGACGTGAATTTCATTCAACGCACAAATAAAAGGGATTCCCATGAACACCCACGCAAAGAAAGAAAACACACGGTTTTTTTAATGCAATTTCCATAAAATTAAACTCACAACCATCAACACACACGCTGTCTATGCAAACCAGTTGTTGCAAAGACATAACAACAATGTGCATACACACAGGCACACGCACGCACACACACACGCACGCACGCACCGACACAACCGCATTTCACACTTTCATAAAAACAACATTGCCTTGGCAGGGGGAATTGACCATTACGCCTTGTTCCCCTGGTGATGGATGCAACACTTTGTGGCAGCGCAGAATGTGTTTGGAATTGCTTCATGGCACGGAGGAACGCTTCTGGAACGAGATCATGACGGGATGAGAGCCATTGTAGTGCCATTGTGGAGCAAGTGGTAGGTCCCTGGCTCGGTGTGAGTGATTTCTGTGTGTGTGTGTGTCTGTCTGTCTGTCTGTCTGTCTGTCTGTCTGTCTGTCTGTCTGTCTGTCTGTCTGTCTGTCTGTGTGTGTGTGTGTGTGTGTGTGTGTATGTGTCTGTGTGTGTTTCTTTGTGTGCATGCATGTGTGCATGCGTGCCTGTATGTGTGTGTGTGTGTGTGTGTGTGTGTGTGTGTGTGTGTGTCTGTGTGTGTGTGTGTGTGTGTGTGTGTGTGTGCATGCGTGCGTGCGTGCGTGCATGTGTGTGTGTGCGTGCGTGCGTGTGTGCCTGTGTCACCGGCAGTCTGGGGGGCGGGGGTGTTGACAACTGCATGCGGGTATGTATGCGTTTCGAAGGGCACGAACATTTTGTGTGATTGCGTGTGTGTGTGCGCTACGGACAATTTTAAGTGTTTACTGCCAGTTCTAACTCCAATCCTTTTCCTGAGGGGAAGCGCCGGAATCTTTCGTGAACTACGTCCTGCAATATCAGCTGGAAAGCATTGACAAAGGGGAAGAGTGAAAGTCAAATATTTTTGGGCTTATTTTTCAGTGTTATATCACAGAGCCTTGTATCATGGCTATCAGGTATACGGAAACCATGCGACGGAGTAATTAAAAAAGGAAATGATAACGTTCCCCACTAGTATCCTGAAATATATGAAAACGCTTGCCAAAGATAATGAAAATTAATATAATGTGTTACATGGTATCCAAGGCTCTGCCTCAGCACAAAAATAATAACTTTATAGCTAAGGTTGCAAATAGTAGTAGTAGTAAAAAACAGAATACGAAACAAAAAAAATCATGTTTACTTCAGAGGTTTAGTTGTACACATAAGCGTCCACGTAAAGGAAATCGCAGAGTTCTCACCTTGTGGAACCTTGTGGAATATTTTCTGGAGGGTTTTTCAGCATCATCTTACCCAGATGTCTGGGAGATGATAGATGCTCCACAGTGTGTGTGTGTGTGTGTGTGTGTGTGTGTGTGTGTGTGTGTGTGTGTGTGTGTGTGTGTGTGTGTGTGTGTGTGTGTGCGTGCACACATATTGTGTGTGTGCCCTCATAAATTCCCTTTCAAAACACGTCAGTAAATACACAGCTACGTATCACAGATGTCCTACTTGTTCTGCTGCCTGCGAGCTTCCGCGCGGCAGTGGTCGTACCGCGGCCTCGTCTGCAGAACTTTAACTTTATCTCCCATCTCCGCCACCATGAAACCAAAAGAATTTGGTCAAGACCAGTCATGACCTGTGCGGTATTAATACAGGTACAAATACAGGAAAAATGAATGGCAGGGCATATTACGACTGTAAAGGTTTCAATACTGTATGAAGCCATGGCTTTATATAGTAATTATTCTGCAATATGGTAATTATTCTGCAATATTGTAATTTTGCTGCAATGTTAGAAGCTTCTTACTTGTGTGTACTTGCATTGTTATTGTCGTCATTAAAATGCAATTTTGAGATTCACTACTGTGTTTGTGTGTGGTTACATCAAAGACTACACCACGTTCCAAATCATTATGCATATTGGATTTAAGTGTCATAAACATTAATTATTTTGTTTTTCAATTAAACTCATGGATGGTATTGTGTCTCAGGGTCTTTGGATCACTGAAATCAACCTCAGACACCTGTGATAATTAGTTTGCCAGGTGAGCCCCATTAAAGGAAAACTACTTAAGAAGGACGTTCCACATTATTAAGCAGGCCACAGGTTTCAAGCAACATGGGAAAGAAAAAGGTGCTGCTGCCGAAAAGCCTCAAATAGTGCAATGCCTTGGACAAGGTATGAAAACATTCGATATTTCAGGAAAACTTAAGCGTGATCGTCGTACTGTGAAGAGAGTTGTGGCTGATTCAGAGCACAGACGGGTTCGGTGCAGATAAAGGCAGAATGAGGAAGGTTTCTGCCAGACAAATTCATGGGATTAAGAGAGCAGCTGATAAAATGCCGTTACAAAGCAGCAAACAGGCATTTGAAGCTGCTGGTGCCTCTGGAGTCCCGCGAACCTCAAGGTGTAGGATCCTCCAGAGGCTTGCAGCTGTGCATAAAGCTACTATTGGGCCCCCCCTAACCAACTCTCACAAGCAGAAACGGTTGTAGTGCAGAAACGGTTGCCCAGAAATACATGAAGACCCATTTTCAAACAGTCTTGTTTACTGATGAGTGCCGTGCAACTCTGGATGGTGCAGATGGATGGAGTAGTGGATGGTTGGTGGATGGCCACCATGTCCCAACAAGGCTGCGAGATCAGCAAGGAGGTGGCGGAGTCATGTTTTGGGTCAGAATCATGGGGAGAGAGCTGGTAGGCCCCTTTTGGGTCCCTGAAGGTGAGAAAATGACCTCGGCAAAGTATATAGAGTTTGTGACTGACCACTTTCTTCCACGGTACAAAAAGAAGAACCGTGCCTTCCGTAGCAAAACCATCTTCATGCCTGACAATGCACCATCTCATGCTGCAAAGAATACCTCTGTGTCATTGGCTGCTATGGGCATAAAAGGAGAGAAACTCATGGCGTGGCCCTATCCTCCCCTGACCTCAACCCTATTGAGAACCTTTGGAGCATCCTCAAGCAAAAGATCTATTTGCATCAAAACAGCAGCTCTGGGAGGCTGTTCTGACATCCTGCAAAGAAATTCAAGCAGAAACTCTCCAAAAACTCACAAGTTCAATGGAGGCAAGAATTGTGAAGGTATTATCAAAGATGGGGTCCTATGTTAATGCAGCTAATGCTGCACATTCAACAAATGACCATTTTCAGTTCTTTACAACCTATAAAATGTTTTGAAACTGTGTTGTGCATAATAATTTGGAACAGTGCATTTTGAGGGTTTTTTTGAGGTTTGTTCAATAACATTCAAATCTACCCTAACGGTCGATGACTTGAAAATTATACGACTGTCATTTGCATCGACTATTTCGGAAAATCAGAGAAAAATATCATTTGCATAATAATTTGGAACGCTGTGTAGTTATCCAGCACAAAAATGGTGTGCAGGACAAGGAGCCACTCTAGTCTACAACTACAACTACTACTAGTAATACTAGTGCCACGATTACCAATACACCCTGGGAGAGAGAGCGAGAGAGAGAGAGAGAGAGAGAGAGAGAGAGAGAGAGAGAGAGAGAGAGAGCGATCGGGAAATTAGAGGAACTGCAGTTTCCCCTGCCTAAACCCCTTTCAGCCCATCCAGGCTTTATCAATGGATCTCTGCATCATTGACCCAGGACAGGGATCCTTGCCATGTATAGATTAGCCGCATCGAGGGCTAAGTGAAGTTGGACTTCAAAAACTTTACCCCAGTGGCGAGTCAATCATCCAGGCACCGAGACAGATGCACAGAAACACACCCCAGAGTTCAAGATCAACCCAAACCGATAATGGAGACGGTTGCACTAAGTGAAAGTTCGAAAGCAAAACTTAAAAAGGAAAATCGATTGCACAGGGCAATACTGTGGCTGAGGGGTTTGCCGCTTTCGACTCGATGCCCCGGAAACTGAGACCCGGAGCCGGAGGATGGAACCAGGGACGGCAGGTTTTCCGCCTGCATGGGCTGGCAGGCGTGGCTACACTCCATTTGTGTGCAACCAGTGTTGGACAATTAATGATCAACTCGTGATGGCACAACTAATGGTTCCATTCATTCATGTTTTCCAAGTCGTGGTCATTAGCAAATCCAGACGGCCTCCTGCCAAAAACCCTCTGAACCTGGAAGTTCCACTTCTGTGTGGACCGATCGGTTTCCAAATCAGCAAATATCCCTTCGAACCTGGCACGGCAGTAGTTTAACGTACCGGTTGACCGCTAAGCGACTGGTTATCTGGCTGCCATGCGAAAAACTAACACTGCGGCCAATGAAAACTTCAGTGGATTCTCTGCAGCTTGGTTTGGAGGCAAAACAGGCAGAGTGAAACTGACGCTCCTGTCAGTCGCCGGATCCGCGCGTGCGCCAAATAACTACAAGTGTTCAGCCAAAGTGAGGTATCACGTTAAATTAATATTGAATTGCACATGCATAATTGAGGCCGACATTGAATGCTGAATCACGGGGAGGAGGGATTTGTGCTGAAAACACACATATCGCCTTGGGCTGGGTGGTGGTTGGAGTTTGAAAGCAGAGGGGAGCAGCCTCCTCATGTCGGCACAAATTATTAAAAGCAGCCCCCAGTAACTGCAGAGTTAAGGGGTAATGTGAGGTGCCGAAACAGAAAGTGTCAACTAGTCATAACAACTCACACTTTGCTGGAATGTGGATGAAACCTGGGACGGATTGAGGGAGCTCAAAGCAACCCCACGAGGAGGGATGCATGTGTGTGTGTGTGTGTGTGTGTGTGTGTGTGTGTGTGTGTGTGTGTGTGTGTGCGTGTGTGTGTGTGTGTGTGTGTGTGTGTGTGTGTGCGTGTGCGTGTATGTGTGTGTGTGTGTGTGTGTGTGCGCGTGTGTGTGGGTTTGAGTGCGACTCCGTGGGGTGCAAATAACTATACAACCGTAAGACAGTAGTTTTTGCTCCCACTCTACCGTCTTCCGTCCGATAATAACGACACGTCGCAGTCACGCTTGGCGCGTGTTGTCAAGCAACCCTTCAAGGCCACACGTCGTCGTCGCAGCCACGCGGTATTTTAACCAACCTATGGACACAGATGGTAAGAGTTTTGGTCTGCGACGCAGCTTTCTCCGGCGATGAGCTCTGCACTGAAGGTTTGCGACACCTTCGCTTTGCTGCTGGAAGCAAATGTCCTTATCGCAGCGATTCCATTGAGACAAATTTAATTCGGTGCAAAATATCAGAGTCAATTTTAAGTGAGTTTTGTTCATGCCTGTGTGTGTGTGTGTGTGTGTGTGTGTGTGTGGTGTGTGTGTGTGGTGTGTGTTCGCGTGTGCGTGTACGTGCGTGTGCATGCGTGTGCGCGCGCGTGTGTGTGTGTGCGTCTCCGCCCCGCTCAGAGAGTCTCAGAGGGACTCCCCTGCATAATGTTGAACCCAGTGTGATCACGATGGCCTGCTTGGCCCCATTAGACTCTGTGAACAGTCCTCCACCTGTGTCGACTCATGAATATTAACCAACAGCGGCAGAGCAAAGATCATTATAATATTGTGCGGATTCAGCAGATCTCGCCTCCGCTCCCGTTTAACATATTCGAGTCAGACATCTCGTGCCTTGCCATCTTGGAATTCTCTTGCCACAATGCATATTTATAAGAATGAATGAGGAAGATAATGTGGCAAAATGAATTATGATACAGACTGTTTTGAGATTGCACAGATCTCATTTTGGGTCCTAATGGAACTTTTCCACATATCTTCACCAGATGTCTTATCAGCAGATGTGTGTTGTCTGGGATAAGATACTATAAGATAACACTTTATTAATCCTTTGGGGGCAATCAGAATACTATAAATTCAGATATGAGATGCTTGAGATGCGTTGAGACTAAAGCTGCTTTCGCACATGCGCTCCAGACAATATCCAGATAATCAGGTCCAGACATTTTCTGGAGTTGCTCTTTCACACATGTAGCGCACATCCGGAGATTGCCCGATGTGCAGGTGGCAGGACATGACACAATGACGCAATGACACTGTGTAGTTTTAGCACACCCGTTGATGATGCAAACGGAAGAGCGAAAAGGAATATAAAGGAAACTAGAAAGGAGTATACGCATCCACACAAAGGTAAATAGCGACATCATCAAAACGGGACACGCCCACTCACTCCCTGTAAATTCTCCCAACACTCACCTGCTCGGTTCACACATACCGCTCAATCGGACATTACACAGACTTTGTACGAGGGTGCTGGCTGGGTAAAATTGGACATTTTCGTTCACAGATACAGCTCATCCGGGTAATGTCTGGATAATTTCAGGGTTTGCGGTGCATGTGTGAAAGCAACTATAACCAACAACAAACAATATTTTGTATTTGTTAATTTCATGTAAAAGCAATCGCGCCTTTTCAAGCAAGTTGCACTGACGAGGAGCAAAGGAACACCAATGTAGTCAACGAATATACTGCAAGTAATTGTGTTTTAGCAATCGCGAAAATATTTACGCGTGGGAAAACAATCACCAAAGAAAATAAACCTTGGTTAGCTCTCATATGGCTCAGTTTCTCACCATATGGTTTGAATTTTTCAAGGCCCGACAAAAGAGAAAATGTTTCAAAAACGTAAAAAAAATGTGAGCTGCCATCTGGAAAACGGTCCAAAAACAGGGACACGCCCATACGGTGACACAAATGAACACCTGTGCACACGCAGCCACACTTCCATGAGGATGCACTGAAACACACAAGGTCACATGCACACGCACACACACACACACACACACACACACACACACACTCAAAGACGCACAGTGCTCTGCATTCTTTGGGCTCATCAGCATGCCACGGCTAACAAGAAAATACCACTGCATGCTTTTTTTTGAAAGAACCGAATATTTTGTAAAAGGCAAAAAGGAAGGAGGCACCAGGGGCTTGAGGGAGGGTGTGTGTGTGTGTGTGTGTGTGTGTGTGTGTGTGTGTGTGTGTGTGTGTGTGTGTGTGTGTGTGTGTGTGTGTGTGTGTGTGTGTGTGTGTGTGAGTGTGTGTGTGTGTGTGTGTGTGTGAGTGAGTGAGTGAGGGAGTGTGTGTGTGTGTGTGCGTGAGTCATGTCTCCGACACAGATGGAGTGAAAATAGCCCTCTGATCCCCAAAGTGAAAAACCTGATCAAATATGGGAAGCAAAAAATGAAAGCGCCGTAGTTTGAGGGAAGTCGTGGCCAAACCTGAAAGCCTCCGCCGGGTCTCCGGGGCCCTTCCAGTGATGTCACGGGTTCCAAGGCGCCAGAAGCGAGCGTTGAAAGTGGGGGGACGCGCCGTGAAGCAGCCCGTGCTGCTCGCGGTCAACAGGCTGTGAAAGTGGTTTTTTTTGTTGTAAGTGAATTTCAGATGTTCGAGTGTGGGCGTGTGACGCCTCATCTAGTGGCTCTCATGTATAAGAGAGGGATGTCATTCAATTCCTAATTAACAGTGAGTCATGTAAGATGGCCGTTCGTATTGTGGTGCTGAGACCCATGAGGAGCCCAGGAGCTGCAATAATGTTTGGGTCATGAGAGTGCGGGTGTATAGACTGAAGAGCTCATAGTAACAGAAAAAACACTGCCCTCTGAACTCTGAGTATAATAACCAAGCCACACACATAACCAAGCCACACAAGCCACACACACCAACACCGAGTGTTGGTGTGTGTGGAGTGGAATTGGCATATCATGCTTTGGACTCACAGCGACTGAGAATTGGGTTTGAAGCAAAAAGGAAAGGAGTTCCATTGAAAAATGGAGCTCTGACACTCTGGATCGTTAACCAGCTCCAATCTCATGTGAGTGAGTGGAGCGTGGGCCAACATTAAAGTGGTAATCCGTAAGATTATTTTCTCAAAAAAAAACAAGATGCCTGTGGCCGACAAAGGGGTGTGGTCAAGCACCGGCTTCCCTTCCCCGCGGCCGCCAAGCTGCCTCGAGTCGGCGCTGAGTGGTCCGACTCGAGCAGGGAGTTTGGTCTTAACGTTTTGTCTGTCTTGCAGAGGGGGTCGACGCAGGGGCTCGTCAGCAGCCGGCCGGAGGACCAGACCCGCGTCCGCCCCCGGGACCCACGCGGGATTCGCCGGGTTCTGTGGTGCCGCGGGACGCTCTCTCCCCTTCCCGTGCTGTCCCCTCTTCGTCCCCCCTCAGCTCCCAGGGCGGTGCTACCGCGGGAAATCGGGGAGCCACGCAGATGTCGGGGCGGTGGGTGCGGACACTGCGGGCGGCCTGGCCACGACCGCCACAACGCCACGTTTGATTCTTCGTTTCTCCGTCACTGCATAAGAAACAGCCGTTCAATGTATCTGTGTCATGTGCGTGTTCCTCTATACGCTTTTGCCAATGTCAGTGGCGGGGTCCACCTTTCCCAGCGAGAATGCAGAGATCGGGGGAAACGCGCAAGAAGTAAAGGCGGCCGCAGTTGCAGCGTAGCTAGTTGTGGTCATTATAGTCGATATGGATGAACGTCCATGGAAAAGGACGGCACCCTCAGATGAACGAATATCCCCGCCACCTCAAGTGACCAAGACAGAAGCGGACAAATGAATAAGAGGGCTCTCAAAATCCCGAGCTGGACAGTAATTGAATAGTTAAAATGTGTAAAAAAGTAAAAAATAAATAAATGAAATTATATGTAATCCAGTCATGAAATTTGGGCTTTTTAAGGCCTGACCAGAGGTATGGACATACTGCATGTATGAAGGTGGAGAGAAAGAGAGAAAATGGTAGTGTATGGGAGCGTGAAAGAGAGAGAGAGAGTGAGTTTGAGAGCGAGAGCGAGAAAGATAAATATTGAAAGATTCAAGAGGTTTATTCGTCACATACATATACATACTTTCATACATATATGCAGTGAAATGTCAAGGAGGAAGAAAGAACAACAGAGAGAGCGAGAGAGAGAGAGAGAGAGAGAGAGAGAGAGAGAGAGCGAGAGAGAGAGAGGAGAGAGAGAGAGAGGTGTATTTTTAATAGTTCTTTCTATTTCTGTGATGTGTTTTTTTGACACAAATATACATTTCGGTCCCCGCTTCTGTGCGGCACGGAGCGAGTGTCCAAAGAGCACAGAGAGAAAGAGAAAACAGAGCGGAAAAACAAAAAAAAAAAGGAAAAAGGAAAACGGTGGGCAACAATGGGAACGGACAAGATGGATTGGCCATTTTACGCCGGGACCAGAGAGAGACTCGAAATGTCTCAAGATGGACGATGAATACCGCGCGCGTCGCCGGCGCTGGTGCGCTCGCACAAAGGTTGGACATATTTCAGACCTGCGGGTTTACAAGGTTCCCCCAACGTTAAACAGACTCTCAGAGCGGATTTAGCGCCATTAAACCGCGTGGTTGAGGGATGGACTGTGGGTTAAGTCACATCTCTTCAGCGGATCGCTTTATCTCTCTATCTATCTCTACTTCTCTAACTTGTATATCTTACTTTGATATCGAAGGTTGCACCGGGCCGTGGAGAAAGTGGTTTAACCGCACATTGGTATGAAGTATTCTTTGTGTCTATGGGAGAAATCCACATACATGACATTTTTCCAAGATTCTCTCCCAACATTTGAAAACGTTGTCCACCCCCAAACAGGTCGTCACGCCCGGTGATCCGGCGGCCGAAACGCTCAGGGTGGCGGTCAAAGCGCGAGTGCTTTGTCGGTCCGTCCGTACAAAGGAGGCGGTTTTGCCGTTGTTCTCAGATTTGACGCAGGACCTTTGGATTGTTGTGCTGGTCAGCAAAGTTTTTTTTAAGAAAAGGGCGGAAATGTGGCTCATGGCGAAAATTTTTCAGCAGGGCGCAGGAAAGAGGATCCGTCTCTGACACGGCTTTACGCTGGACCAAAGAAAGGCGCCGTAACGCTGCCTCCGGCCGTGATTTTAGACAGGCCTTATCACTTTCGCTTTGTGGCGTAAAGCCGTGATCACGGGGGGGCGTGGCAGCGTCGGCCTCTCGTGCGGCGTACGACTGTCGAGGAGAAACACGTATTTACTAAACGTATTATTCAAGATAAGAAAATAATTTAATTGAAGAAATGCTGCAGCCTCGGGGTGAGGACGGTGGCGAGTTCTCCATTCTAAATGTTCCCGTTAAAAATGTGAATATCAGAATATTAAAAATAATAAAACATTGAAATGGGATTATAGAAGAATATCCTGATGTCCTAATAGGTTTTAAGGTTCATGAACGGTTCATGAACGGAGGTTTTATTTTCCAGCGACCAACCGACCAATGACAAACATCTGTCATCAAGACGTCACACCGATGTGCCTTCCACACAGGCGGTGTTTGGGCCCCGTGTTGCACCCGTGACTACCTCCACTGCCGGCCTAGCGGCGGATCGATAATGAGGGGGCTACTGTCTCATAGAGCAGGATAAGGCAACCACCCCCACACACACACACACACACACACACACACACACACTCCCCCGCTTCCACTTGCTTGGTGACCCCGGACACAACCCCAGGACGCGCACAACCGCGCACCCTCATGGGCCTCGTGCCTGACGAAGCCTCACCAGAGTGCCGGCCGCGGGGTGGCCAGGGGCGCCGCAGACAGACAGTTGGGCTGACCTTCTGAGGGAGTGAGGAGATTGATGTGACAGAAAACAGACTGTGAACTTTGATTGCCACGAAAATACACACATGTACACACACACACACACACACGCACACGCACACACACACAAGCACACACCCGCACGAAGGGTGCGAAAGGGACTTGCACACAAAAAAAAAGGAATTGCCGTCGCCAACACTCTCACACACACATATACAAACACAAAGTGGCGCGTACACACACACACACCCTCCCCCAGGCTCTAGTCCAGGGTCACTGTGTCATTAAAAGTGAGCGCCAATCAGAAAAATAATCTCTCTGGAATTGACAGACCCAGAGAGAGAGAGAGAGAGAGAGAGAGAGAGAGAGAGAGAGAGAGAGAGAGGGAGCGGGAAACAGAGCGAGACGACACAAGAGAGAGGGAGGGGGGGAAAAGGAGGAAAAACTCTTTTGGGGGAGAGGCTGGGAAGAAAAAAAAGTTTTGCTCCGCGCCTTGATAAATTATTACGGCCGCGGCCCCCCAGAAATGAGAGAAAAAGACCCGGGAGGCGTGAGACCAAAGAGAATGAGAGGAGCGCTGCGGCGACGATGAAGGGCGCGCCACATCGCAAAAAAAGCACATCAAGGTTGTACTCACGTGGAATACAAAGAGTTTGGTGAGTGGTGAGAATGACTTTGTTTTGGGAGTGTTTTTTTACCACCTTCAATATGAGGCCTTTCTCACTGATGATTTGAGGATTCCCATGAAATCCCCACTGTCCGAGCAGCCAACGGTGTCACTATCGAGCTGCTGTCAATTTTTCGTTAGGCGACTATTACTTTAATTACGATACCACCAATGTCTCCCAGAGCTGAGACATTTGCTTCCATGTTTGGGGTCTCAGCCCCTGATCCACTTGCGCACAATTGGCTGTGCGGTCCTCTGACTCAACTGCGGAACGCATCATCGCAGCCATTCTTCTCCGATTCAAGACGAAAGGCGGGAGGGCCCCCGCCGCGGTGAGGCGCTAAGCCCCCGCGTCGTCGTGCCGCGGG